>NC_089587.1:155569299-155916282 GCF_019320115.1 Miscanthus floridulus
TCCTCAATATATCCAATAAGACCTCCATCATTGCTGCTAGAGAACTAAGGGAGAAAGCTGATGCAGCCAAAGCTAAAGGGAAAGGTGCTTTGGGTTCTCGCTCTCACCGTGGTGCTTCAACACCTGCTGCTACTGCTCGCTCTTCTAGTGCTAAGCCCCTCTCTTCATCCTCCTATGGAAAGGAGCCCAACAAGTTCAAGTTCCTAATGACATACATGTTTGGACAGTGTTGTGCGAGTGCTCAACGTGAGCACGATATGCAAGAGAGGCTATATCGGTTGGAACAGCATGCAGGGATTGTCTCTTCTCCTCCACCACCGTTTGTGCCTCCCCATGATCCGTTGGCTCTATATGATGAAGATTGTGTAGCATACGAAGATGATGTGACTTCTCGCCCTCATGGCAAGGGCAAGGCGACGGAAGCAGATGAGGATTACATCGAGGACGATGATGAAGAAGATGACGACTATGGTGATGACGGTGACCATGATGAGGATGATGACTGCGAGCATGAGTAGTTGGTTTTTCATGTGGCCTACCCCTTTTGGCACTTGTTGACAAAGGGGGAATGTTAGGCTTTGATATCTTGTAATAAGTTAGTTGGTTATTTTGTTTCAAGACTTTTAAAATCCTTAGCATGTAAGCACTTTGTCGTGTGGTGGCCACTTTGTGATGGACAAATATCTATATATGTTTGTGATGACTGATTGTAGGACAAGTCATGATTATCTATCTAGCTTATTAACTTGTGCTTGTCTATACTTGTGATGGTGCATGTATTTTGATGGCCATGTGTTGCTTCAAATTTCTACTTTGAAATATTGGCCATCATTTTCTTTTTATTTGTTGTGTGAAATAACATGTCATATTACAATTTCTTTTCATGGATATCTATTTGTTCACACACACTTGTTGCACCCCATGGATTGCAAAATTTAGGAGAGCTTTTGTCTTGAGGTATGCAAATCATGTATAGATGATTCTAATTGATATTTAAATTCATGCATACATCAAGGGGGAGCTCTTCATAAATTTTGGGGTTCAAAAGCTTTAAATTCCTTCATTCTTATAAAAGCCTAAGTTGGTTGTCATCAATTACCAAAAAGGGGGAGATTGAAAGTGCATTTGACCCCTATGTGGGTATTGGTGTATTGATGACATCCAAATTAGGGACTAATGTGATCTTAATGAGACATGTCATAGCTATTAGTCCCATGAAAGAATCAAAGAGTTGATAAAGATGAAATGGTATCCCTCAATTCTTGAAGTTGAAAAGGCGAACGAACTCAAAACGCTCTCCAAAGGTTTGAATTTTGTTTTTGAGTTTAGTATCCATCGCACTATAAAGAGGGATGCAAATTTAGTTGGTCTGAGGAAGATAGAGTGCTCAAGCATTAAAATAAAATCAAAAGAGAGACACTCTAGCACTCCATGAGCACGTAGATTATTTTTCTGTGACTATCGGTGTTGGAAGTCCTGATGTTAGCCGAAACTCCCGACAGTCGAAAGTCATGACTCTTGCCGGAAGTTCTGACTCCTAGTCACTTAGCCTACGTGGTGATTGTGGATGTCGGAAGTCCCGACGTGAGTTGGAACTTTCGACAGTCGAAAGTCCTGACCCAAGGTGGGAGTCCCAACGTTGATGGTTCTGCTGGCCGGTTGTATGCCCTTGTCAAAACTCCCAACATATGTCGGAAGTCCCAACCCAAGCCAAAAGTCCTGGCATCAGCGGTGCTAGCTGGTTGTTTAACTATGCACATCAGAAGTCCCAACATTCGTCGGAAGTTCCGACCATCGAAAGTCCTGATGTTTGCCGAGAGTTCCGACATTAACTTTCTCGCGCGGACTTCTGACTCTGTATGAACAGTGTTTTCTATTAATGTCGGAAGTCCCGAGATTTGCGTTGGAACTTCCGACGTAGATCTGAATGGTTAGATTTTCACTTGGAGTATAAATACCCCTCGCTTCACTTCTAACCGTTATGGACTGATTTATAGCTGAGCCACTTCATGCTTAACAGCTCCCAAGCAACTAAAGCACCCCTCTCCTTCCCCCTTTGCTCTAATCTTTGATTCCCTTAGGGTTTTGAGTGAAAGGAGAGTGAATTAAGTGAGAGCATCACTTTGGCAAGCTTGAGCACTTGATTTCTTTGTTAAGCCGGTTGATTTTGCGTCTATTACTCTTGGGGCTTTGCCCCTAGCCAGCTAGGCGTTGCCCAAGAGCTTCCATCTTGTGGAAGAGCCTTGGGAAGTTTGTATCACCCTTCAATTTCTTAATGGAAAGCTCAAGTGAACTTTGTGGTCCCTTTGAGAGAGGCAAGGAGGTGGAAGAGACTCCGACCTTGGTGGTCACCTCAACAACGAGGACGTAGGAGCTCCTTTGTAGGGTTGCCGAACCTTAGGATAAATCCTTGTGTCCTACGTGCTTGTTGTTGTTGTTGTGATTGCTAGAGATTACTCGTATTTGTTTGTCTCTTTCTCTCCCAAACTTCCATTTTAGGGTTTGGACTCGATCTACGGTTTGGAGGCATTACGGCGTCAAGGGAGTGACTCAACATCTTCACCAAACCACTAGGAAGTGAGGTTGTAAGATTATTTATCCGCAAAGTTAAATTTGGCACTGCTTTTGTTGTTCATGTAGGCGTCGGAACTGCTGATGTTTGCGCCTAAACTTCTGACAACGTCGGGAGTTATGACCCAAACGCCGGGACTTCTAACATTGACTAACAGATTTGAACTTAGCATTTGTAGTAAATTTTTAGATACGCCTATTTACCCCCCTTTATGCATTGTTAGATCCTTTCACTATCCCTTGGGGCTAGAGGTTGCAGGATCTGCATACCAGAATGCCATCCACCACCTCTTTGTCGACCACGTCGAGCGCGACCACATCACTGGCCTCTACATGATCGACCTGACTGACTCCAGTCAGCCTGCGTCCATGGTCAACATGGTGGCTATTTGCTAGCTTTCGGATGAACCCTCTCTTCCAACCGAATCTCTCCACAATGTTCTGAACGAGAGCCCTGATGATTATTTTGAGGGCTCAAGCAAGACCATATCAAGCTACCCAACTTTCCCTCCCAGGATTGGGGGCATGATTTTCCATGTCAGCCATGATAGCGTCACCAAGGATGGAAAAACCACTAAAGAGCGCGAAGGTCATCTAGCGAAGAACGCTGATTGCCGTCGCCAAGATGCTGAAGTAGCCCAAGGGGGCGACAAGGATATTTGTGGTCCACCCCGTCATCAACATAATCTAGAGGAGGCATTTGACATGGTGGGCGACCAACCAATCTACTAGACTCCAAGCGCCAACTAGCTGTTGCTTTCAACAAGCTCGACAAACTCCCTCACACTCCAGAGGCCGAGAAGGTCCGAGCACATATCATAGCAGCACAAGTCCAAGTCAACGAGTTCCGAAATGACACCCCATCTTATTCCACCGCATCAGTTCATAGCCGCTGCTCCCACCACAATGGAGGAGGCTAGCATCGCAGCGCTGAGGGCCCTCGACCTCAGGCTAGAGGTCCTTATGTCTATAGAGGATCTAGAGGTAACTACGAAGCTCATTCATGCCACGATGGCCTCCCACCGCACCCAAGGAGGTCGGGGAGGCAACCGCAACTAGGACGTCAATCAACCCCTCCCTTATGACCTTCATGATCACATCAATGCCAGTGCAGATGTCTGCGGCCGCATCGAAAATAGTAGGTCCACACGCTACGAAGCAGAGATGGAGCATCGCTAGCAATTCGATGCCAAACATGAGGGATTTGCTGCCCTTCAAGTGCCACTTCCCACCGGCGCATTAGGACTTTGCCCCTTCATAGAAAGGCTCCGAGCCATCCGATGGCCTGTGGGTTTCAAGGTTCTTGGTGTTAACACCTATGACAGAAAGGCTAACCTTGCTCAGTGGCTAACTCTATATGAGATTGTTGTGAGAGCCACAGGTAGAGACAAAGATGTCATGCAAACTATCTACCCATCATGCTTAACCAGTCTATGAACAACTGGCTCATCAACCTATGGGAGAATTCCATCTGATCTTGGGATGACCTCAAGAAAGTATTCACCGATAATTACATGGCTACATGCGAGCAGCCTGGCACCAAGTATGACCAGGAGAAGCTTCATCAATCCTTTGAGGAGTCCCTATGTGACTTCATTAGGTGTTTCTCGGAGACAAGAAATTCCATTCCCATCATCATTGACATCGAGGCCATGGCCACTTTCACCAAAGGACTCCGGCATGAGCAACTCCATGGCAAGTTGTATCACAAGAGGCCCACAACCAGTGGTGAACTAATACAAACAACAAATCGGTATGCTGACACCGAAGAAGCCGAACGGGCTACCTGCTTCGCTCACCACCAATGCCACGACGATGACCATTGTGAAGACAGGCGCTACGACGACCATGACCACCACCGTGATGACCAAGACCACCATGATGACTGTGACCGCCACCAAGATGATCGTGAGCCCCGGCGTGATGACCGCCCAGATAGCTTGAGAAGCAAACAAGGCCACCGTCACTTGCCTAATAACTCCGTCAACACCATCAATGCCCGTGCCAAGTGCACCTAGGATGTTGATTTTAGCAAGCTGCTAGATGGCCCATGCCCTATCCACAAGGATGCCAAGCACACCATGTGAGAGTGTAGGGGCCTAAAGACAGCGCCCGGTGGTGAATCATCAAAGAAACCATGGCATGATGATGATGAGACCAAAGACAGTCAAGGCGGAGAATGAGGCAAGATAAGGGCCCAACCTACTAGGACCCCACCAAGACCATCACCACCATCTTTGGTGGGAAAGCTATCTCTGAAGGCAAGTAGGAGCAGAAGCTTGTAGCCCGATGTGTCATGTCGGTTGCTACATATGATGGCCCCGTCGCTGATCCCAAGTACCTCAGCTGGTCGGAGTACCTAATCACCTTCTCTAGGGCCAACTAGTGGTCAGATAATCCATACCCCAGGCATTTCCCACTCGTCCTAGATCCCATCATCAAGGATGTGCGCTTCTAGAAGGTCCTCTTTGATGAAGGGAGTGCCCTCAACATCCTATTCGCTGGGTCCCTAGAGGAGCTAGGGATCAAGAAAGAAGACCTTACCCCCATGGACTCTTTGTTCTAGGGGATCATTCCTAGAAAAGCGTCCTGCCTCTAGGGCAGATTACACTGCCGGTACAATTCGGCACTACCAAGCACTTCTACGTTGACTACGTCAACTTCCTGGTTGTTGACTTCAACACGACGTACCATGCCATCCTTGGCCGACCAGCACTGGCCAAGTTTATGGCCATGCCACACTACACGTACCTGGTGTTGAAGATGCCAATGGAGCAGGGGGTCCTCTCCCTAAGCACCAACCTCGACATCGCCTACTCCTACGAGAAGGAAAGCTTCATGCTCACCGAGGCTATGGACATCTCCATCCGCATGCAAGACTGCCTCATGTCTTCATAGTAGATTTCCTCGTAGGACCTAGAGATCCCAATCATGGAGGCTGCCCGAGCGTCAACCAAGTCTAAGGAGGTGAATGAAGTGGTCCTCATCCCTGGTGACCAGTCTAAGACTACTCGGATCGGGGCCGACCTCGATCCCAAATTGGAAGACACGCTCGTCAGCTTCCTAAGGGAGCATGTTGATGTGTTTGCATGGAAACTGGTGGACATGCCCAGCGTGCCTTGGGAGCTGATCGAGCACTCCTTAAATGTCTTGGTGACCACCAAGCCGATCAAACAGAAGCTTCAATGTTTCACACAGGACAAAAAGGAGGCCATTAGGGTAGAAATAACCCAGCTTTTAGCTGCCGGCTTTATCAAAGAGGTGGATCATCTGGAGTGGTTAGCCAACCCAGTTATTGTAAGAAAAAAGAATAAAGAATAAAGAATGGAGAATGTGCGTTGATTACACCGATCTCAACAAACAATGCCCTAAAGACCCCTTCGGCTTACCTTGCATTGATAAGGTCATAGATTCTACAGCCAATTGAGAGCTCCTGTACTTTTTAGATTGCTACTCTAGTTATCACCAAATCGCGTTGAAGGAAGAAGGCCATATTAAGACATCATTCATTACGCCCTTCGGCGCCTATTGCTACATGACCATGTCCTTTGGGCTCAAGATCATGGGTGCAACTTATCAAGGAGCCATCCAGCGCTGCCTCAAGGACCAGATCGGGAAGAACATCGAGGCTTATGTCGATGGCGTGGTGGTTAAGTCTAAGACTGCCGACACCCTCATCATTGACCTCACCAAAGTTTTCAAAGCCCTAAAAGTATATCGATGGAAGCTGAATCCCACTAAGTGCATTTTTGGCGTTCCATCCGGTATCCTGCTAGGAAACTAAAACGACCCCAATTTCCACGAAGGGAAATCCACAGCGTCGAAGTGTAATAAGACCATTGTAGATCATATTACCCAAATTCTACTCGAATATCACAGCCATACAACGATAATATCAGAGTACAAATAGTGTGGAATTACATAAATTATTACATCACCGCATTGGCGGAATCAAAAGTAGCATTCATTCAGAATAGCTTGAAGATAAGATCGCCAAACTTGAGCATAGGAAGAATCCCTCAACCATCAAACTCTTCGGAGCTATACTCCTCAGCAGAACCTGTGTGCCAAAATTTATCAGTACGATTTGTACTGGCCACTCCCAACCCTATGAGCATTGCTTTGTGGAAATTGGATGCAAGTTGGATATAATCAAAAGGAACCTATAAGGCTAGGGTTTCCTATGCATTTAGCATATCAAGTATATATAAAAGTATAGTCAAGTTTTAACACCATTCCCACACACAATCCACCCCTTTTCCATTCTAGAGCCAGGTTTCGATCCTGGGATCGATATACCACCATCACCACACCATCACCATACCATAACCATACCATCGCTCAGTCAATAGGCCAACTCCCTCTCAGCACTTTCTCAAGGCCTGTAGCCCCTGGCTACGACCGATACTCTCTTATGGGGGAAGAAGAGAAGGACTCATCTCATTATCTAGTTTAAGCGAAACCCAGGAAAGGTCCATAGCCGACAAGTCAGCACATGTATCGATTGATCAACCATACACTCTACAGAGGTTTCACATAACCACAAGATCTGCCTTCCTCGCTGACCGTCGTCAACTGGGCTGATACCGGTCGCTTGCTAGCCTAGGATAATGCCACTCTACCATTCAGCCCTCGTTCACCCCAAGTCTAGTCTGGGGTGGCTGAAACTGTGAGTCATGAGCCAGGTCCACAAGGTCTCCATGAAGTCTCGAAAGGGTGTGGGGGAAATCCTCTGCGCCCCATACCTCCTTACACTGTCCGCTATCAACCTAGCAGTAGTGGCAATATCTTACCAAGTAGTCCAGCCGTCCCGCACCATATAGGGCGAGTGGTACATAAGGCTTCTTGGTGAATCTAAGTACTAGTAAGTCCTTTAGGATGACCAAGCCAGAATGTCTCCATCAGGGTTTCCATTTATTGTGCCACCACAGCACCTCCATCCTGGGCTCCTCCCATCATAGGTTCACACCTAGGTCCACCTCATATACCGTTTACCCACCACAGGTATCCATTCCAGGGGTGCCCAGGTAGCACCACACGGCATGACTTGCCCCAGGCTCGTCATATACTCCAACTTGGTTGACACAACCCTCACCCTCCACATACCCAAGTCACACACGCGGCACTCTCCCCATAGTCCAGATAACACCAGTTTCCACCACGCATATAGTATAAGCGTAGTAGAAGTATAAGTAATGAAATATATAGCAGTAAGCGTGTGTCTAGCCTAATAGCGGGGTATGTAGGGGCAATGTTGCGTCAAGGTAAGGCCATCAAGTAAGCATACTACCATACAAGTCCTACCATAGCATGATTACAACAGTAAAGTAAAGCAATAGCAGTTCTATATTAGCCATGCGTAATAGGTGCTATGAGATTGGGTGGGATGTGGCACCTTCAGTGTAGTCATCTCCGTTCTCCTCACGGTACTCACAATCCTCGTCCGTCGGGTTCTTCTCCGAGTCTGCATCGATTGCATTATAGTCGCGTTCACGACATCTATAGAATAGCACAAAGAAGCAATGAAAATTCAAAAGAGCCAAATGCACTCAAACATAGGTTCATTGCGTAGAGCTTGATTTTAGATGAATTTTGGTCCTAGTTTTGTATTTTTCTGAGGTCATATGAATTAGTTATGAATTTCTAAAGTTTAAATCATTTCTGAAAATGGAAAAATGCTGAATTGATCCTGGGCTGACACGTGTCACGCTGTGGTTGGTCCATGTGGCATGCTGATGTCAGCATGACATCATCATCTTGGTTTCGAGCTGACAAGTGGGGTCCAGCTGACGTCAGCATGACATCAGCAACGTCATCAGTTCTGACAGGTGGCTCTAGGGGCTCTTGGGTCACTAACATGTGGGTCCGATCAAAGTCAACGTCAGTCAACAGGTGAGTCAACGGTCAACGGTCAGAGTCACTAACATGTGGGGCCTGGGCTGCTGACGTCAGCAGCTGATGTCATCGTGACGTCAGCATGACGTCACCCCCGGCTGTGTTGGCTTCTGACGTGTGGGTCCAGTGTGACGTCAGCATGATGTCATCATCTGCCATGTGGGCCCATAGTGTCTGTGTCACTAACTTGTGGGGCTAGGTCAACGGTCAACATGGGCTGGGTCTCAAACGGACTTTGGTGGGCTCGGGTTGGGCCGGTCTGGGCTGGGCCGACCCGGACACGTGGCAGGCTGTGACGCAGCCACGTCACAACCTTGGGCCTCCACTGGGCTGTGGTCTATGGCTGTGGGCATGAGCGTGGCTCACGGTGGACCAAGAGGCGCTGGTCTATGGACCTAAGGTAGGGTGCATGGTGGACCAAGCCTACCTCTCTTTCCTCGAGCATGGTCTATGAGCACCGGGTTCATGCGCGGGTGGCCGGCGAGGGGAGTTTCCCCTATTTCTCCTGCGACTATGCTCCCGCCGGTGGCGTGCCTCGTCGGCGAGCCTTGCCATAGGTGCTGGCATCCAATCAAGGTGGGGGAACGCTTCACTAGGCTTCAGCGAACATAGTGATGGGATCTAGGTGGTGGCCAGGGCTCCCTAGGTCTCTGGCCATGACGAACGACGGCTCGGCGTGGCGGTGCTCATCAGCGGGCCCCTTCTAGCGGTGTGGATGTTCAACTAAGGTGGGCAACAGCTCGGCCTTACCTTGGTGGGAGCCCTAGTGAAGCTAGCAAGGTGGCTGGATGGCTCCAGTTGGCTGGCCGCGATGGCGGTGCACGGTGGAGCTCCGGCCGAGGTCCGGTGCCCATGGCCAGGGCGCTGTGGTCAGCTAACGGGGTTACGGTCTACACGGCAGTCCTCTGGGCGTCACAGTGTTCCTCTACGGCTGTGTCCGAGTCCGGCGAGGCGGCTGGGTGCGCCAGCGGTGGCCATGCCACGATGGCGGCGTTGCGAGCGCGGTGAGCGCGTGCACAGTGATGGTGTCCAGGGGCTAGGAGATGGTCATGGGTGTGCGCATGAGTGGGCCGTGCTTGTGTACCCAGAGGCCAGGGATGGCCTTGGCCTATGCGCTCACAGTGTGGAGCGCCATGGCTGGAGTAGCGATGTCTGGCGACGAGCAGGGGAAGAACTGGGGGCTCACTGTAGGTGTCATGGAAGATGGGATGGTGACGCAGTGGCAAGTTGTGGCCGTGTAGCTCTAGAAGCAGCACAGTGCAGTGCAGTGTGGTGGCGTCAGCGTGCTTGATCGGGGCGACGTCCTCTGCTCTGGTGACACCAGTGGCGTCGGGCGCTCCTTCTTCTCCCTCTATCCCTCTTCTCTCTTGGCTTGGGTGCGCAGTGGATGGCCACCAAGTGGCGGTGGGGCGATGGGAGAGCTCTAGGGCACCCGGGGCTGGGGCTTTATAGCCGAACTCCAAGCTCCAATGGTGGACGGCTGGTGATGCGCTGTCGGCATCGAACTGCATCGCGGGCTAGGGTGGTTGGCATGGAGGTTGTGTGGGCGTGGCGCCAAGGGGGAGACAGGGTCATGCTCCCAGCGTGACCCCTGGCCCGCACCTGCCAGCGCTATCGGGGCTTGGTCGGAGAAGGGAATCGACATGAGTGGTCGGGGGGAGGAAGAAGACATTGTGGCTATCGTGCGACTGATGTGCAGGGCCCATGTGGCAGTAGCAGCAAGGGAAGGCGGGGAGGCGCGTGGGTGTGGGCAGTGCGCTAGCTATCTTGCTGGGCCTGCATGAGCTCGTGGGCCGGCCTGCTGTAGCTGTGCGTGGGCCAGCGAAGCCAGAAGGCGAGTCTGGGCCGGTTGGTTGCTTGGGCTGGCTTAGACTTTTCCTTTTGGTTTTTCTTTTCTTCCCCTTTGTTTGAATTCAAATTTGGTTTGAAATTTGAATTCCAAATTGGTGTACCTTTTAGATTTGATGCTCATATCATTTATATATATATTAGGAATTTATTTATCTATTTTGTATAACAAAAATTAGGTGTAGTTTTGTTATACAAGAATAGAATTAGTTTTCTCCTTAAACCTTTATTCTCTGGTTTGAGTATTAATTACTTCATGGTGTATTTCTTTAGAGGAGTTGTTAAACATAACATAAAGCAAATGGAAATCCAAATCACAATTTGAGTTAACAATGTATGCAACACTTTATTTGTTAGTATTTAAATAAACATGATAACAAATGACATGCCATGCTCATGAAATTGCCTGGTTGGGTTACTTCTAATGCAACACTTAGGGTTGGCTCCTACAATGTCACTCATCATCACATGGGAGTTCTTAGGAAAAATTTTGTAGTTGGTATTTTTAGTGTATGGATTTTTGGGTTGTTACAGTCCTACCCCCTTAACAGAATCTCGTCCTTGAGATTAAAGCATAACGTACTCTTTGAAAAGATAAGGATAGTGTAGCCGGAGGTCAGACTCTTTCTCTCATGTTGCTTCTCTCTCTGTGTGATTGCTCCATTGGATCTTGCACATAGGAATAGTCTTGCTTCGGGTCTCTTTGGTATCTCTGCCCAGAATTCTGATAGGATGTTCTTTATACTCAAGTGTATCTTGTATGTCAAGTGTATCCATTGGAACTACTTCATCGGGCACTCTCAAACACTTGCATAGCTATGAGACTTGGAATACAGGATGTACACCCATCAATTCCTCGGGTAGCTCAAGTTTGTAGGCGAGCTTTCCAATCCTCTTGCAAATCTTGTATGGGCCAACAAATCTAGGGGCAAGCTTTCCTTTCACATGGAATCTAATAGTTCCACATAGCGGGGATACCTTGAGATAGACGAGATCTCCCATGTTGAACTCAAGTTCTCTTCTCCTTTTGTCAGCATAACTCTTGTATCGACTTTGAGCAATTCTCAAATTCTCCTTTACTTGCGCAACTCCTTCTTCTGCATCCTGAATCTTGGCAGAGTCAAAGAATGATCTTTCTCCTGGTTGGGACCACATCAGAGGTGTCTTACATGGTCTGCCATACAGAGCTTCAAATGATGACATCTTAATACTGGCTTGGTAGCTGTTGTTGTAAGAGAACTCTACATAGGGTAGGCATTTCTCCCAGTTAGAGCCATAATTTAGTACACTAGCGCGAAGCATGTCTTCTAAGATCTGGTTTACTCGCTCTGTCTGTCCATCTATCTATGGGTGATAAGCAATACTGAAATCAAGTTTGGTTCCAATGGACTTGTGCAGATCTTCCTAGAATCGGGACACAAACTGAGGACCACAATCAGATACAATGCTAGAAGGAGCTCCATGCAGTCTGAGGATATGCTCAATATATAGATCTGCTAATTTTTCAGCATTGGTCTTGGTCTTAACTAGTACAAAGTGAGCAATCTTGGTCAAGCAATCAATAATCACCCAGATGGAATCATTGCCTTTCTGCAAACAGGGCAATCCAACTATGAAATCCATGGATATGCTCTCCCACTTCCACTCGGGAACATCAAAAGGCTTTAGCAATCCTATAGGCCTTTGATGTTTAGCATTGACTCTATTGCAGGTGTCACAATGTGCCACATGTCCTGCAATGTCCGTCTTCATGTCTTTCCACCAAAAGTGTTTCTTCACATCTTGATACATCTTTGGACCTCCAGGGTGAATATAGTACTTGGAATCGTGAGCTTCTGATAGAATTTCCCCTCGTAGTACTAGGTTAGATGGAACACATATTCTATTCTTGAACCGAATGGTTCCTTGTTCATCTTCTTGGTGGTTGGTCTTGTAGCCTAGTTTCATCAGACCATGGAGATATTTGATCTCTTCACAACTTTCTGAGCTTGACGGATACGATCTATGAGATCATACTGTATGCGGAGCTCATTAAACAAGCCATGCGGTAGTATCTCTAGTTGAAAATCATCAATCTCTTCCTTGAGCTCGGGTGGTACGGATTCAGTGATCAAGGTGTGATAGTAACTCTTGTGACTGAGAGCATCTGTGACTACATTAGCTTTTTCCGGAGGATAGTGAATTTCTAGGTCATAGTCCTTGATCAATTCTAGCCATTGGCGTTGCCTCATATTTAGATCTTCTTGAGTGAAAAAGTACTTCAAGCTCTTGTGATCCGTATAGATATCACACTTGTTGCCTATCAAGTAGTGCCTCTAGATCTTCAAGGCATGCACCACTGCTTCTAACTCAAGATCATGGGTTGGGTAATGGTTCTCGTGTTCTTTCAACTGTCGAGATGCATATGCTATCACTCTTCCATCTTGCATCAGTACACAACCAAGTCCTTGATGGGATGCATCACAATAGACCACAAAATCTTTGCTGATATCAGGCAATGCTAGCACAGGAGTTGTGGTAAGCTTCTGTTTCAATTCCTAGAAGCTTTGTTCGCACTCGGGCATCCATTTGAACTCCTTAGTCTTCTTCAGAAGGTTTGTCATTAGACGGGCTATCTTGGAGAAGTTCTCAATGAATCAACGATAATATCCAGCCAATCCCAAGAAGCTTCTGACTTTTGTCACATTACGGGGCTGATCCCACTCTTTCACAACTTCAATCTTGGCTAGGTCAACTATGACACCTTTAGCTAATAATACATGGCCCAAGAAGGCAACTTCTTGTAGCCAAAATTCGCATTTGCTGAACTTTGCGTAGAGCTGATGTTGGGCTAGTTTCTCAAGCACTGTTCTCAGATGATGTTCGTGTTCCTCCATGGTGGATGAATAGACAAGGATGTCATCAATGAATACTACCACGAACTTATCCAGTTCCTCCATGAAAACCTTATTCATCATGTTCATGAAGTATACAGAAGCATTTGTGAGTCCAAAGGACACCATGGTGAACTCAAACTGCCCATACCTAGTCACAAAAGCTGTCTTTGGGATGCCACTCTCTCGAATCTTCATCTGATGATAGCCAGATTTGAGATCAATCTTGGAGAAATACTTGGCACCTCAAAGCTGATCAAGTAGATCATCAATTCTTGGCAGGGGTACTTGTTCTTGATGGTGACTGCGTTCAAGTTCCGGTAATCAATGCACATTCTCATCGAGCCATCCTTCTTCTTAACAAACAGAATAGGGGATCCCTAGGGTGAAGCACTAGGTCTGATATATCCCTTCGAGATGAGCTCATCAAGCTATTTCTTGAGCTTGGCCAGTTCATCAACTAACATGCGATAGGGTCTCTTGGCAATGGGTCCTATTCCTGGCAAGAGATCAATGATGAACTCTACATCATGGTCTGGTGGCATACCCGGTAATTCTTCAGGGAATACATCAGGATAGTCTCTGACCACAGGCACATCATGAGCTATCTTCTCCTCTTTCTATGATTCTAAACTGGCTTTAAGGGCACACAGGATAGATGTGGACTTTCTAGATTAGGGTTCACATCTAATGACTTGGCCTGATGGGTGGGTCACTTGGACATATCTAGGTGAACATGATATGATACCTTGGTGAATGGTTAACCAATCCATACCTAAGATGACATCTAGGTTAGTGGAAGGTAACAGGGTTAGGTCGGCTTTAAAGATGAGACCTTCAATGGTAAGACTCACTCCCTTATAGATGTGGGTGCATTTTAGGTCTCCTAAAGGTGAACTGGTGATGATAGGCTTTTCACGTGGGGTTACAGGCAGGTCATGTTCTTATGCAAACTTGGATGATATGTAAGAGCAAGTTGCTCTGGAGTCAAATAGAACTGATGCAGTATTGCCATTAACTAAAAACATACCGTACACAATGTTAGGGGTAGCCTGTGCTTCCTCGACATCCAGATGGTTGAGACAACCATGGGTAGCAGATCCCTTGAACTAAGACTTCTGAGCAGCTGAGTTCTGTGGGCACTCAGTGGCTTTGTGACATGGTTGGCCACAAGCGAAGCAAGTGAAAGGCACACTGCCTGTAGGGGTTGGCGCGGGTGCCTTCTAGTTTCTAGTGCTTGGTGCAGAGCGGTTCTATGCTGGGCATTCATTCATAGAGCGGGAATGGTTGAAATAGTCCTGAGTGTTGCGGTCCTAAGCATAACTGTCCTAGGTGCAACTATCCTGAGCAGGGCAGGAGTATTTGGCGGTGTAGCCTCCACTACCCCTACTCGATCCAGGGTTGTCATCCCTATTGTGGCGAGAGCGTTCCCTAGATGGTGCATCTCTGCGGAACCTCTTATGATCACGTCCACAGAAGGACTCCTCAGGCTTACGCTTCCTCTCCCTGTACTCTTCTCTAGATTCAGCGTGATCTTTCTCGATCTGGATGCAGTGATCCACCAGAGCACGTAATGTGTTACTCTCAATACCGCCAAACTTCAGCTTGATGTGCGGGTTAAGTCTCTTGCGATAATAGTACAGCTTCTCCTTCTTAGAGTTCACAACATAGGAAGGTGCATAGCGTAGAAGGTTGGTGAAACGAGTAGTGTACTCAGTCACCCTATCCTTTCCCATCTTGATGTTACGGAACTCCTCGGCTTTGGCCTCCATGATACACTTGGGAATGTGATACTCAGTGAATGCTTTGGTGAACTCATCCCACGAGACATTGGTAGGGTCCTCATGGGAATCGCTAAAACTGTCCCACTAGGCGCGTGCTACACCTATGAGCTGGTGTGCGGCTGCTCCAACACACTCATCGTCGATGAAAGTAGTAAGGTCAAGCTTCTTCTCCATCTCCTTGAGCCAGTCATCGGCCACAAGCGGGTCAGGGTTAGTGCCATCATAGGTAGGTGGCCTTAGCTTCAGAAATCCCTCTAGCTTCCTTTGGAAGTCATTCAGCTGACCTCCCTAGCGATGGTTTGCTCCTTCAACAAGAGCTGCAAGAAGCTGGGTCTATTGTGCCATCACTTCTGCCAGGTTCGGTGGTGGTGGTGGTGGAATGTTCTCCTCAGGCAGTGAGGTATTCTCTAGGTGGAAGGGTATCCCTCCATGTCCATAGCCATGGCCACAGCCACGGTTGTTGCCACCACACCCCCCATTTGGTTGGACTGGTTCAGGGGTGGGCGCACGTCCACGGTTCATTAGGCGATTAGATTGGCGGTTCGGCATCTGCAACACGGATCATAGAGAATTTAGTGCTTGTGCCAGAAGTGCTTATAATTCAATATGATTACATGATTTTGATGATTTAAAGAAAAACATTTATACTATCCAACACTCATTACAAAGAAGCAGTAAGATCCATAAGATGCAATAAGATCCAAAACATTCATTACATGGGTTTTATTACATAGCATCATCTCTAGTAGCTACACTTGAAGACATGCGAGAATCGTACTATGCATAATGTCTCATAATACATCTCATAAGGGGTACATCATGGGGTATGACTTACGGAAGCTACTGACATGACTCTTGACCATGCAGGGTCATTCTACTCTAACTCATACACCGTAGCTGGGATACGACTGTTCTCGATCTCGATCTCCTCGTCAGACTTGTGAAGTTGGGACACGTACTTCAAGGCCTCGGCGAGCTCCTCAGTAGGCTTGGCTCTAGGTAGGGTAGGGCAGGTGTCTAGGTTGAGGCAAGTCAGGGCTAACTCAAACTCCTCTATCCTAGGCTTTGTCTTGCTGTGAATCTCCTTGGGCAGCTGATCCCACATTCCCTTCATCTCCCTGAGGTGCTTCCTATCAGACTTCTGCCAAGCCTACCATGTCCTCTCACACTTGTCCTGTAGGAACTCGCTCTGCCTGAGTGCCTCGATCAGGTGACCCTAGTTGCGAATGACCTTCTTCCTGAACTTCTCTAGCTCTTGAGTCATGGTCTTGTTCCGAGATTGGATCTTCAGCATATCAATCCCCTTGGATCTCTCTCTATCTCCTCTATGGTTGAACTCAGCCTTCTTGTCGTCCAACTCTCTTTGCAACTCCAAGACCTTGCTATCGAGGTAGCAGTTCCTATTGCCTAGGTCAGTGGCTTTGTCCTGTAAGTCTATGACCTCGGTTCTGTGGACTTCTTCACGATGGTTGAGTTCATCCTATAGCTTGGCAACTGTCTTGAGCAGACTAGCTCGCTCCTACGCTCCCTGCGAGTCTTGCTCCTAGTACTCCCACAGAAGGGCCTGGTCCTAATGTCTCCTCTACTCTAGCTGGGTCACGTACCTATCCTGCTCTAGTAGGTGAATAGCTAAGACACGAAGGCATCTGTCCTCCTTAACAAAGATAACTCTGCCAGCTACAAAGCTTTGCTCACTAGGGGTAAGGCTGAGGTTGAGGGCCTAGGGAAGTAGACAAAACTCTATCATCTTTAGGTGCTCGTAGTGGTCCCTCATCACTCTACGAAGTGCCTTGTGTGAGATAGCTTGCAGTCCCTCCTCGATCATGGCCTCTATAGACAACTCAGTGAAAGCTAGGACAGAAGGTAAGGTAGTGCTAGCTGGGAACTCGACTGAGGTGACAATCGGTCCTTCAATTCCTCCTTCCTAGGCTAGCTTCCTAGTGTAGGTGACCTTGACAAGCTCGTCGGGGACACCTAACATGACAAGAACTCGGCAGAGGGTCTATGCAAAACCCCTGAGCTCACGTAGGTCGAAGCTAAGCTTGGCATGGTCTAGAGGTAGCGGTCCTAGAGACGGCCAGTCGACATTCGTTGCCATCTGCATGTTTTAAGGAATAGGTGTTAGCAGGTCCATAAATAGATAAGCCTTGCATAAAAGTAAATGCAGGGTCGGTATATAACCGAAAGATGGGTTGTTCACGTCCTATTCTATCGTCCATTTCTAAGGGTTTCATCCTATGGTCAAGTATGGCTCTGATACCAACTGAAGCAACCCTAATTTCTGCGAAGGGAAATCCACAGCGTCGAAGTGTAATAAGACCGTTGTAGATCATATTACCCAATTTCCAGTCGAATATCACATCTATACAACGATAATATCAGAGTACAAATAGTGTGGAATTACATAAATTATTACATCGCCGCATTGATGGAATTAAAAGTAGCATTCATTCAGAACAGCTTGAAGATAAGATCGCCAAACTCGAGCGTAGGCATGAACCCCTCAACCATCAAACTCCTCGGAGCTAAACTCCTCAGTAGAACCTATGTGCTAAAATTTATCAGTACGATTTGTACTGGCCACTTCCAACCCTATGAGCATTGCTTTGTGGAAATTGGATGCAAGTTGGATATAATCAAAAGGAACCTATAAGGCTGGGGTTTTCTATGCAATAGCATATCAAGTATATAATAGTAGTTTGTCCAGTTTTAACACCATTCCCACACATAATCCACCCCTTTTCCATTCTAGAGCCAGGTTTCGATCTTGGGATCGATATACCACCATCACCACACCATCACCATACCATAACCATACCATCGCTCAGTCAATAGGCCAACTCCCCTTCGGCACTATCTCAAGGCCTGTAGCCCCTGGCTACGACCGATACTCTCTCACGGGGGAAGAAGAGAAGGACTCATCTCATTATCTAGTTTAAGCGAAACCCAGGAAAGGTCCATAGCTGACAAGTCGGCACATATATCGATCGATCAACCATACACTCCATAGAGGTTTCACATAACCACAAGATCTACCTTCCTCGGTGACCATCGTCAACTGGGCTAATACCAGCCGCTTGCTGGCCTAGGATAATGCCACTCTACCATTCAGCCCTGGTTCACCCCAAGTCTAGTCTGGGGTGGCTGAAACTGTGAGTCATGAGCCAGGTCCACAAGGTCTCCATGAAGTCTCGAAAGGGTGTGGGGGAAATCCTCTACGCCCCATACCTCCTTACACTGTCTGCTATCAACCTAGCAGTAGTGGCAATATCCTACCAAGTAGTCCAGCCATCCCACACCATATAGGGTGAGTGGTACGTAAGGCTTCCTGGTGAATCTAAGTACTAGTAAGTCCTTTAGGATGACCAAGCCAGAATGTCTCCATCAGGGTTTCCATTTATCATGCCACCACAGCACCTCCATCCTGGGCTCCTCCCATCACAGGTTCACACCCAGGTCCACCTCATATACCATTTACCCACCACAGGTATCCATTCCAGGGGTGCCCAGGTAGCACCACACGGCATGACTTGCCCCAGGCTCGTCGTATACTCCAACTTGGTCGACACAACCCTCACCCTCCACACACCCAAGTCACACACGCAGCACTCTCCCCATAGTCCAGATAACACCAGTTTCCACCACGCATATAGTATAAGCGTAGTAGAAGTATAAGTAATGAAATATATAGCAGTAAGCATGTGTCTAGCCTAATAGCGGGGTATGTAGGGGCAATGTTGCGTCAAGGTAAGGCCATCAAGTAAGCATACTACCATACAAGTCCTACCATAGCATGATTACAACAGTAAAGTAAAGCAATAGCAGTTCTATATTGGCCATGCATAATAGGTGCTATGAGATTGGGTGGGATGTGGCACCTTTAGTGTAGTCATCTCCATTCTGCTCATAGTACTCACGATCCTCGTCCGTCGGGTTCTTCTCTGAGTCTGCATCGATTGCATTATAGTCGCGTTCGCGACATCTATAGAATAGCACAAAGAAGCAATGAAAATTCAAAAGAGCCAAATGCACTCAAACATGGGTTCATTGCGTAGAGCTTGATTTTAGATGAATTTTGGTCCTAGTTTCGTATTTTTCTGAGGTCATATGAATTAGTTATGAATTTTTGAAGTTTAAATCATTTCTAAAAATGGAAAAAGGCTGAATTAATCCTGGGCTGACACGTGTCACGCTGACGTCAGCATGACATCATCATCTCGGTTCTGAGCTGACAGGTGGGGTCCAGCTGACGTCAGCAATGTCGCCAGTTCTAATAGGTGGGTCCAGGGGCTCTTGGGTCACTAACATGTGGGTCCGGTCAAAGTCAACGTCAGTCAACGAGCGAGTCAACGGTCAACGGTCAGAGTCACTGACATGTGGAGCCTGGGCTGCTGACATCAGTAGCTAATGTCATCGTGATGTCAGCATGATGTCACCCCGGCTGTGTTGGCTTCTAACGTGTGTGTCCAGTGTGACGTCAGCATGACATCATCATCTAACATGTGGGCCCATAGTGTCTGTGTCACTGACTTGTGGGGCCAGGTCAATGGTCAACATTGACCGGTCAATGGTCAACATGGGCCGGGTCTCAAATGGGCTTTGGTGGGCTCAGGTTGGACCGGTCTGGGCCAGGCCGACTCGGACACGTGGCAGGCTATGACGCAGCCACGTCACAACCTTGGGCCTCCACTGGGCTGTGGTCTACGGCTGTGGGCATGAGCATGGCTCACAGTGGACCAAGAGGCGCTGGTCTATGGACCTAAGGTAGGGTGCATGGTGGACCAAGCCTACCTCTCTTTCCTCAGGCACGGTCTATGAGCACCGGGTTCATGCGCGGGTGGCCGACGAGGGGAGTTTCCCCTGTTTCTCCCGTGGCTGTGCTCCCACCGACGGCGTGCCTCGTCAGCGAGCCCTGTCATAGGCACTGGCGTCCAATCAAGGTGGGGGAATGCTTCACTAGGCTTCGGCGAACATAGTGATGGGGTCTAGGTGGTGGCCAGGGCTCCCTAGGTCTTTGGCCACAATGAATGGCGGCTCGGTGTGGCAGTGCTCATCGGTGGGCCCCTTCCAGCGGCGTGGGTGTTCAACTAAGGTGGGCAACAGCTTGGCCTTACCTTGGTAGGTGCCTTGGTGAAGCTAGCAAGGTGGCTGGACGGCTCCAGTTGGCTGGCCGCGGTGGCGGTGCACGGCGGAGCTTCGGCCGAGGTCCGGTGCCCATGGCCAGGGCGCTATGGTCGGCTAACGGGGTTACAGTCTACACGGTAGTCCTCCAGGCATCACGGTGTTCCTCTACGGTTGCGTTCGAGTTCGGCGAGGCGGCTGGGTGCACCAGCGGTGGCCACGCCACAACGATGGTGTTGCGAGCGCGGCGAGCACATGCATAGCGATGGTGTCCAAGGGCTAGGAGATGGTCATGGGTGTGCGCGTGAGTGGGCCATGCTTGTGTACCCAAAGGCCGGGGATGGCCTTGGCCTATGCGCTCATGGTGTGGAGCACCATGGCCGGAGTAGCGATGTCCGGCGGCGAGCAGGGGAAGAACTGGGGGCTCACCGTAAGTGTCGTGGAAGATGGGATGGTGACGTAGTGGTGAGTTGCAGCCATGTAGCTCCGGAAGTAGCGCAGTGCAGTGCAGCGTCGTGGCGTCAACATGCTTGATCGAGGCGACGTCCTCTGCTCCGGCGACACCAGTGGCATCGGGCGCTCCTTCTTCTCCCTCTATCCCTCTTCTCTCTTAGCTTGGGTGCACAATGGATGGCCACCAAGTGGCGGTGGGGCGATGGGAGAGCTCTAGGGCACCCGGGGTCGGGGCTTTATAGCCGAACTCCAAGCTCCAATGGCGGACGGCTAGTGATGCGCTATCGGCATCGAACGGCATCGCAGGCTAGGGTGGTTGGCGTGGAGGTTGCGTGGGCATGGCGCCAAGGGGGAGACAGGGTCATACTCCCAGTGTGACCCTTAGCCCGCACCTACCAGCACTGTCGGGGCTTGGTCGGAGAAGGGAATTGGCATGAGCGGTCGGGGGGGGGGGGGGAGGAAGAAGACACTATGGCTATCGTGCGGCTGACGTGCGAGACCCGTGTGGCAGCGGCAGCAAGGGAAGGCGGGGAGGCACATGGGCATGGGCAGTGCACTGGCTATCTTACTGGGCCTGCGTGAGCTCGTGGGCTAGCCTGCTGCAGCTGTGCGTGGGCCAGCAAAGCCAGAAGGCGAGTCTAGGCCGGTTGGTTGCTTGGGCTGGCTTAGACTTTTGCTTTTTGTTTTTCTTTTCTTCCCCTTTGTTTGAATTCAAATTTGGTTTGAAATTTGAATTCCAAATTGGTGTACCTTTTAGATTTGATGCTCATATCATTTATATATATATATATATTAGGAATTTATTTATCTATTTTGTATAACAAAAATTAGGTGTAGTTTTGTTATACAAGAATAGAATTAGTTTTCTCCTTAAACCTTTATTCTCTGATTTGAGTATTAATTACTTCATGGTGTATTTCTTTAGAGGAGTTGTTAAACATAACATAAAGCAAATGGAAATCCAAATCACAATTTGAGTTAACAATGTATGCAACACTTTATTTGTCAGTATTTAAATAAACATGATAACAAATGACATGCCATGCTCATGAAATTGCCTGGTTGGGTTACTTCTAATGCAACACTTAGGGTTGGCTCCTACAATGTCACTCATCATCACATGGGAGTTCTTAGGAAAAATTTTGTAGTTGGTATTTTTAGTGTTTGGATTTTTGGGTTGTTACAGAAACATCGTCAGTTGCCGCAGCATCGAAGCTAACCCAGAGAAGATAGCGGCGGTGACCAACATGAAGCCACCTACCTGCGTCAAGGATATCCAGAAGCTAATAGGGTGCATGGCGGCTTTAAGTCGTTTCATATCCCATCTAGGCGAAATGGGACTCCCCTTCTTCAAGCTACTCAAGGCTCAAGAGAAATTTGTCTAGTTGGAGGACGCTGACAAGGAATTCACCGAGCTCAAGCGGTTCCTCATGACACCTCCAATCATGATTGCCCCCAAAAGGATGAAACCCTACTAATCTACATCACAGCGACCAACCGGGTAGTCAACACCACCATTGTTGTTGAATGAGAAGAGGCTGGACATGCATACAAAGTCCAGAGCCCAGTATACTTCATCAGCAAGGTCTAAAATGAGTCTAGGACTCGCTACCCCTAGGTCCAGAAGCAACTGTACACCATCTTGATCACATCCTGGAAGCTTCGTCACTACTTTGACACCTACCACATAGCGGTAGTCACTGAGTACCCACTCGACGACATCCTCCGCAACAAGGAAGCCAGTGGCCACATCATTAAATGGGCGGTCGAGCTTGACACCTATACCATCGACTTTAGGCCTCACCACATGATCAAGTCATAGGCTTTCGCCAACTTCATCATGGAGTGGATGGATATGTAGACTCCTATCTCGGTCGACCACCCTGAGCACTGGATCATGTACTTTGACGGGTCTCTCAACCTCGATAGCGCTGGGGTAGGTGTATATTTCATCTCGCCATTGAGGGATAAGCTTTGCTATGTCCTTCACCTACACTTTCGAGCATCCAATAATACCGCTAAATACGAGGTGACACTTCATGGTCTCCATATAGCTATCGAGCTCGGTGTTAAATGCCTCCAGGTGTACAGTGACTCCGCACTCATGATCAATCAGCTCAACAAGGATTGGAATTGCACCAATGAGAAGATGGACGCTTACTGTGCCACGCTAAGAAAGTTAGAAGACAAGTTCTACGGCATCGAGTACCACCATGTGGCCCGGGCTGACAACCAAGCTGCCGATAGGCTATCAAAGTTAGGGTCAACCTAGGCTGAAGTTCTAGCTAGAGTGTTCATCTTGGACCTAGTAATGCCATCCATCAAGTAGGGGCAAGAAGGCATTGAAGAAAAGCCACCTGCCAAGCCGCTGGTCGCATCGATCCTAGGCTTGAGCAGTGATAGGAGTGAACCTTTCATCAAATACCTCACATTGTAGATGTCCTAGGTGACAACATAGAGAGAGGATGCCTCACTCATCACAACAAGCATTGCATCCTAGTCAAAGGAAAGTTATATCGCAAAAACACCAAGGGAGAGCTACTCTATAAGTGCATTTTCGTGGAAGAGGGTGAGAAGATACTCAAGGAGATCCATGTCAGCACTTGCAGCAATCACGCCTCCTCTAGAACACTAGTTGGCAAAGCCTTCCAAGCTGGTTTCTATTGGCCTTCAACGGTTGCTGATGCTGAGGCATTCGTTCACTAGTGTGAGAATTGTTAGTTTTTTGCTAAGCAAATTCATGTCCTGGCCTAGATCCTTGCAAATGATTCCTGTGTCTTGGCCCTTCACATGCTGGGGACTGGATATGATCGGGCCCTTCAAGACCGCACAGGGAGGTTTCTGCTGGGTCTATGTCTACATCGAGAAATTCTCCAAGTGGATCGAATACAAACCCCTAGTCCAAGCTACAACAAAGAAGACAGCCGGGCTGCTTGACGACATCATTCATGGGTTTGGCCTGCTGAATAGCATCATCACCGACTATTGGTCCACATTCACTGGTGCTAATTTCTAGGACTTCTATGACGTAAGATGCATCTCAGTTAAGTATGTCTCAGTCAAGCACCCCAGGGCTAATGGCCAAGTTGAGCGCACCAACAGCATAATTCTCAACGCATTGAAGAAGAGGCTCTACAAGAACGAGCAGAGCACCCCCGCAAGTGGCTCAAGGAATTACCAGCTATGGTCTAGGGACTAAGGACCTAGCCTAATCACAACACTAGCGTCTCCCCATACTTCATGGTTTTTGGCTCTAAGGCTGTTTTACTAGCCGACATCACTTTCCGAGCACCCAGAGTGGAGAACTACAATGAAGAAAACTCTAACCAAGCCCAGCTCATTGAGTTGGACAGCCAAGAGGAGGAGTGCCTGGTTTCATGTGTTCGAACAGTGAAGTACCTTGACAGCATGCAAAGATACTACAACCACAACATCAACAATCGATTCTTCATGGTCAGAGACCTAGTGCTCCACAAGAAGCAAAAGACCAATGGGATGCACAAGCTATCTTCACCCTAGGAGGGCCCCTTCATTGTCAAGGTGGTCACCCGACCAGGTTCCTATAGGCTATGCAACATGGATGAAAGCTATATCCCCCAGGTGTTTGGCTTCCATATTTGCACTTGCATTTCATAAACATGAGCATCATTCATCCATTCATGAGCTTAGACTGTTTGGAACATGCTTTTGAAACATTGCAACATATGTTTATATTCCATGTGTGTTTGTTTTATGAAATGGATAGCGTGCAACACTCAAGTGCAACATGTGCAACCCACTCTTGAAACATGTCACATACTTTAGTGAAACATGGTTAGTTAGTATTATGCAACGAACTCATGAAACATATGAAACATGGCATTGAAACAAAAGTAGCAATTCACTTGTTTTTCCTTGTTTCAATGCATGTGATGCTTGATTTTGGTGTGATCAATGCGTGGTGTGGTTAAGTATCCCCTAAAACACCTTAACTACACTTAGGGTACATAGTGGAGCACTGTTCATGTTAACTAAATGGACTAATTATGTCCCTAAGTGAGGTTTGACCAAATTGGAAACCCTAGAACCAATTTGTTTGATCTTTTAAAAAGTATTACTTAGAAGCTTTGCATGGCAATGCACCTTTTGGTAAAGTTGTAGATAATTTTATAAGGAACAAAACTTGTAATGGTGCCAAGCTATGAAAATGTGCAGAACATGCTCAAAATTTGATCACAACACAAAATTTACCCATATTTTAGAGACAAAATTTTTCTAAGTCTTAACTCTGAAAAATAGTTTCGTCTACGAGAGTTGGAGATGATTTTACTCCTTAACCAGTGAGACTTAGGCCTTTGTCTTTTAATAGAAATTTCAGATGGTATATAGATCTACAACTTTCGTTTACATTGTTTTGGCCAATGATCCACGGATTAGGAGCTTGATCGTCACCAAGTTGCGCTGTCAGGCTACCTCGCTTGCGTTGTTGACTGAAGTGAATCAAGCTACAGTGTCCTGACCAGCTTCAATGTTCAAACGTAGCGTGTACGCCGCGCGTCATTGCCGGCCTAACTGGCCATGCCACGTTGGGCTGCCGCGCGCCAACTCAAGCGCCAGAACTCGCCTATGACCTCATGCTCTCCCATTTCCATTTTCTGCTTCTCCTTCGCTCACCGCAGCAGCCGCAACAATGCCCCGCAGTGCCGCCATCGCCATTGCCAACCCAAAGCGCACCATGTCCCTCCTCCATCACCACAATAGCCTTATCAAACTCCCACCGCACCACCGTGCCCACATTTGCTAGCTAGGAGCGCTCGGTAAGCTGCCTCGCTGAGCACGACATCACCGGTGCTCTACCGCCGTGGTCCGTCACCGTGGCCACACCACCTCCGACCACCGTGTGCCTTGCTTGTGTGTTCGCTAGCCTCACCATAGCATGTAGAGTCTAGGCATAACCATTGATTAAGCTTTCGTGGTCAGCTCTAGCGTCTCACCATCGAGCCGCTCTACCCTACCGCCCTGCTCGCTGCCGTCACTATTGGTGGCCGCAATCGGTCCTAATAGATAGCCTAGCGTGTGCACCAGGTCATGGGGATGCTTGTATCGCCAGTGCCATCGCCAAAGAGGGTCATCGTTGGCGAACTCCAGTCGAACCACATCATCCCACGTCGTGGCTCTGTTTTTCTTTCGCTGACATGCAGGCCCGGCTGACCGATGGGTCCCGGCTGTTAGTGACTCAGATCCAGAAAGATAGTTCATTTATTTCTAGATTTACATGCAACTTTGGAAAATCATAAGTGGAGTTTTAGAGGTCCAATTTTGGTGAACGAAATTTTGTGATGTTCCTCATGAAGTGTAGTATTTAGGAAAAATAAAAAATGAACACTTGTAGTAAAGTTTCTGGGAGAATTAAATTGTAACTTAAAATGTGTTTTTAAATGAATGCAAATTTGTTTAACTCATATCTAGAGTTCCTGTGATCCAAAAATTATGAAATTTGTATGGTGAGCTCTTCTTGATGAGTAGAAGCTCTGGTAAAAAATTGAGATTCAGTGCATGAATAGTTTTTGAGTTACGAATTTCCCTTTTATAATTAGGTGATCCTTGTGTGAATTGTATTAATTAATCTATGAATCCAATGCTCATGAAGTTTATTGAAGGTTGCCCTAGTACCTTAAGGATGCTAAAAAAAATATTTCTTCTATTGTTTGACACTTTTCAATAGGGTTTCTAATTTATGCCAAAATCAGCCTTGCTGCCTTGTTGTTTTTGTGTAGGATGTTTTTATTTGTAACTTTTGGTAAAATTTTTACAGTAGCCTATTTGGAGCATGTAGTATGAACTATAATTTTTGTAGATTAAACTATGTAGTTTTCATATATGATCCTTATTCCACTTAAATAACTAAATAAATTAAGAAATGCATTAAAAGAAATGAATTGGTGGTGAACACCTTACTTTATGGTGATCTTATATCATGTGTGATCTTGTGATACACTTGGTTTGGTCAAAAATCATGTTTGACACATAAGTAAATATTTAATGTTAGCATTTTTATAATTCTGGATAGTTTCTAGCACTTGGTGAATTAGGCTTTGATAATGGTATTTTCTAGGAATAATGTGAATACATCCCAGTTTTGCTAAAATATGAATGCTTTGTAGCATTGTTCTTGTTGATTGTTTAGGTGCTAGGCTAACTTGAGAAACTGGTTAGGTGCAGGTGCTAGGTCCTTACCTGAGGATGAGCAATTGTATATTAGGTTTTCTAAACTTGGTAAGTAAAGTGATTTGAATAGAGCTTAAGTTGGAATATGTGTACTGCAGTAAGCATGTGCATTCCCCAAGCCTCCTTAACTTCGTTCATGTGCATCCATGATATTTATTTGGCGCATAAATGCAATAGGTGTGCCAGAGGGAGTGATGCTTCTGGCGTTTAAGGGAGCGAGCCAGGAGGAGGAGCCCGAGGTTCAGGCAACCGACAAAGCAGCCGCCGAGGAGGAGTTGCCCGAGTGCCCTGATCACCATCCATCCTCTTTCCTGAAAGGCAAGCCCCGGAGCATTATAAGTCTCCCATGTTTTTACAAATATCTTGAGTATCTTTTATTGTTGATGATGCATTAAGTATAGGAATTGGTTGGAACCAATTGTTGCATGATATATCTATCCTTATCCAGATATCACACTTGAATCCTATTAAGTTCAGGAAGAGGTTAAATGCTTAGCCATGCTTAGTGCGGAAGAAGTCGGGTGATTTCCTGTCACCTGTGAGCTTTAGAATGAGGTGGGTCACGGTTGGCTATATTTGCTATCGTGGAAAAGAACCATGTTAATAATGAATTAAGACCAGGCAGAGTCTTGTGTATGGTTAGACATAGTGACTCTGTCTATGTCGTTTAAGGACCGATATGTTGTACGTCCTCATGTCATATTGAACACAGCCTAACACTTAGTTGGCCGGATAAGTCATTCCGACCACGAAGCCTAGTAGTTCAACTCAGGCTAGGAACCGGGGGGTCATGTGCCTTTTGGAGGCAGTAAGGATGTGCTTGGGGACATTAGCATGAGTCCAAGGGGTCAGGTGCTTAAAATTCCTACACTTCCTGGCAGAGTGTCACCCTTGAGGATGCAGCACTGTCTGGACCCATGACTCTGGAGTTGTACCAGAGGTGACTTGATTGCGACCCCGACGGGGGAAGCAGGGTTTGTGTTAGGAATACCCCACCGACTAGAAAGGAATCGATTCAAGTCGCCGTCTCTCCCGGATAGTGAGAACTTGACTGAGTAGCGGCAACATAGATTCACTTAATTTAACGATATGGTTAAATGGATGATGATGATAATGTTGCCATAGCTTATACCTGCTATGGTTAATAATGTTTGCATCTTAATCAAGTGATTGCTTAGTACAGGTGCTAATATAGATGATAGGTTAATGGCTTAAAGTCACTGCTAGCTTAGGTTAAAAGGTGATCATTGTTATTTATGCTTTTGCGCAAAAAGAAAGTGTCAGCCAGATCCACTAAATTAAGCTATGCATGATCCTTGGTGTCATTTATTTTTGATTTCCGATAGGTAAGTCTAGCTGAGTACATTCTCATACTCAGGGTTTTTTCTCTCTTGTTGCAGATGACCTTCTTTATTAGGGCTTCTGTAGGTATTGTCTCCACCCAGCTGGTGACGAAGACTATATCACGGACATGATCTCTTTTTATCTTATCCGAATGCTTTTGTGGGATGTGATCAGAGAGCTGGTACATGTATTTGAACTCATGTGTGTGAGTTAAACTATTTGCTTCCGCTACTTTGCAAGACTTGGTTTGTAATAACTATGACTCTGATGTGTTGTAATCTATTTGCGAACTGTTTGTGAAATGTTGTAACGTGTGATGTGTTATGTTAAATTGTATGATCTTGGTTGTATGCAAGTTGGTTTGAAATCCATCGTGATTTCGATGGACTACCAGAATTATATGGGCTTAAGTGCGAGAATTTGATCGTTTCGGCGATCGTTTTTGTACTTGTGCTCTTATAATTTGGACAGTTCTATTATAGCTAGTATCGGAGTAAGATTCAACACTAAACATATCATACGGGTATTTAAAAACAAAAGCTTTTGTTGCAAAAATGGTTTTCCAACTTATAGTTATATATAGGTGTTCCAAAATCTGAAATTTTATATAGTGTGCTGGTGATCACATCCCTTGCAGCCCACATAAGGACTTTCAGGTGGCTTATATAATTACTAACTTGGGGGAAATTGAATTGTTCTATTTTGTCGTCCATGTGACGTGCTATTGCATGGGTGCCATTCGCTTGAATGGTAATGTTTGGATCAATTGCCTCTACGCTCAGGTAAGTGTGAGTTATGAGAGCATGACCGTCCAACTGTTGGTCTAGGGGAGAGTTAGTTGTGGTTACTAGAATATTTACTTGTTGCATACATATACATATGAAGGTACTTAATTGTGGGTATATCTGTCGGGTAGTTTTGGATACCAAAGTATATATATATATCCAGGGATGTATATATGGAGAGTATCTTAGCTTACTACTTTCATTGTATGCTTAATTATCTCTTATGGGGATGGGCTGCAATGAATCTTCTATAGGTACACTAACAACGCAACGTGTAGATCAATTAGTTTCACCTATATGAGAGAGCGTATGTATGCCACCGTCTAGCCGTTAGAATTTTAAAATTCTACTAGGGTGAGAGATGTACGGAACATGCATGCATCATATTCACTCATGTCATTCATATTGCATTACTCCCTCCCTTATAAATTACTTATGCTTACCTTGAAAGATAATCTCTCTTGTCAATCATCAAATGGTGATGCAGATTGTTGAACCTACGTTCCCTGCTGGCAGCAGCAACTTTCTGAACCACTTTGGCACTCCCACTATCCCGTGGAGGGTGTTGAACTCAGTGGGGTACACTGAGCCACCTTGCTACTACTAGCAGGAAGTTGAGCCCGCAGGTACCATGTCATGGCACTATGTGGACATGGAGATACCTAGGCACGAAGGAAGGATAGTATGGAGTGGTTGGGTAATTGAGTCTGATGGTCAAAGCCCATGGGAAGGTGCATAGTTTGCTACTCTGACTGCATTGATTGACATCTGTTAGAAGCATGGAGATGAGTTGGGAGGTGGACCTGCTACCGTATTCCCTCATGTTCACCCTGAGGAGGCTCTGTGGAGTCAGGCTCAGGGAAGTGCTTTGATTAGGGGCCATGGGGAGCATGCAGAAAGCTCTAGTACAACCATGAGTGCAATGATGGTTGTTCTGAAGATCTATCAGTCGAGAGATGAGAGCAATTCTACTATCATGGTAGCACTTAGAGAGGCTTCGGATGCTCAACGCAAGGCCAAGAAGCGTGCTTGCAAGAATGGCAAGAAGTTGCAAGAAGCTCAACATGAAGTTGGTCGGTTGAAGGATGTTGTGAACACTCGTAGGTAGCAGTTCGTGCGGGCTATTCATGAGAGGGACCACAAGCATGATCAGATGATGTAGCTGGCCCGCGAGAAGGAGGCACTTTAGGCATAGATAGTGCAATTGACTTAGGAGCAGGATGATGCTCATGAGGCAGCTAAGATTAGGCGTTAGGGATGGATCATGGCTAACCACAATGCTTTTCAAAGGGAGAATGCGCTCCAAGAGCAGCTAGAGGAGCTTCAGGTTGAATACCATCACCTAAACAATCGCCTGTTTCCTATTCCTCTACCCATTTCAAGGTATCCTAATGTGGGTGGACCTCAAGTGATTGAGGCCGATGAAGAAGAAGAGGACGTGTAGATGAATGTCAATGCAACTGAACCTACAAATGAAGAGGAAGAGGAAGACCCTAAAGAAGTCTAGGGCGTCTCCAATGTGGACAATGACCACTTCGACGAGTAGTTAGCTAGCAAGTCTCACTAGTTTAAGCTTTTACAGCCATTGTGTAATGGACTAAGTACTGTGGTAGATGTTGGATGTACCTTCTAATTTGAACTTGGCATGTAATGTACCTTAATCTGCTCCCTTCGGGATGCTTATCTTAGTTGGTGAATTTTAAAACTTATCATGTTGGAATGCACTATGAATGGCGCTACTAATCTATTGATGATGTGGTGATTGGAGAATGAATTATTGCCTCTGTTTTATTGCATGAATTTTACATTCTCTCCAGTAAATTTAGTTTGGCGTAATTACATTGTTCCTCTCCAATGTGCTGACATCACCAATAATTGTTGGTTGCGCATTGTTGTAGATGCCTCACACTCGTGCCACTGGTGTGGCTGGTGATGATGATGATCTCCCACTGCCACCACCGCCCACACTAATGGAATTGATGGCAATATTGGTTGAAGGATAGTGCACTATGGCAAATGCTCTCTGCATGATTGCGAATCGTGATGGCCGTGGTGCACGCCAAGGACTCGAACCAAATCAGTATAGCGACTTCAAAGATTTCCTTAACACTAAACCACCGATCTTTAAGGAGGCTAAGGAGCCCCTACAAGCTGATGAATGGCTGAACACTCTCGAGCAAAAATTCCGTCTGCTTTGCTTGACTAAGTATGCATCTCACCAACTACATGGGCCAACTGGTATTTGGTGGAGTCATCATCGGTCCACTATGCCTGCTGATGCCCAAATCACTTGGAATCAGTTCAAGTCTGCTTTCCAGGGAAATTATATTCCTTCTGGTCTCATGGCAATCAAGCACACTGAGTTCATGAAGCTAACATAGGGGAACAAGAGCTTGAATGAATACCTACAGGCCTTCAATAACCTTGCAAGGTATGCTACTGAGTTTGTTGACACTAATGCCAAGAAGATCGCTAGTTTCAAGCGGGGACTTAGCCCCAAGTTGATGAAGACAATGGGAAATTGTAAGTGTGCTACTTTTAATGAGTTTGTTAGTGATGCTTTATCTCAAGAGAACAGCAATGCTATTTATGCTGCTTCAAAGAATCATAAGAGAGCCTACGAGGCAGGTGCCTCACAGTCCAAAGCTCTAGTCACATCTAAGGCTCTATTCCATCCTTCGGCATCAGCTACTAAGTTCTGCCCACTGCTGAAGAAGAATCCAGGCAAGACTGAATTTTGCAAGGCTTTTATAGTTGCTCTTCTAAAGGGCACTACTAGTCAAGGCAGCTCCATTGTTCCTCCAAGCAACATGCCATGCTGGAACTGCAACAAGCCGGGTCACTAGATAAGGAAGTGTCCTTATCCTAAGAAGAATAACAACCAAGGTGGCCATTAGGGGCAGGTGAACTACATTAATATTATTGATATTCCTTCAGGAGAGGTAGTCACTGCTGGTAAGTTTTTGGTTGATCAACACCCTGTAGTTATACTATTTGATTTGGGTGCTTCCCATTCTTTTATGAGCCCGCATTTGCATCCAAGTTTAAGTAGAAAACTTACACTATTGCGGGTGAGGGTTATTGTATTAGGACTGCCAGTGGTAATATCCCAACAAAGCTAGTAGTCGAGGGCATGCAACTTGAGATAGAGGGACGAAGTTATTAGATTGATCTGGTAGTTTTACCGGGGCTAGGTATCGATGTGATATTGGGAATGAAATGGATGAGCAGTCATGGGGTGCTTATTGATACATTGACTAGAGTAGTCATGCTCAAAGATCCTAGTAATCAAGAGGGTTTTCTAGTGCAACTACCCAGGGACATCAATCTCTCTTGTGCGGCAAATGTGGTGCAAGCAAAGGCTATTGCAGATATCCCTGTAGTGTGTGATTTTTCAGATGTTTTTCCTGATGATTTGCATGGATTGCCCTCGGATCGAGATGTGGAGTTCAAGATAGAGTTGCTACCTGGTACAGCGCCCATATCTAGAAAACCTTATAGAATGCCTCCCAACGAACTAGCTGAACTTAAGACCCAGTTGAATGAACTCCTAAAGAAAGGCCTTATCTGTCCTAGTTCGTCTCCGTGGGGGTGTTCGTCTATCTTTGTGAAGAATAAGGATCACTCCCTGCGCATGTGTGTAGATTATAGGCCCTTGAATGCAGTCACAATCAAGAATAAGTACCCTCTGCCATGCATAGATATCTTATTTGATCAGTTGTCTAAAGCAAAAGTCTTTTCCAAGATTGATTTGAGATTTGGTTATCATCAAATCAAAATCTGGCTTGAGGATATTCCAAAAACTGCATTCTCTACAAGATACGGTCTTTATGAGTATCTTGTTATGTCTTTTGGATTGACCAATGCCCCCGCACACTTCATGTATTTGATGAATTCGATGTTTATGCCCAAGTTGGACAAATTTGTGGTGGTATTTATAGATGATATCTTGGTCTATTCTGAGAATGAAGAAGATCACACTGAACATTTACGAGTGGTTCTCACTAGATTGCGTGAACACAAGCTTTATGCAAAGTTCAGCAAGTGTAAATTCTGGCTTCGTGAGGTACCTTTTCTCGGGCATGTGTTGTCCGATGGTGGAATTATGGTGGATCCCACCAAGGTGCAAGAAGTGTTGGACTAGAAGGCTCCAATCTCGGTGCATGAGGTTTAGAGTTTTCAAGGGTTGGTGGGCTATTATCATCGCTTCATCCTAGATTTCTCTAAAATAGCCAAGCCTATGACTAGGTTGTTGCAAAAAGACATGAGGTTTGTCTGGACTTCCGAGTGTGATGCAGCTTTTCACACCCTGTGAACCCTTCGAACTTCGGCTCTAGTTTTGGCGCAATCAAACATTAAGAAACCTTTTGATGTGTTTTGTGATGCATCAGGCATAGGTTTAGGAGGTGTTCTTATGTAGGAAGGCTGAGTCATTGCTTATACCTCTTGACAACTTCAGAAACATGAGGTGAATTATCCTATGCATGACTTAGAACTCACTGCAGTTGTTCATGCTTTGAAGGTCTAGAGACAATACTTGCTTAGTAATGTGTGCCACATCTACACTGATCATAAAAGTCTTAAGTACATCTTCAATCAACCTGAGTTGAGTATGCGTCAGAGAAGATGGCTCGAGTTGATAATGGATTATAACCTCTAAGTGCACTATCATCCTGGCAGGGCAAACGTTGTTGTGGATGCCTTAAGTAGGAAATCTCATTGCCACTCTTTGATTGAAGGTGACCTCCATTTGTCACATCTCCTACATCCTATAGTCCTTCACAACATCATTGTCAGTTGTACTCTACAGAGTCGAATTATTAAGCTACAGAAGACAGATCTAGGTGTGTTCCACATCAAGTGTAAGATAAAAGAGCAAGAGACCAAGCATTTTAGGGTAGATGAGAATGATATGTTATGGTTCAAGGATAGGTTAGTGGTCCCGAAGGATAGAGAGCTTAGAAATCTAATCATATCCGAAGCACATTCCTCTAAATTATCTATTCATCCTGGTAGTAGCAAAATGTATCATAATTTGAAGCCACATTTTTGGTGGACCAAGATGAAGAAAGAGATAGCCGCTTATGTGGCTAGGTGTGACACTTGTTGTCGAGTTAAAGCTGTGCACATGAAAGCTGGATTGCTTCAGCCACTCTCTACTCCAGGTTGGAAATGGGAAGAGATAAGTATGGACTTTATTGTTGGACTCCCTACTACTCAGAGGAATTTTAACTCCATTTGGGTGATTGTAGACCGTCTGACCAAGTCTGCACACTTCATTCCTGTTCGCATAGACTTCTGTCCAACTGACTATACTGAGTTGTTCTTCAATCAGATAGTTTGACTTCATGGGGTACCTCACACTATTGTCTCTGATAGAGGGCCACAGTTCACTACTCACTTTTGGGAGCACTTGCACGGGTTATTGGGAACTAAGTTAGTAAGGAGCTCTGCTTATCATCCGCAAACCTCTAGGCAAACTGAGCAAGTGAACCAAATCTTAAAAGATATGTTGAGAGCGTGTGTCATCTCATCTAAGGGTTCATGGGAAAAGTGGTTGCCCCTAGCTAAATTCTCTTATAATAATAGTTATCAAGAGAGTATCAAGATGTCACCGTTTGAAACTTTATACGGCCAAAAGTGTAGAACCCTGTTGAATTGGGTTGAAGCCAGTGAAAGGAGATATTATGGTATTGATTTTGTTAAAGAAGCCGAAGAACAAGTCCATACTATCCAAACCCATATGGCCGTAGCTCAAGCTAGGTAGAAAAGTTATGCTTATCGCCGTAGAAAACCTATCGAGTTCGAAGTTGGAGACTTTGTTTATCTGAAAGTCTCACCCATGAAGAGTGTCCAACACTTTGGTGTGAAGCAAAAACTTGTGCCAAGATATGTCGGTCCATTTCAAATCATAGGACAGAGTAGTAAGGTAGCATATAAGATCCAATTACCTCCTAAGATGAGTGCTATCTTCAACGTCTTTCACATATCTTAGTTGAAGAAATGTCTTCTCATCCTTGAAGAGAGAGTTCCACTAGGGGATATCAAGTTAGAATCTGATTTGACTTTTGAAGAAAAATTGGTCTGAGTAATTGACACTCATGAGAGAGTGACTCAAAGTTAGGTGGTCAAGTTTTACAAGGTCAGTGGAGTAATCAGGGTAGTGAACGCGATGCAACTTGGGAAAGAGAAGATTATTTAAGGGAAGTTTATAAAGAATTCTATCAACAATGGTACGCTTGTCAAATCTCAGGACAAGATTTTTATAAGGGGGAGGGTTCTAACACCCCAGGTGTTTGGCTTCCACATTTGCACTTGCATTTCATAAACATGAGCATCATTCATCCATTCATGAGCTTAGACTGTTTGGAACATGCTTTTGAAACATTGCAACATATGTTTATATTCCATGTGTGTTTGTTTTATGAAATGGATAGTGTGCAACACTCAAGTGCAACATGTGCAACTCACACTTGAAACATGTCACATACTTTAGTGAAACATGGTTAGTTAGTATTATGCAACGAACTCATGAAACATATGAAACATGGCATTGAAACAAAAGTAGCAATTCACTTGTTTTTCCTTGTTTTAATGCATGTGATGCTTGATTTTGGTGTGATCAATGTGTGGTGTGGTTAATTATCCCCTAAAACACCTTAACTACACTTAGGGTACATAGTGGAGCACTGTTCATGTTAACTAAATTGACTAATTATGTCCCTAAGTGAGGTTTGACCAAATTGGAAACCCTAGAACCAATTTGTTTGACCTTTTAAAAAGTGTTACTTAGAAGCTTTGCATGGCAATGCACCTTTTGGCAAAGTTGTAGATAATTTTAGAAGGAACAAAAGTTGTAAAGGTGCCAAGCTATGAAAATGTGCAGAACATGCTCAAAATTTGATCACAACACGAAATTTACCCCTAATTTCAGAGACAATTTTTTTCTAAGTGTTAACTCTAAAAAACAGTTTCGTGTACTCGACTTGGAGATGATTTTACTCCTTAACCAGTGAGAATTAGGCCTTGGTCTTTTAACAGAAATTTCAGATGGTATATAGATCTACAACTTTTATTTACATTGTTTTCGCTAATGATCCACGGATTAGGAGCTTGATCGTCGCCAAGTTGCGCTGTTAGGCTGCCTCGCTTGCGCTGCTGACTGAACTGAATCAAGCAACAGTGTCCCGATCGGCTTCAGTGTTCAAACGCCGTGTGTACACCGTGCGTTGCCGCTGGTCTGACTGGCCAGGCCACGTCGGGCTGCCGCGCACCAACTCAAGCGCAAGAACTCACCCATGACCTCGTGCTATCCCATTTCCATTTTCTGCTTCTCCTTTGCTCACTGTAGCGACCGCAGCAGCCGCAGCAACGCCCCACAGTGCCATCATCACCATTGCCGGCCTAGAGCGCACCACGTCCCTCCTCCATCACCGCAATAGCTTTGTCGAACTCCCACCGCACCACCGCGCCCACATTTGCTAGCTAGGAGCGCTCGGTAAGCCACCTCGTTGTGCATGACATCGCTGGTTCCTCCACCGCGGTCCGTCACCGTGGCCACACCGCCTCCGACCACCATGTGCCTTGCTTGTGTGTTCGCTAGCCTCACCGTAGCATGTAGAGTCTAGGCGTAACCATTGATTAAGCTTTCGTGGTCAGCTCCGGCGTCTCGCCATCGAGCCGCTCTGTCGTGCCGCCCTGCTCGCCGCCGTCACTGTTGGTGGCCGCAATCGGTCCTAATAGATAGCCTAGTGTGTGCGCCAGGTCATGGGGATGCTTGTAGCGCCAGTGTCATCACTGGAGAGGGTCGTCGGCGGCGAAGTCCGGTCGAACCGCGTTGTCCCGCGCCGTGGCTCTGTTTTTCTTTCGCTGACATGCAAGCACGGCTGACCGATGGGTCCCGGCTGTCAGTGACTCAAATCTAGAAAGATAGTTCATTTATTTCTAGATTTACATGCAACTTTGGAAAATCATAAGTGGAGTTTTAGAGGTCCAATTTTGGTGAACCAAATTTTGTGGTGTTCCTCATGAAGTGTAGTATTTAGGAAAAATATAAAATGAACACTTGTAGTAAAGTTTCTGGGAGAATTAAATTGTAACTTAAAATGTGTTTTTAAATGAATGCAAATTTGTTTAACTCATATCTAGAGTTCCTGTGATCTAAAAATTATGAAATTTGTATGGTGACCTCTTCTTGATGAGTAGAAGCTCTGGTAAAAATTTGAGATTCAGTGCACGAATAGTTTTTGAGTTACGAATTTCCCTTTTATAATTAGGTGATCCTTGTGTGAATTGTATTAATTAATCTATGAATCCAATGCTCATAAAATTTATTGGAGGTTGCCCTGGTACCTTAAGGATGCTAAGAAAAATATTTCTTCTGTTGTTTGACACTTTTCAATAGGGTTTCTAATTTAGGCCAAAATCAGCCTTGCTGCCTTGTTGTTTTTGTGTAGGATGTTTTTATTGGTAACTTTGGGCGAAATTTTTACAGTAGCCTATTTGGAGCATGTGGTATGAACTATAATTTTTATAGATTAAACTGTGTAGTTTTCATATATGATCCTTATTCCACTTTAATAACTAAATAAATTAAGAAATGCATTAAAAGAAATGAATTGGTGGTGAACACCTTACTTTATGGTAATCGTATATCTTGTGTGAACTTATGATACACTTGGTTTGGTCAGAAATCATGTTTGACACATAAGTAAATATTTAATGTTAGCATTTTTATAATTCTGGACAGTTTCTACCACTTGGTGAATTAAGCTTTGATAATGGTATTTTCTGGGAATCATGTGAATACCAAAGTTGTAGTTAACGTACTAAACTAGCTCATGTTAAAATTTGGTGGCATTGGGCTAAGTAGTTTAGGAGATGTGGCTGTTCTTAGTTTGAGTCCAGTTTTGGCTGCTCTCAGTCTTGTGAAGACAGATTTATGTTGTTAAATGATTTCGGCCTGGTAAAATTTGGAATCATGCCTTGAGGTCTGAAAATGAATTTTAGGCAATTTCATAAGCTTTCCAAATTGTCTTGCTGCATGTCATTTGGATTTGTAAATCTCCAGTTATGGTCAGTTTATTGTGCTGCTGTATAGTCTCAGTTTTGCTAAAATATTAATGCTTTGTAGCATTGTTCTTGTTGATTGTTTAGATGCTAGGCTAACTTGAGAAAATGCTTAGGTGCAGGTGCTAGGTCCTTAACTGAATATGAACAATTGTATATTAGGTTGTCTAAACTTGGTAAGTAAAGTGATTTGAATAGAGCTTCAGTTGGAATATGTGTACTGCAATAAGCATGTGCATTCCCCGAGCCTCCTTAACTTCGTTCATGTGCATCCATGATATTTATCTTGCGCATACATGCAATAGGTATGCCGGAGGGAGTGATGCTTCTGGCATTCGAGGGAGCAAGTCAGGAGGAGGAGCCCAAGGTTTAGGCAACCGATAAAGCAGCCGCCGAGGAGGAGTTGCCCGAGTGCCCTGATCACCGCCCATCCTCTTTCTTGAAAGGCAAGCCCCGGAGCATTCTAAGTCTCCCATGTTTTTACAAATATCTTGAGTATCTTTTATTGTTGATGATGCATTAAGTATAGCAATTGGTTGGAACCAATTGTTGCATGATATATCTATCCTTGTCTAGATATCGCACTTGAATCCTATTAAGTTCAGGAACGGGTTAAATGCTTAGCCATGCTTAGTGCGGTAGAAGTCGGGTGATTTCCTGTCACCTGCGAGCTTTAGGATGAGGTGGGTCACGGTTGGCTATATTTGCTATCGTGGAAAAGAACAATGTTAATAATGAATTAAGACCGGGTGGAGTCTTGTATAGGGTTGGACATAGTGACTCCGTCTATGTCGTTTAAGGACCGATACGCTGTACGTCCTCATGTCATGTTGAACGCAGCCTAACACTTAGCTGGCCGGATAAGTCGTTCTGACCGTGAAGCCTAGTAGTTCGACTCAAGCCGGGAACCAGAGGGTCATGCACATTCTGGAGGCAGTAAGGATGTGCTTGGGGACATTGGCATGAGTCCAAGGGGTCAGGTGCTTAAAATTCCTACACTTCCTGGCAGAGTGTCACCCTTGATGATGTGGCGCTGTCTGGACCCGTGACTCCAGAGTTGTACCAAAGGTGACTTGATTGTGACCCCAATGGGGGAAGCAGGGTTTGTGTGAGGAATACCCCTCTGGCTGGATAGGAATCGATTCGAGTCGCCGTCTCTCCCAGATAGTGAGAACTTGACTGAGCAACGGCAACGTAGATTCGCTTAATTTAACGATATGGTTAAATGGATGGTGATGATAATGTTGCCACAACTTATACCTGTTATGGTTAATAATGTTTGCATCTTAATCAAGTGATTGCTTAGTACAGGTGCTAATATAGATGACAGGTTAATGGCTTAAAGTCATTGCTAGCTCAGGTTAAAAGGTGATCATTATTATTTATGCTTTTCTGCAAAAAGAAAGTGTCAGCTAGATCCACTAAATTAAGCTATGCATGATCCTTGGTGTCTTTTATTTTTAGTTTCCGATGGGTAAGTCTAGTTGAGTACATTCTCATACTCAGGGTTTTTCCCTCTTGTTGCAGATGACCTTCTTTATCAGGGCTTCTGTAGGTATTGTCTCCACTCAGCGGCTAACGAAGACTATATCACAGACATGATCTCTTTTTATCTTATCCAAATGCTTTTGTGGGATGTGATCAGAGAGCTGGTACTTGTATTTGAACTCGTGTGTGTGAGTTAAACTATTTGCTTCCGCTACGTTGCAAGACTTGGTTTGTAATAACTATGACTCTGATGTGTTGTAATCTATCTGCGAACTGTTTGTGAAATGTTGTATCATGTGATGTGTTATGTTGAATTGTACGATCTTGGTTGTATGCAAGTTGGTTTGTAATCCTTTGCAATTTCGATGGACTACTGGAATTATATGGGCTCAAGTGCGAGAATTTGATCGTTTCGATGATCATTTCTGTACTTGTGCTCTTATAATTTGGACGGTTCTGTTACAAAAGGGATGTCCCAAATTCTCGGCACATCGATCTTCTTAGGCGTTTCTACCCTTGAAGGGTCTCCTTTTAAAAATTTGTACCATTCATATTTGAGTATTCAATAAAGTTTTTGTTATAATGTTTCTCCATATTGTTATCTTCGTGCTATTTTCTAAGTGATTCTGTTTCTGCATACAACATCTTAAAGATGACAAGCCAACTATGCTTAAGGCAAATGTCCAAATAGACACATTGATGCTCGGATGCCTCCAAAGACAACCCTATCTCTGACTTCTCCCTATATGTGCATGAGCGTCCGCCCTCTGCGTCATGGGTGGTCGACAGCGGTTCCTTAGCAACTCCCTGTTCTTCCCACACACACACGGCCCCTGTGCCCCACGTTACGATTAACAGGCTAGCTAGGGCTAGGGACTCAGCTATACACAACTGATCGAATGGTTTATATCAAATATAAACATAAACATACCATAACAACAAGTGTTCAACAAAAGTTGCTAAGCACTTTTACACAATGATTTAACATGAGTTTTTTCTACTCTACAGAGCACTGCTCCCCTTTACCGAACAGCTCAACATCTTCGTCCAACCTCTTTGCTGGCTCTTTCACATCGTCTTCTAGCCTGGCGATCTTCTTTGCGTCCATGCCTTGCATGTACCCCATTGCCATCCATCAGAGATCCACTGAAGGGTAGTCTGACCATAGCTGCATGAGTGCATGGATGATGGCTCCATGGGTGGTGCTACCTACAAACTCCTTGAAGTCCGCCCATGTCGTCTAGAAACAATCCCTGACCGATTGGTATGGCCTGTCACCGGGCAGCCTTGCCCTCTCGGGTTGCTCAAGACCGACGCAGTCTAGCACGGGCTGAATTCTCGCGATGATCATCTCTAGCTTGTCATCATGGGTTTCACTTATTCCACAAGCACCTAGAACTATGCCTACGCTAGGTGTTGATACTCTACAAATAAGATAGTTGTATGCTAAGCATGCGCTTAATGCCGCACAAGTTGAAATAGTGTGAAAAACACTCACGTCGAAGATCTTCAGTGATTTTCTCGACCTTCCCCTTCACTTTTTCCTTTGCCTCCTGAAGATGGCCAAAGGCCTCATGGGAAAGGCCGAGCTCCATCTCTAGTGCTGTGTATAATAGTTAGACATCTCACAATGCTGAATATCAGCAAAGCAAAATTCTGAGACCTACCTTTTGGCCGATTAGTGCTCGACTGGCCCTCCACCTCCATTTGCTGGCGCTCCTTCTTCAACGCTAGAACCTTCACCTCTAGGTCTTCCCTGTGGTGGCGCTCTTGGAGTAGGCATGCCTGGAGGTCTTTCACCAAAGCTTGTAGGCTCTTGTTCTCCTCTAGTACCGATGTCATCTCCTCTAGCTGCTGTCAGCGCTGCTCAGACACCTTCATCACAATCTATAGCATGCAAATGGATTAATAGACTGTGCTCTTTATAGTACAAAGAAGATCTCTTTAGGCTTACCTCAATATGGCCCATCATCGATGTCAGATCAGCCCTTAGCTTCTTTGTCTCCGCACTTGCCTCCACCTCCTCCAGCATCTCAAACTCTTTGCCATGCTGAATGACCATGTCGAGGAGTTGGGGAGGCAGGGTGGGCTCCCACACTATCTCTTTGATCTCCACGGCAGCCACCGACAAAGGTGCCCTCCTTGGCTGCTGTCGTGCTCAGACAGAGCGTTTGAGTGCCACTCCGACCATTGACGCCACTACAGATGATGCTTGTCCAGCAACCATGAGTGGACCTTACGCCGCACTGCTCGGCGCATCCCCTACAAGCTCTGTACCTGCTCTGGCAAGGCCACTCGATGTCGCCATAGCATCCCATGCCTCCTCAACACTAGGATCACCCTCATCATGCAATCTGCTGCCAAGTGAGGTCAGTCTAGTTGTTGACGGCTCCTCCATAGTAGGGGTGGTCGGTTCCGCAACCGTCGGTTGCTCCACGGTGGGGGCAACCGAATCCACCCTTGTTAGTGCTTGCTTAGCATGGGGAGTTGCTAGCTCCTCCATGTGCCTTATGTCATTAGCAGTCAATGGTTGTAGGATCTCCGTCAACTCCACACTACAACAAGCAAAAAAAAGTCATGAAGCAAACCACCATGTCGAAGAAATACGATAAATAAATAAGGCACTTACAACTGGGACTCCTGCTGCATAGCTCAGAACCTATGTCCCCACCTAGAACCAGTCTATCCAGTAGCTGAACCACTCGGTGTCTCCACTGCCGCAACCGGAGTTGCTCGTGTGGTCTCAGAGATTGCGGTGGTCGCCTGTGCTACCGCCACTAGAGTCGTCCATGTGTTCTTGGAGATCACGGTAGTCATTTGGACTATCATTGATGGTGCCACCCGAGCTATCACTACTGGTGCTTCCCATGTGCTATCAGGCATTATGGCTATAGCCTCCTGTGTTTATCAGCTCTCGCGCGTCTCCACCCTAGCCGGTGCAGATGGCGGGGGCATCACAGCCCTCAGTGAAGGAGGCACTGCTTGTCCATCGTTGTTCGATGAGCTCGATAGCACCACCTACCATTTTTTAGGCTAGGTAGATGCTCTAATGGTTACTAGCCTCTCCTCATGACGAGATGATCTAGCTATTTTTCTTCTTTTCGAGGATGGCTCCTCGCCAGCTGGCCGCTTCCCCTAGATCTTCTTGCGGATATACGATGTTCGCTCGTCTTCATCTCCATCATCAAGGTTAGCCAAGCTATCCCTACTAGCTTTTGGGCTAGATTGATGCTGAGGATGGCTTGGCCAGGCATCAAAACCCTTTACTAGTCAGCTGATGGCACCACCGAGTAGTATACCGACTGATCCTGCCCATGAATCTTTAGGAAAATGAATGAGTATATTGCAATTGCAATAGATAAGGATCAAGCAAAACTAAAAAGAAGACTCTTACCTATGGTGGGAGGGTCCCTACACTGAAGGCTGTCTGCTGATCATCGATCCTATGATGCCCCATGAGGTTAAACAACACTCCAATTCACCGCATGACTTCATCCCGATTAATCGGCTCGGGCACCTCATGGGTCCCATCAGTATCTCCCTAGAATTCATATATGGGATGTGTTCTATCCTTGCTAGGTTGGCATGGCCGAAAAGTGAAGTTTGTCACCACTATGACCCCATCCACCCTTCTCCGAATGATCAGTGCCAACAACTTCATCACTTGCTCCATCCCATTGGCACCAAGTCTCTTCGACCACTTGGCATTGCTCACGGGAATTTGATCAATGTCACGTGCCACATAGTGTTCCCCTGTGGCATCTAGAACCATTGCTGCACCCAATACTCTACATTTGTGTTCAATGGGGTGGCAATGTATTGGCCAACTATCCTATCCCAAAGCTACAAGTACGCACTGTCTACGATCCTCGATCTAGATCCTCCTGAGCTTTCAAACAGAAGAAGTGGTAGAAGAGATCAAAATGTGGAAGAATGCCAAGATAAGCCTCATAGAAATGGATGAAGACAGAGACATAAAGGATGGAATTTGGGCCTAGATTGCAAAGACTACTCTCATAATAGTCAATCAATCCACAGAGAAACGGATGGATTGGAACACCAAATCCGCAATAGAAATAATCTTCAAAAACTACTAATTCATCACCGCGAGGAGTCGAAAAGCTCTCACCACGAGCCGAACACCATCCCGCTATCACCCTATTATGCAACACACCGTCCTCCACCAATCGATTGAGCGCGCGCCTCATTACTGATAGACCCCACCCTTTCCTCAGTGCGATTGAGCTCGCGTGATGCTCTACTCGAACCGCAATGGTTTCTTTTGGGCGCCATCTAACAAATCCATCGCCTAGAGGAGGCTGCATGCTTGTGGTCGCTCTAGTGGCGTAGCAGTTGCTAGGCGAAGCAGTGTGGGCGTGAGGAAGAAGATGAAGTGGCAGAGAGAAAGTGGAGAATGTGCGTCGGGGTCGCAGCGCTCTTATAATGGTTCAACCCCTGACCCTTCGCCTTCTAGGGTTTTTGGGAAACCACACCCGTCGCGCCACATTCTCTCCTGATGTCTCCACACGCTGTTGGCCCGCTGAATGGGCCTGATGGGCCACTGCGTCAAACTGTGTCAAACATGGGTTGATATTCAGCGCTAAGCGTTGCTACGACATGATATTTTCTTTCTCTGGCCCTACTATATGATTTCTTCATAATCTTCCAGCGAGCTTGGGGACTACGTGTGTACACCTCATCTAGCGAAGATTGTACTATTTTTTCAGCTAAGCTGGGAACTGGTTCAGCCCCTGAAGACTACTACTTTGGACTCTGGCACCATGAGACTACTTCACCTAGTGCTAGGCTCGGGGACTAAGTGGGCATACTTCACCTTGCAGTGAATATGCTTATTTCTTTGATTTAGATCTCTTCAAAGCGGCTAAGTTCTTCCGCGCTATGTCAAGGAAGCCATGCGACCAAATTCGATGCCTGGAACCTAAGTGGGCACACTTAACCTAAGATGGACACTTTAAAAAATTTTAAGCTCCTTACATCCTTCTAACAAACCTTGGCATCGAGTGTCCTCGGCTCCAGCATCCAGACGAACAGCTCAGACACATGCTTAGATAGCTCGAACGCATGCCCAAACAACTCAAGCGCGTGTTCAAATAGCTCAGACAGCATGTTCAGCAGCTCGGTTGCATGCTCAACAGCTCGGACAAGCTCAAGACGGTGTTGCTCAATGAATCAAGGCGCTCGAGGACTAGCTGTGGGGGTATAACCCATGATACCAGTAGGGTTGTACATGGGTCAAGCCACTAGGGGTGGTCCAGCCCACAAGACGACGCATGGGCCACGCCACTAGTGGAGGCCCAGCCTACAAGACAACGCTGTGCGAAGCATGACACAGGTCGGTGTGCCTTGCAAGACTACGTGAAGATTATCGGTGATCTAGAAAACCTGCTTGGATATGCTAGATCCCGTAATATCTGTAACTTCCTATCTTGTAAAACTGACTAGGATAGAAACAACCGATCTGTAACCCTACCCCCAGGCTATATAAGGCGGGTGGGGACCCCCTCGTTTTCATCTCATCTCTCATAATACAATCCACAAAGACATATGACATAGGGTATTACGTCAAGCTGACGGCCTGAACCTGTCTAATCGCTGTCTCTTGCGTTCTGTGTCACCATCCGGTTCTCTCATGCGCACCTATACCGATTCATCTACTACCGTGGGCATACCTCTCGGTAGACTGCTGGACGTATTTCGTCGACAGTCTCCAACAGTTTTTATATATCTTGTGCGCACTTTGTAGAGTACGTCATCCCCGTTCTCCTTCTTTTGGTTTAGCGAGGAGCCAGGAATAGATGATAGAAATACTAATTTAGAGATCTACCATCCTAAAATAAGTGATGGTTTAGTTTTGCCCTAACTCAAAGTATTTCCAATTTGACCAAATTTATAAAAAAAGTCCTAATATTTATGATACCAAATAAGTATTATTCGATTTATCATGAAATATATTTTCATATTCTACCTATTCGGTGTCATTAATATTGATGGGTTTTCCCATAAATTTGGACAAGCTTGAAATTGGTTGACTTAGGACAAATCTAAAACATCACTTCTTTTCGGACTAGAGGGATCAGAGTAATTAAGAAGCTATTCTAGGATCTTTTTTCATCAAAATCTCTATTCCTATTAATCAAAAGGATATAAAAAGTCTCTTGGAGTTACTATTAATTTGTTGCTTAGTCAAGTACTGACATCCAAATTTACTAGATATCGGATCTTCCGGGCTTAAAGCCGAAATATCTCGATGGACAGTTAAGGTCCGGCTTAAGACTAAGCATTGCAAATGGGTCATCTAAACTTTTAGGTTTGAGGACCTAACCCTCTAGTTTACTCTGGATTAGATCTATATATACTACCTTATCAACCCCGGCACAGAGGCATAGCTGCCACTTAATCATCCATATAAATCAACAGTTGACTTGATCTTTCATGAATGATATGATCTACTTCATACCTTTGCATGGTCTTATTGGTCTATCGATCATAGTCTTGCTTCTTCTTCATTGTTGGCTTGGTTCAACGGCACCAAGCCCTCTACTCGCGCTTCACCACCTCGATCGTCCATTGCACCTGAGCCTACAGCTTGCCCATCACTCTTGCAACTGGTCCTTCGTAGCCAAGCCTCGCCTTGACCTTATCCTCCTAGCCATATGAGACTATGTCATATCTCATATATATATATATATATATATATATATATATATATATATATATATATATATATATATATATATATATATATATATTCAATAAGCTCCTTTATCTCACTAGTTGACAACTAGCATCACATGCATGATATGCATGCATGCAGTGTGTGCGAGTCCAGCTTTGTTGTAAATATCATATTTTAACATTGGATAACCGTCTTGTAACTCGGAGTAACATACAGATAGATATGCGCATCCTGGCAATGGTTTCAGGGTAAAAGGAAGTTGAAACAAGCTTTGTTGGTGGCTCTCTAGCTACGTGTTGTCTGCGGTCTGCAAGCTAAGACTAACTACTAAACGTGAATTGTCCTATGGGTGATAAATTTTCCTGTGCATTTTTTCAATACACACATGGAAATTAGTCATTAATATACCGGTTTCAAAAATCCCAAAGAAAAATACAAAAACTCATAGGAAATTCACTTATTTTTTGCACACACAGCTGCTATTCACATTTCCTAGTAGTGGAACATGCACCTTGGTCATCATAGAGTATGTCCAAGAGCCTTTCTTAAACTAACTCTTTAAACCCTTATTTGAAAATAAAAATCGATCTCTATAACTTTTCACTATCCAACAGTTTTTATATATCTTGTGCACACTTTGAAGAGTCATCCCCGTTCTCCTTCTTTGTTAGCGAGAACCAGAAATAGATGGTGGCAATAGTTCTAATTTAGAGATCTACTACCTTTCGTCCTAAAATAAGTGAGGTTTTAGGTTTTTCCTAAGTCGAACTATTTCAAAATTGACCACATTTATACAAAAAGTCCTAATATTTATGATACCAAATAAGTATTATTATTCTATTTATCATGAAATATATTTTCATATTCTCCCTATTTGGTGTCATAAAAATTGATGGTTTTTCCTATAAATTTGGTCAAACTTGCAATTGTTTGACTTAGAACAAACCTAAAATATCACTTATTTTGGAACAGAGGGAGTAATTAAAGAAGCTTTTGGAGGTTTTTTTTCATCAAAATCCCTATTCCTATTAATACTAAAGGATATAAAAAAGTCTCTCGGAGTTACTATTAATTGTTGCTTAGTCGAAGTACCGACATCCAAATTTACTAGATATCAGATCTTCCGGGCTTAAAGCCGATAACATTCCAACAGACAATTAAGCTCCGCCTTAAGACCATGCATTACAGATAGGTCATCTAAACATTTCAGGTTTGCGAACCAAACCCTCCAAGGTTACTCTGGATTAGAACTATATATACTACCTTATCAACCCCAACATAGAGGCATAGCTGCTACTTAATCATCAACATAAATCAGCACTTGACTTATCTTTCATGAATGATATGATCTACCTTCATAGCTTTGCATGGTCTTATTGGTCTATCGATCATAGTCTTGCTTCCTCTTCATTGTTGCCTCACTACTAGAAATATCCACTTCTATGACGAAAAATTTAATGACGAATACTGAAACTGTCATAGAAGATTGCTTTTTATGACGAATATTTCCTGTTTCATCTCTTGATTCAGTGGTGATGATCCTCCGAACCTTGCCCTATCTATGATGAAATCAGGCATCGTCACAAAAAATGTCATAGAAGAGCACTAGGGTTTCGTCACAGATCACTCGTGTGACTCATCTATGACGATCTCCTTTAATACTTTGACAAACATGGCTTGTTATTGAACTAATTACACATCTGTGATGAACAATATTAGATCTGTAATGAACAACACTTCATCATAGATCTCCACATGGTACTTTCTTCATCCGATGTGTACTTGTGAGATCTGCAGTTATTCATCCGTGATGCTTGCAATTCATAATAAAAGTCTTCGCTCAATCCTTTCTCCATGCGACGTGTCCCTATGGGACCCTTCTCCATCTGATGTGTACATGTGGGACCTGCAGTTACTCATCCGTGATGTTTGGAATTCATCATAAAAGTCTTCGCTTGGTACTTTCTCCGTTCGACGTGTACCTATAGGACCCTTTAGCATCCAACCTATGGGACCCGACGGCTTACATGTCACGTGTACCTGTGGGACCGTTCTCCATCTCCATCTGACATGTGGGACCCGACAACTTGCGTGTCATGTGTACCTATGGGACCCGATGGCTCACGTGTCACGTGTACCTGTGAGACCTTTCTCCATCTCCATCCGCTCTGTGGGACCCGACAGCTTGGGTGTCACTGGTACCTTTTGTGCCACCGGGGTCTAATAAATTCAAAAAAAAACTCAATGTCTAGGGGTCGAACCCGGGACCCAGAGGAAGGAATGCACTGTCTTTACCATTGTGTTAGATGCCGGTTGTATTGACATGTCTTTGGAGTCATTATAGTATTATATTCTCTATGTGGATGCCCTATAGGTTGACTATTGGATATTTCCCCTTCAAGTGGAAACAAATCTATGCCTGTTAGACTAGCGGTGGAAGCAGCGGAGGATCCTCGGTGTGCTGTGGTGGCTGTAACATCCTTTTGGAGGCTAGGCGATGGGGCTTGCCAGTGCAGCGTGGCGGCATTGGTGTCCATGTCCATTATGTGCTGCGATAGGTCTTCTTTCTCGTCTTTTCCTATTTGCTTCACTATTTTGGTCCTTGCTTGAACATGAGGTATATAAGAAATATTCTAGCATTGGAAATCTGGTTAGGCCAATGATATATTGATGAAAAGAACTAGGAGGTGGCACTGGTTGGTTTTCTGCTGATGTCTTGGTTTTCTGCATATGTTTAGTTTTGTTACTGTAAATGCCTATGTGCAACTAGGCCTGTTAATTGTGAAGTGCTTGCTTGATTATACCTACCTGTCTAGGCAAACAAACAGGCACATTGCTTCTACCTTCAAAACTGTTGTAATTGTCGTCCTCTTAATCTTTGTCTATCTCCTATAGAAGAAGCTCTGAGCTCATGTATTGATTGTAAGTGTGATGGATAGACATGATTTAGCTAGAATTATAATGGTTATAGCTCCATTAACTGCTACTCTAGTTTGAGTTATATATATCTATGTGGTGCTACTCTAAATTTGTTTGAGGTCATACCATGAAAATTGTTAATGGTTGTTAAAGTTGCACTTTGATATCAGTTGTGGACTTCACTGTTGGATCTTTATTGGATGATTTTCTGCTTAAGTGATCTCATTACTATGCAAGCTCTCTTCCTACTACACACAGATGAAATGGAGGAGGCCCTCAACAAGAGGAATGCACTGGCTAGCCTCAAGGATGATGCCACTATTGAGATCCTCCGCCGCCTCTCCACCCACTCCTTGTTCTACTACAAATGTGTCTATCGCTCCTAGAATGGCCTCATCTCGGACAACTATAAGTTGATGCCCCATACTATGGTCGGCTTCTTCTATGATGGATTCTATGACCAATGAAACTTCATTAGCCTCTCTGGTGTTTACCCTCCTTGCCCTTCTTGCCTGTCACCATGAACAATGTAGTTGTCTCAAATTGCTGTAATGGCCTCATCCTTTGCTGGTGCCTTAGGGCTGATGGATACCGCTATGTCATCTGTAATCCAGCAACCTAGAAGTTCAAGGAACTACTGCCTAGAATCCAATCTGTTGATGAGGCTCGATTGGGGTTTGATCCAATAGCCTCCTTGCACTTCCATGTGTTTGAATATATGGTGGAGAATGGTCAATGCATAGGTGTGGATATCTACTCATCTAAAAAACATCATGGATCTTTAAAGAATCTAAATGGGGCGAGAAGGCTCAGTTGACATTTTCAAAAATAGGAACTATGTTTCTTAATGGTTGTCTGCACTATATTGGGTTCCGCGATGGTTACCATTGTATACTTGTTGTGGATATGGAGGGAAAGGCATGGAGGAAAATTCCTAACTGGATGCGTGGTTTTTCACTCGCCTTCCTTCAAAATCAGGGTCACTTGTGCCAATGTACTGTTGATCATTGCAATATGTCCAAGCTTTCAATTTGGATCCTTGAAGACTGGTACTAATAATAAATGGACATTGAAACATATTATGAGCCTATTTAAGTTGGGTTACTTTGATATTTAGTCATGCTACAGAGCGGTTATAGTTCACCCAGAATGGTATTTGATTTTCTTTGTTGGGGTTGGGGTGGAAAGCGCTGTCATCGCATATAACATGGACAACCAAAAAGTTTTTGTCATCCCTACACATTACGTTCGGTATGGTAGATGTGACATCCTACCAAAAATGAATGACAAACCTACCAATCTTCATTGTGTTCACTTATTCTCGGAGTTGGAGTCATTAGCAAAGTAGTAAATAAAGCTGCATTTGATGTATCTCTCTGTCTTAACATGTTTAAATGAATCAATGTTGTTTGATTGTCTATGCATATGTTAAGTGTTGTTACTATAAATGTCTGTGTGCAACTAGGCCTATTAATTGTGAAGTGCTTACTTGATTATATCTACCTGTCTAGGCAAACAAACAGGCCCATTGCTTCTGCCTTCAAAACTGTTGTAATTGTTGTCCATTTAATCTTTGTTTGTCTCCTATGGAAGAAGCTCTGAGCTCGTGTACTGATTGTAAGTGTGATGGATAGACTTGATTTAGCTAGAATTGTAATGGTTACAACTCCATTAACTGCTACTCTAGTTTGAGTTATATATATCTATGTGGTGCTACTCTAAATTTGTTTGAGGTCGTACCATGAAAATTGTTAATGGTTGTTAAAGTTGCACTTTGGTATGAGTTGTGGACTTCATTGATGGATCTTTGTTGGATTATTTTCCTCTTCAGTGATCTCATTACTGAGCAAGCTCTCATCCTACTACACATAGACAAAATGAAGGAGGCCCCCAACAAGAGTAACACATTGGCCAGCCTCACGGACGATGCCATTGTCTAGATCCTCTATTGCCTCCCCGCTCGCTCCTTGTTCTGTTACAAATGTGTCTATCGCTCCTAGAACCGCCTCATCAAGGACTACAACAACCATAAGGTGCTGCCCTAGACTCTAGCCGGCTTCTTCTATGACTTTGACCAAGGCCATCGACGCTACACCAGCATCACCGGTGAAAACCCATCCTTGTCCTTGTTGCCCTTCACCTTGGATAATGTAGCTATCTCAAATATCTACAATGACCTCATCCTATGCTGGAGCCGAGGGGCTGATAGATTATACCACTATGTTGTCTGCAATCTGGCAACCAAGAAGTTCAAGGAACTACCACCTAGCATCCATTCTATTGGTGAGGCTTGATTGGGGTTCGATCCGACAGTCTCCTCGCACTTCCATGTGATTGAATATATAGGAGGATGAGGTTTATTAGTGCAAGGGTGTGGACATCTACTCATCTAAAACTGCAGCATGGATCTATAAGAAATCTAAATGGGGACCAAATACTTGTGTGGCAATTGTGAAATTAGAAGAAATGAGATCATTAGAAATTGTGTATCTTAACGGCTGTCTACATATTATTGGGTACTCGAGGGTTTACCCTCAGATACTTGCTATGGGTATGGAGTGAGAGACATGGAGGAAAATTTCTAGGCCACCTGGTTCTTCACCCTCCATCCATCAAGCTCAGGGTCACTTTGTGTGTATGTACTGTTTATGGTCGCAATATGTCCAAACTTTAAATCTAGATCCTTGAAGACTATGGTACTAATAAATGGATATTGAAGCATATTATCAGCATTTTGAAGGTGTTTGCAAAGACTAACATTGAATTTTGTTGTTACTACGATGTTAATGAGTACTACTCAATGGTTCACCCACAATGGAGTTTGCTTCTCTTTGTTAGGGTTGGGATAGAAAATGACATCATTGCATATAACATGGATAGCAGAAAAGTTCATGTCATCCCTACACATTACAGTCAGTTTTTCAAACATGTCATCCTGCAAGAAATCAATTGTAGACCTTACTATCTTCCCTATGTTCCCTTGTTGGAGTTGGAGTCATTAGCAGAGTAAATAAACTTCCATGATGTATCTCTCTGTCATGGCATGTTTAAATGGATCAGTGTTGTTTGATTATATTGTCTATGGACATGTTAATTTCCTCTTGGATGGATGTTGTCATTATTTTGCAGCAACTTTAACTTGTTTGTAATGTAAGCTAAGGTATGTGCAGTGTGTTAGACACATTCAAACCTACAGAGGTTGGACTTTCTTGCGTGTGCAGTAACATTTCAACACCAATGGCTCCTCTTTGTTCCAAAAAAACACCAATGGCGCCTCTATAGTAGTGATATATTAACCGTCGTGATCTCTTCCGCAACTCCACTTGTTTTCCATCCTTCCCTGAGCCCTCCCGTTCCCACTGCAGATCTAAAATAGCCAAGAACGTGCGGTTGCCTTCTCCAAACCGACTTTACTCTTAGCCACCGCCATGGTGAAGGGTGAGCCTTCTGCAAAGCACGTAGGGAGAGGGATGACGTGGTGCCCATGGTGAAGGAGGATGACACCGTGCCCATGGTGAATCAAGATGAAGCTCCATTGGATCCCTTTGGAGATAGAGACGATTGGGCCATTGGCATCATGAGTAAGACTTTCTTGAAGATCTGGCATGTGCTATAGAACACTGGTCTGGACACCCTCAACTTGCCTTGGGAGGAAAAGGTGAGTAGTTACGTCTTCATTTTTCACCAACTCACCGATGTCCTGGAAGAACTGGCAGCCTACCTGAACAAGAATCACACGGACAACGCGGAGTACATCCTCACCTGCTACCAGAGCTGGATAGATGGTTTCAACACTAGCGTCGCGACGCAGGGAATCAACACCGCCCACAACACCGAGAAGCACTGGCACAATCTGGTTCATGCCGATGCTGAGTAGGTGGCCAACCACATCACCACTGACGATGACGACGATGACGTTGATATCGACGAGGAGGATGAGGATGAGGATAGTGATACCGATGACAAGTAGAGGAGTAAATAAAGTTTCATTTGATGTAACTCATGTTGCATTTGATGTATCTTCCTTATGTTGGGAGTACAGAGGGAGTACATGTTGTTACACATTCCTTATGTTGTTACTCTTCCTTATGTATCTTCCCTTGCATTATATGTTGGACGCGTTCAAATGTATAGAGGTTTTGATTTGTGAAGTCTTATTTGCATGTCTATGTTTACTATAATGTTGAACTTTGTATTAATTAGGTGGGTTAAACTCTATTGAGCATGGTGCAGATCAGGCCATTTTGTTCATTTAGTAGCCGGTTTCTAGCCGTTGTTCATTGGTTTTGCCTGCAGGTTTCTTTCTGGTTCTCTTTCTAATCTGTAGTATGGTAAACATGCATAACGGAATTCATCCGATCAAGTCTCGCATCGATGTAATGCCAAACAGAGGAGCCACATAGCTATTCAGATTTTACAACACACGTGAGTAAGTCCGAGCATTGTAAATCTGACCAGGCCAGACACATCTCACGTTATACAAGAAAACATGTTTCATACGAATACATTCATTGGATTCCTAAAGAAACAAATAAAATTAAAACTAGTTACTTGTCTGGCCCGTTCAAATTTATGCTACTTAGACTATTAGGCGAGCATACGGTTTACAAGAAACAGGTAAATGCCATTTCATTGAATATACTAGAGGGACGTGGTCAGGGGAAAGTTGTGATCGTTTGTTGTAGAGTGTCTCTCTAAATATTTGGTCGAAATTCAGAATTTTTGAGGGAAGGGGGATGCTCCTCCAATATAGACCTTGCGTGGTTGGCGAGAGTGAAGTGAATGCGCAGGAAAGCTAGACACAAGAAGTGCATCTTAGAAGAAGAGCTTTTGACCAACATGACACGCTTGATACTTGAATTCCTGGTGCGGTTGTGGAGAGGACTCACAGTAGTCGAGGGGCAGTCAGGCAGTCAACTAGCTAGAGATGGCTATACAATGGGGGTGAGGGAAGGCTTTGTACACATAGGGACGCCAAGGCTAGAATAGGCTTTTGACATGACCGCACGATGTTCATCATTACTAGTATCCGAGTAGTGAATATTTTAGATGGTCAGACCTTCTATCATCCAATGAAGTATATAGTGCACTCCAATCCAAGCAAACGTAGGCTCGTAGCAGTCGAGGGGCAGCAGCTTGCTAGAGATGGCTACATGGTTTCATAGGTTCTGATTGACTGCACCTCCTAGGCTGTGGTTGATGCTGCCGCTTTAGGAATCCAACTACTAAGTAAAGATGTACTCCTACCTTACTAGTATTACTTCATGCATGAAGCCACAACCGGTGTAGCTGCTGTTTGTAGCATAGCTGATCAGGCAAGTTCTACTCACATGAAAAAATAACGTTTTTAATGTATGACGTGGGGCCAAAGTATTTTTGTTAGCTATGAACAAATGCACTCAATTTGCTATGACTTTCAAATGTACAGATGACACTATATACTATCCTACGAGATGAAATGTACAGCAGGCGGATTTTCTTACATGTACAGTAAAAAATGTGAACAGAAAGAAACATGTAGATCAGAAAGAGAATTAGAAAACTTTGCATTTCCTGGTAATCTGACCATCTCGTCCACCTGGTCACCTGCCCACCCAGTAATCTGAACCATGTCGCCGTTGTGAGTTCCCACGCCAGTTCATAGAGGGTATTTAAAACTCCTACTGTAACCCTCACTCAGCCGCCTCCCTGCCTCCTCCTCAATCAACGTAAGTCGATCATGCCACGCCGCCTGTCCAGGCCTCCATCTTGCCACCATCCACACACCGTAGCTCCATCCACGCACACACCATAGCTCCATCCATGCCACCACATGAGTCCTCAGTTGGCCTCCTTAAACTCCGCATCGCATGACGTCATCGATGTTGGCAATCATGGCGGTGATGAGGCACCTCATGTCGCTGTTGCTGGTGCTCCCTAATGAGCTGGCCAATGAGATTGCTGGCCACCTTGCTGCAACCTCAGAGCGGCCCATGGACGAGCTCCGCAGCCTATGAGCAACCTACTCATCCATGCGCCGTATCTACAGCAACCCCACCATCGGTCGGCATGTGGCACTACACCAGTGCGAACATGGGCTAGGGTGGGATGATCTCAGCAACTACTATGCCCTCATTGCTAGCCTAACCCAACTTGGCAACCTAGAGGCTTGCTTCCTCACCGGGATACCAAACGTATTTGTGGAAAACCACAGGCCATGGCCATGCCTCGACAATCTCGCTAGCACCACTAAAGGCAGGCACAATCTGGCGGCCTATCTGGTCACCATATTGCTCTATAGGCACATTGGCGATGCCCGCGATGACGACACTACGAGGCGGTACATGAGACGGGTTGAGGGTGAGGAAGAATCACAGGCAGTGGACCAACAAGTAGGTGGCTATGCAACAAGGGTTGTGTGTTGTGCCGTCGTGAGGCGGCCACCAAGGTGAATAGTGAAACGGGGTGGGACGAGTTGTCGCTATCGCCGCCAACATAGGTGCGCATCAATTTTCTATGCACAGGCGGCGCTTGCGACGATGGAGACGGATGGGAAGGAAGGGTTGTGTATTGCAGCGAGGACTGTAGGCTTTGCCATGAATTTGAGTTGTTCGCATGGGAACTTGGAATAAGAAACTAGTAATTCACTCTTTACATGCGAGAGTGAATTACTCCCTCCGCCCTAAAATATAGTGTATTCTGGCTTCAGTAGTACTTTTTAGCGAACGCACATTGTTTTCCTCTCACAACAAATCAGCATAAGCATCATCATAAGCCAAATTTCAGTGAAATGAACAGGGCCGACCCTATTCATTTCGCTAAAATTTGGCTTATACTGATGCTTATGCTGATTTGTTGTGAGAGGAAAACAATGTGCGTTCGCTGAAAAGTACCGTTGAAGTAGTTCAAGCTCCTCAAATATAGTGTATTCTGTAGCTTTTGATTTTCTGTTATTTTGTTTCAATTTTATTTGTTTCCTTTAGGGATTCAATGGAAGTACTCGTACGAAATAGGTTTTCCTATATAACATGAGATGTGTCCTGCCCGATCAGATTTATTTTTGTCGGACTTTCTTGCGTGTGCAGTAAAATTTGAATAGCTATGTGGCTCCTCCTTTAGGCATTAGATTGACACAAGACTTGATCAAATGAATTATGTTATGCATGTTTACCATACTACAGACAAATATTAGGAATTAGGAATCAATATATTGGCAGTTTTAACTATTTTTAGTGCTTTTCATGTATTTTGGAATGTGCTTTTGATGAGGGCGCATAGGTAATGGCTTTCTTTGAACAGTGAACACCATTGTGATGAAATGAACAAACTGATATAAACACTAAACAAACACTAAATGAACAAGCGCACTGCCAATTATAGATTGAGATACATCAGCATTATTGACATCTAGATACATACCACAATTAACTAAGTTCAAATCATCGTCTAACTCATCTTGTTGCCCTTCCGCTTCTGCACCATTTTTGCTTGTCCGGCTTGTGGCAAAATGAGGGGGGGCGGATTGCTTTGGTTGTTGATTTTGCATGTCCAAGATAAAAGAGCTGGCTAGACACCTAATACATGGTCTGGCCTCGTCTAATACAACATGGCTGGACTGTGCTTTGGTGGCATAAAAGATTAGGCACCTATTCCTAGGTCTTGGTTGGTTTTGCATAGCTAGGCATGGCTACATGCATAATAAGAGAAGAGCAATGCTACTAGAAAGATAACATAACATCAAACTATACTTCATATATATGGGGAGTACAACAATGATACGAGTTCAGACTACATAACCATGCCTTCATTGACCATAATAAAAGGAGAAGCGTGCCACACTACTCAAAGTCAAACAACTACTACATAAACATACTATTTTTAACTACAGATGAATAACTTGTCTTCGTAGTAGTAATGAGCACCAGGCAGCATACTCGTCCTAACTACAAATGTTTACATGACTTGACACTACTAATTAATTCAATGACCGATGCCATCCCACAGCTCTAAGCAACTCATGCAACAAGGGTACCAACAGGCATGATCAAAATCCAATGCCTGCAAGGTAAACCTGCATGGGTTGAAACCAGTAAACCTCTCCACCATGTCGAACTAAAGGATCACTTCACTTGTTCCCACCATGGGACGCCAAGAGCTAATCCGGCGATGGCAAGCTAGACCACAATGGGGCCACCTCTATAGAGCCCTTGGAAATGTCCTCGGCAGACAGTGAGCGGGATCGCAACATTGTAGGAGACCCTCTCCCGCCGGACACCAGGATTGGATCTAGCGACTACGAGCTCGACCATGATGGTGCCACTGATGATGATGAGGTGGACTGCACTGGGAGAGGCGGTGGCGAGCAAACCACCGGTGCCGGTGGCATCAACGTCGTCATTGTGGGCGACAGGTAGACCAATGCCAACCTAGGGGATGGCATGCGGGACCACGACGGTGCCTATGACGACTATGAGGTGGACCCCATCGGGAGTGGTGGTGGCGAGCGAACCACTAGTGCTAGTGGCATCAACGTTGTTGTCATGGGTGACTAGGCGACAAATGGCAGCCAAGGAGACGACGAGCGGGAGCATGATGGGTACTAGCTTTCAAGAAGGGTATGAACATGCATCGAAGCGGGGTGCGCCAGCGCATTGGAGGAAATGTGGACTGGAGCCTGACCATAGTTCCTCGAGGAGGACCTAGAGCGCTTCATGGGGATGGCCTTCATGGGAACTGATGGAGAGGAGGAGATGGGGACTTTTTGAGGCAGTGCGAGGCTAGGGCTTTTGCACAATGCAAGGGGGGAGTGAGGCCAGGCTTTGTTCACATAGGGACGCCAGGGCTAGAACAGGCTTTTGATGTGACCACATGATGTTCATCATTACTAGTACTATCCGGGTAGTGAATATTTTAGATGGTTGGATCTTCTGTCATCCGGTGAAGTATACAGTGTAGTCCATTCCAAGCAGTCGTTGGCTCACAGTAGCCGAGGGGTAGCAACTAGCTAGAGATAGCTACATGATTTCATAGGTTCTGATCATGTACACACCCTTGGCTGTGTTTGAAGCTGCTGCTTCAGGAATCCAATACCTTACTACTTCATGCATGTAGCCACAGACGGTGCAACTCCTGTATGTAGCATAGCCGATCAGGCAAAAGTTCTACTTATAGTTGAGTACAAGAGGTACATGTTTAGCCCATTCAAATTTACGCTGCTCAGACTATCTAGCGAGCATATGGTTTGCAAGAAATAGGTAAACATTATTTCGTCTAATATCATAGAGGGATGTGGTCGAGGGAAAAGTTGTGAGAGAGAAGTTTGGAAAAATGCAAAACAGGTGAGGGAAGGGGGGATGCTCCTTTCATATAGACCTTGCATGGCTAACAAGAGTGAAGCAAATGCGGCAAGAAAGCTGGACACAAGAAGTGAATCGAGAGAAAGAGCTTTTGACCACCATGACACGCTTGACACCTGAATGCCTGGTGTGGCTGTGATAGGTCTTTTCTATACTTATTTCACTCCAATCTAAGTAGTCACAGTAGTTAAGGTGCAGACTGATTTCTACTCCATGCGATACTTTATTCCGTCCTACAAGATCAAAACTCAGCGAGCGGACTTTCTTGCATTTGCAGTAAAAGTCAATAGCTATGGCTCCTCTGTTCTGCATTAGATCGAGGCAAGACTTGTTTAGATGAACTCCTTGCTCCATGGTTGTTTCAAGGTCAACAAATTTTATCAAAGATACAAGTTGGCCTCAACTGAGATCAAAGGCACTCATGAATGTTTAGCATATTATAGATCATATCAAAGACAACTAGAAACCAGCTACAAAATGACTAAAGGACATGAGCTACACCACGCTCAACAGAGTTTAACCCACCCAATACAAAGTTCAACAAAAGTTAACACCAACACGCAAATAAGAGTTCACATATTTGCAAGGGCGTCCCACATATCAAACCTATTCATGACTACTAATACTACTGATACGTCTAATAGATAGGGTCAAGGCTCCACATCCACCTTCGCAAAGATAGCATTGGTGGACGGCTCGAACTCTCGACCAGATCAGCGATGTCATCGTCCTTTGATCCTGGTGGAAAACCCTCCTCCACCACCCGGACGTTCACTGCATTGCCAATCGGAAGCTGGGCAGTAGCCAGTGCCATGGCAGCCCCCTGATGAACGGTCAGTCACCATGGCTCGAAGGTGGACCGGCAGAGCTTGGAGGTGCTGCTCTATGGTAATTGGATTGTCTGTTGTTTCCATGGGGAAGGCCATGCCACAGGCGGCTTACTCGCACAGCTGCAGGGTCTAAACTCAGGTCCTCAGTTCCACAAGAAGGTTCATCATGTTATGGGCCTGCTCCTTCACCATCACCCAGTCAACTCGCGCCTGGGAGGCCTCATTCTCGAAAACTTGAAGTCCGTCGCACGCAGCATCTAGCTCACCACGTAGCATCTTGGCGTTCATCCTGGACAATGAAAATAGTGCTTTGACCTTGCAGTAATCCTTCAATAATTGATGATAGTCTGCATTGTCTGAGTATTCCCACTCTTCTGATGATTTGCCCACTTTAGAACCAGAGGGTTGTTTAGGGACACATGGGCTCGGTGGCAGCGAGCAGCGATGGGATGACTCTCCAGCAACATCGGGGGAAGCCCCATGACCAAGGATAGCGCTGTCATGGAGAAAATGCTGCACAATGCAAGCCAAGGTCAAGCCCATATAGGATAAGAGGAGAGCGATCGGATTGAGAATGCAAATGACTTATACCGAACTGACCGGCGTAGCACGGAACAAAATCGCGGGTGGCTGCCCCCATCAGTGGATGCCTCATGGGAACACTTTTTGAGCGCAACAGCGGATGAAGAACCGGGCTCTAGGGCCAATGAGGCTCAGGACGCCATCACACCCACGTTCACCTGTTGAGAAAGTAGGCACATTCCAAATACTAGTTAAATTAAACAGCATGAACATGTACTAGCTAGTGTGAGCATTGCTCCCATATTCTATTTAAATGAAGATAAACAACATGAACAGCGGTATGGTGATGATCCACCTTCGAAGGGGGTACTAGTGGTGGGTCAGAGACCACGCCGATGAGAGGTCCATTTGTCGAAGGAGGATTCCTAGCATGGAAGGCATCTGGGGCCTCCCCATCACCATGATCCTACATGGACACTCCAATAGTTGTCATCATTCGATCATCTACCTCCTCCAAGCGGATGGGGATGCTCAACTCGATTGTAGGGTCTGTCGCACCCTGGAACTCCCACTAGGGGTGGCCCCTCATCTTCAAGGGGAGGACCCAATGGCTGAAGAAGGTATGGATCACTCTCGGTGATGTCAGTCTTCGGTCCTTTAGATCCTCGATCGCATCTAGCAAAGTGCAAATGCTATGGTTCTAACAGGGTTGGCAGCCTCGACCATGATTCCAACATATCAGGACACAACCAGTCTTGAGAAAAAGTTAGCAGCTATAGCCACTAATTATTGGGGACATAGAGCCACCTATGCTCCTAATCTAGGTCTATGGTATAGTGGTGGTCAAGGCTCAGGTAGTGCTCCTCCAATTCAGGATGAACTTTGATCGAGGCACCCCCCATCGGACAACGATGGTGCCAAGAGGATGCTAGCAGAACTACCTAGAAAAGAAACCACCATAGATCATAATGGGCAGGTATTCCTAGGAAGCCCTCGCACAACATGATGAAGACCGAGAGGTGGAGGATCCCCTCTAGGTTAAGTCATGGAGGCAGAGCCCGTAGTAGTAGAGCAACCACCTCAGTAAGGGGTCCGCCGGCAACTAGAACCCAAGAAGGTGGAAAGGGATGACCTTATTTTTTTAGCCTCAGCTCCACTTTGCTTCTCGTCGGGACTCTCTACCTGAGCTCATCGGCAGCCTTTGGGATCACCCCCTCTCTCACAACTGGTTGAACTTAGCCTGATCGATAAACAACCTCATCCACTCTGCCATTGTCCTGGTAGGAGGCGTTGATGGCACAGTAGGGTTTAAGTCAAAAGGTTTCGGATGGAATTAGGAGCCCCAGAGAAAGAAGGCAGCAAGTATAACCTTCCTTCTCACCCCTTGTCTTTGCTGCTATAGTTTGGGGGCCGTCGACCACCCCACGACCGAGACGTTTGCGTGGGCTGGCGGCGGGGCTTCGCCTGTCCCATCAATGCAACGGGCCAGGAGGTGGCATCCCCTACTATAATAGGCTACTAACGCCTCCCACACGCATGCGCCTACACAGGAATGCAGGAGCACATCGTCTGGGTAGTCAAGATTTTAGACAGCCAAACCTTGTATGATCCTGTGAAGTAGATAGTGCGGTCTAATCCAAGCAGTCATGATAGTCAAGGGGCAGACTGAGGGCTTGCTTCAATTTCTCTTAGTTTGCAGAGGCAAGCATCAGATTATAAAATCCAAATTCTGATTAAAATTATCTTTGATGCATGGTTCTTGCAAGTTCAACAAATCTTATCAAATACACGAAAATAAGACGAGTTGGCTTCAACACAGATCAAAGCCACTCATGACTACTACTACTACTGATACAAATCTTGTGATCGAGTACACTCCGTAGGCAATAGTTTTATTCACAGCTCTATACTATATAGTGGCCGATGAGTTGAAATGTGCCACATTCGGACTTTCTTGCGAGTGCAGTAACATATGAACTACTATTTGGCTTCTCCTTTTTGGTGGCTCATTTGTCAATGCGTATTTCTTGAAAGGCGTGCTCCTCAGAGATTGTGGAGATGTGACCTTGCCTTACCTCCTACTATTGCCTGACATCTACTGGAATTTAGGTCCATCGGCCGTGTAGTCCCCTGCGATAAAAATAGAGGAAAATAGGGGAGTGAGTATAGTTGCCTTTTAACCTTGTGAACTCACCTTTCCCGCTCACCGCCTCCTCCCTAGCACCTCATTCTTCAAGCTTGAACCATGGTGGCAGAGAAGCATCCAAGAGAGGAGACGATGGTGCAAGACCTAGACATGACCAGGCAGGCTCTCTGCGTGGAGAACTGAGAGGCGGAGCGGCTATAGTCGTGCTTCTCCGCTATGGAGACAGCACTCGTCGTAGCATATAGGAAGATGGTCGCGGCTGAAGCCGTAGTGGGTTAAGCGCAGGTGCAGCTCACTAGTAAGGCACTCTCATTACTGTATCTTCTTGTTTCATGTGGCACCACACCTTATTAATTGGTATGGTTTTCTTGTTCTTGCTCTTTCATCCGTCATGGAGCAGCTGAATGCCATGTCCGTGCTGTGGGCAGGGCCGAACTTCCTTGAGCATGTCCGTGCTCTGTTAGTGTGGATCTGAGAGGTAGTGACGCATGGCCTTCGCCATGGGGTTGCGTCAGCCCTGGCCGCCGCCCACCTCCATTCAGATGTAGACTTGCGTGTGTTGGAGCCGTGGTTCCTGCTAGAGCTACCGATCTATGAAATCTGATAGGTTTTTAAGTTTTTGAGTTTCTTTTGTCCATTTCTTGAGACTCCATTTTGCAGTGTTGGTGGGCCCTGAACCTTGATTGCTTCTGTTGGGTTTCAACTCTAGCCTACCCCAACTTGTTTGGGACTTAAAGGCTTTGTTGTTGGTGGGCCCTGAACAGATGGGGAGATCTGCCCGCGTGAAAATTTAATTTTCGGCAAAAATTTCGCATCACGCCGAGCAGTGCCTCCAACATGCACCAAAAATTAGATGTCTCTCTTTTGCCCTCTGCATGAAAATTAGGTTTACCATGCCATCGATTTCAAACAAGGGCATTTGTGGTACTGTGATTGCCACATAAAAGCGCAATGAGTCGCCATCTTTTCCTCCATCTCCATCCTCCAACCACCACCGTCTCTCCTCCCGCTCTAAATCCTAGCCCCATGGCCTTCCTCTCCACTCTCTAGCCATCCCCTCTACCACCCCACTTTGGACCCTAGCGCCATCGGCACAGCAGCTCAACTCATCAATCTCCACTCTCTGGCCACACCCTCTCTCATACCTTTCTGAACCCTAGCCGGAACCAGATCCCCTTCGATTCATGGACAGCAGGTTAGCCTAGCCAAAGCTAGATCTGGTAACCCTACCTCGACACCTATTAACAACTATATAGGCCGAATTCGGATCCCTTACCTCTGCACCTGACACAATCAGCCAGATCCGAACCCTAACCGGAGCTGGATCTGGTACACCTTCGTCAATGCTGGCCGTACCATTTTTGCGACCATGATGACAAGACCACGGTGTCGACGATGAAGCATAGCCAGGGTATGCGGAGGAAGAGGTACCCAAATTCCTTTTATGATAGTGTGCTATATTGTAGTGGTTGAACCTAGGATATGTAGATAGCGATGGGGTTAAATATTTTCTATAGTGAGTGTAGATGACATGTGCTTTATTGGATTAATGACTTTCATATAAGCTGTAGTTACTAGTTAGCCGCTTATTTGCAAACTCTTGCTATGTTATGTTGACATTGGGTACAAGCTTTAGTTAATAAATACCTCTGTAATCTAGATGAATAGCCAATAAATGCTTTTGAACAAGAGCGGGAGGCATAAATCACAAAGAATCATAGGAGGATGGAAGAACCAGGGGAGGTAGTTGAGGAATTTGGTGATACAGATGGAACATATTCAAATGTACAAGATGAGCCAGTGGCCCTTGTAGTTGAGGTGCTTGTTCTATCTTGTATTGAGTTCGGGGGGGACAGATAGCAATGCAATGCTTTGTTGTCTGGATAGCAATGCAATTTGTACATGCTTGCTGCTTAAATTTGTTTCTCCAATTTTAGCATCTAGTTCGAAGAAGCCATAGAGGAGGCTTTGCCAGCAGAACAAAAGGTGATGCTGATATCAGTCCTAGAGGAAGGTAGTCCAAGAGAGTGAAGTCAACACGAACAAGAGAGTTGTCTCATGGATCTGAGAAGAACAAGCAAAACCGTGCAAAAGTGAAGTAGCACCAGGCTACAAATCTCCCTCCTATGTTGTACAGCTGCAATCATTTATAAGTGATGGTTGTGTTTTATTGTTACTCTAGCCTTTGTATAAATAGAAACTCAAGTGCACTGTTAATAGAAGCAATAGTGGCAGGAGCCAATTTGGCATCATCATTTAATTTTGAAGTTGCAATTTTGCACCAATCAATATGGTACCTGTGCAGTGTGCTTATGTAATTTATATCTATAACCTATTGTTTACTGCTTGAATTTCACAGCATGTAATCCATATCAGTACCTGTACATTGTGCTTATGTAGTCCATATCAATATGAAACCTGAGTTACTTGTTTTGAACTCTTGGGTTTTCAATTAAAGTTCTCTTCCACCATCTGTAACCTAATGTTTACTGCTTGAATTTCATAGGAAGTTATGGAAACTATGCGAGCAGAACCTGTTGCTAATGGGCACAAACCAATGAGTAGTGATGATGTTGTTCCCAAGGTCCTTTGTCTCTCTTAGGGCTAGGTCCACTCCTAGGTCAGCGACAACACCATTTTTTTGAAGAATACTGGTATCCTGACAAGCTCCGCCAGAACAGAGACATCGGCAGAGAGAATGCTTCAGGAACAGCTTGTTACTGAACAGAAAAATTCTGCTAGCCTAGTCGAACAAGTGGATGAACTAAAGAGGAAGATAGAAAAGACTGAAAGGGAGTTTAAAGAGTTCAAGATACAGCAATAGGAGTACAATAAGCTACGTGAGGATATCATGCGCTTCAGCAATTCTTCTGGTAACTCTAAGTTGTCAACTCTGCTAGGTTGCTGCTGATGTGTAAACAGTAATTTGTTGTATTTGAGTGTCATGCTGAATAATTATGTAGACATTCGTTGAATCTATGCAGCAGTGATGATCTTGAATTACTTTTATGATGAACTGATTGTTGAGCACGTGGTAGAACCTAGGTAGGCCATGTGATCAAATAAAAATGCGACACATGGACGAACCAGTGCATGACACGTGAAATAGCCATGGCATGACATGTGGGCCAATAAAAATCTGACACGTGGAAGGAAGTCATCAAGCCATGTGGCGGAATAAAAAAACAAAACATGAACGGACAGCATCGTGACATGTGGTAGAATAAGAAACGACCATGTGGACCAATAAAAAATAAGACACATGGTCCAATGAAGAAGTGACACGTGACCCAACCGCAACATGACACGTGTGCCAATAGAAAAGTGACATGCGCAACAATAGGGGCCCGACGCATGGTCCAGTAAGGATCTGAAACGTGCAAGAACCAAAGATGGCCACTTTGTGCAATAATAAGGTGACACGTACTCGAACCATCACCTTTGCAACCGGCTATAGCATGTACACATGAAAAGCATCTCCAACGGAAGCAACTGCCAACGTGGCTGCCCCCTGCCACGCATGCCAAAACAATTCTATGATGGTCTTTTTTGTCATAGATCTATCCAATTCTATGACGAATTTTTAGAATCGTCATAGAAGTTCAAGTATGACGTGACTTCTATGATGAACCATTTTTTGTCATTAATTTGTCATAAAATTAAATTATGATGAATTTGGCTCCTTCAGTGACAAAAGTTGTTCGTTATAGAAGTGGATATTCCTAGTAGTGCTTAGACCTTGGTCCATCGGTGCCAAGCCCTCTACTCGTGCTTCACCACATTGGTGGTCCATCGCACCCGAGCCTGTAACTTGCCCATCACTCCTGCAACTAGTCCTTCATAGCCAAGCCTTACCTTGACCTTATCCTCCTAGCCATATGAGACTATGTCATATCTCATATATTTACTAAGCCCATTCATCTCACTAATTGAGAACTAGCATCACATGCACAAGACATCTCTCCTCCATGGCTTCTTTGACTTGCCCATCCTAGTGTATGTGTGTGGACTAAGTGCTTGTTCATCTAACGGGAAATACATTAGTCCACCTAAGATTGTCACTCAATTACTAAAACCAAATTGTGACTTTAAATCCCAACTCATGAGTTTTATTATCACACATTAACAATATTTTTCACATTGTGTCTTTCTTATTCTTGCTTGTGTTCTTCGTAGGCAGTGATTAGCCTTCATGGTGAGGTCAACTAAGCAGTGCACAGCTGATAACTAGAGGAGATGTGGTGCCATAATTGCATGGTTTTGGTTTTTCTTATCGGAAGCTGGATGGTATGTGTCAAGTTTCCATGAAATCGGGGGTTATCTCCACCTGATGGAAAATCGGGTACCCCATTTCCATCAAGAGGTAATTAAAGCTTTAGGTATTATGTCAGGTATTCCCTTTACCCTAGTTGATTTTTGTTCGCCTCCATCCCATTGTCCATGAAACCAAAAAAAATCCCCTGCCCAACACCTAGGCCATAACCTTTGGATATTTGGTTTTAGAGTCTACAGTTTTTATTAGTTTGTGTCCTATGTCAAGTCTGGTTGCTAGTTGTGAAAGGGCTTGTAGCCTAGTGGTTACAAGAGCGTCACTAGCACCTCAGGACCTAGGTTCGACTCCCATGGGAGTGGATATTCTAGGATTTAATGGTATTGTCCTTTTAGTAGTAGGCGACGTTCCTAGCTATCGATAGCGTGGCGCCTATGGTGATTTCATCAATCTCGAGGATTTGCCAGCCTAGTCTTCGAAGATGCTCATAGGGGTAGGGTTTGTGTGCATGCGTTCATAGAGGTGAGTGTGCGTACATTGTGAGTGCCTGAGTTGTACTATGTAATCGCAAAAAAAAGTTTGGTTGCAAGTTTAGTTTGTTTCTTAGTCTAGTTTTTATAATTCCATCCCTATATCCCAAATCAGTTTGAGCTGGTTTCCAAAACCATTCTAAGTCAGTTTTTTCTAGGGTTTCTAAACTTTGTTTAAATTGCTCTAGATTTGATCCTTTATATTTTTTTCTTGTTTGCACAGGTTTTTGAATCATCTTCAACTTTCTAGTCCCATTTTGGCTATCAATTGTACAATCATGAGAATAAATGAATAATAGAATGGGAGATAGGTAGCAAGCATGGGGATTAATCATGATCAGAGATACATTTAAGGTCTTGTTTGGATGTAGTAGGAGTCACATCAATCCACATGTGTTGGGGTAGATTGGAGTGTAACTTAAACTAAGTAATCCACCCTAACACATGTAGATTGAGGTAAATCTGACATCCAAACAAGTCCTAAGGGAAGGTTCGGGTAGAAGAGAAGGCAGAAGGAGGAAGAAGAACAATAACTACAGAAGGTGATAAGTTATGTTTCTGAATAATCGATTGATGAGCTTCTGAGCTGCTGCTACTCTTCTCTGATAGTTGTCAGGTATCAAGCCAAGCTTACTGATAGAGGCAACATCCCTAGGGAAGTGGGAACCAGAAAGGTGCCAACAGATGACCAGGCAACAGAGCAAGAAAGGCCGAAGAGTGCTGAAAGGCCCAAGCGGGTGATGAGGCCTAACTCCAAGTTCTCCGGGCCCGACTAGGTGAACCGCTATTGTGAGTGTAGAGAAGGGAAGTGAGAGCTTTGCGGAGATCACTCTAAGGAATAGAATAGGCTGCCCGGTTGTGTCTGGAGGAGATGGAAAGAGACGGTGGGGAGCTCATTGCTCGCTCGACGTGTAATCTATTCTAAATCCTTGAAGTTTTCGGGTTAAACTCCATACGTTATTGAATATATGGTAATGGTCTCCTTAGGGCGTCCGACACTCTGGACGTGCCCTTTGTAAGCCTGTGGAGGCCAGTACGAAGCTTGCTCCTGGCTTCTCCAAAAAATGAAAACAATTCCGCCACCTCCTTCTCCAACTCAACCACTCGCTACTGGCTGGTCCTGGCAGCGTCGAGCTAGGCGTGGAGGCACGCGTTCTTAGCATAGAGCTGCGACATCGGACTCGAGGAACAACATGATGGCAACGGTCTCCTTGAGGATCTTGTGCTCTAGCAGCTCGGTGTGGAGGTGGGACTCCTGCTCCCGGAGCTCCTTGACGAGGTGAGTGAGGTCTGCAATGGCGGGGCCCGGCGGTGGGTCGGGCGGCCCAGTCTCACGCACCGGCTGCACTGCGTAGATGATCGTGGGAAGTAGCGCAAGAATGGCCTGCTGGGGCTGCACAGCCGCCCACCCACAGGTATCGCCCCCTACTCCGCGACATTGAGCTCTGCATTGATGAGCTTCCATTCATCCCAGCAGCAAGTAGATGCTATGCTGAAAGCGCATGTTGCAAGAGTATATTTCAAGTGTTTCAGATGTTCCAAATGTATGTTGCAAGTGTTATATATGAATTTTGCAAAAGTAGATCGTGATGTTGCACATGTTGTAATGGCTATACATGTATATTTCAAGTGTATGTTCTAAATGTTTCATCTGTTCCAGACGTATGTTGCAAGTATTTTATTTGGATATTGCAAAAGTAGATCTGGTTGCAAGTATATGTTTCAAGTGTTCTGGGTGTTTCCATACGCATGTTTACAAGTGTTTTATCTAGTGTTGCATATGTTTGCAATGGTTTACAAGTGTTTTTAGGCATTTTCCACAAGTGTTTCAAACGCTTGTTTCAAGTGTTTCGTCTGCCTTCAGAGTTGTAAGTGTTGTATCTAGATATTTTAAAAGTAGATCGAATGTTGCATCTCCCTCCTCGCTTTTTGCTGTCTCGCTTGGGTGTTTCCTCCTTCTCCCGCCGCCAACGAGGCATCCGCCGCCCCCTCTCCCTCTCTTTTTTGATGCTGCTGACGTTCAGGATGGCATGGGCCCCGTGTGGATGCGCGAAATGGCGCTGAAAATGGCTATAGGCGCGAGCGTCCGGAAGCTCTATTTGTTCACATGTTCGGTCGTCCGGACGCTAGTAAGCCTGCTGAATATATGCCATAGTAGTCCACCAAATACTTGAGTATCCTTACAGTAGTCTCCGCAAAAGCGTCTAGGCCCATATGACGAACCATAGGTGTACTTCCTAACATATGAGCTAATCGCTTCCGATCCGTTAATTTTCTGGATGAGCTAAATCGGTGCATCAGGTGAGGACCATCCACATGACGTCCATGTATAGATCTACGGCTAACAAATGGCCCACGTGGCCCATGATTCACCATGGGAAGGTTGAAAATGATGTGTTTGGCCCACGCAACAGTACACACAGACCGCACAGTATCCGCGTACGGGCAGTCCACATTCAATTTTTTTTTCCAATTGGGAAACAAATCAGGTGAGGACCATCCACACGGCGTCCCCGTATGGACCTGCGGCTGACAAATGGCCCACGGGCCGTGATTCACCATGGGAAGGTTGAAAATGATGTGTTTGGCCCACGCAACAGTAACACAGACCGCACAATGTCCACGTACGGACGGTCCACATTCATGAGAACATTGCTGAACGTGTGCTTACTTGTATTGATGAATATGGCTTAACTGATAAGGTTTTCTCCATTACATTAGACAATGCTTCTGCAAACACTAAAGCAATGGAGATTCTTGCTCCTGCATTGTCTGGTTATGTTGGTGAACTATTTTTGCATCAGCGCTGTGCTTGTCATATCATTAACTTAATTGTTAAAGCTGGGCTAGAAGTCTTCAAGCCCATGCTGCATGCTTTTAGAACTGCAATTTCATTCATTAATTCCTCTAATCTGCGCATTGCATCATACAAAAATTTCTGCATTGCTAAAGGTGTCCGCCCTCGTAAGTTTGACTTGGACATGGATGTTAGATGGAATGCAACCTATCTGATGCTAAAGCATCTGATAGGACACAGGGCCCCTTTTTCAGTGTGGATCACTGCAAACCATCCTTTGGTTGATGGCTAGCCGTTGTTAAAAGAGAATGACTGGAAAGCTGCTGAAAAACTTCTATTCCTTGAATAGTTTTATGATTCTACTATTGTGCTGTCTGGTATTTATTATCCAACATCTCCACTAATTATGCATCATGTTCTTGAGATTGCTGGACATTTAAATACTACTTATGAAAGAGACAGGGACCTGAGAAATGTTGTTGCCCCATGAAAGAGAAGTTTGAGGACTACTGGTCTACAATTCCAATGCTTTATTCCTTTGCTTTTATCTTGGATCCTAGAGCCAAGATAAGAGGATTTACCAATGTTTTCCAAATTATGTCTAACCTAACTGATGAGAACTATTCTAAATATTTAACTACTGTTAGGGCTAACCTATCTGATACTTTTGCTAAGTATGACAACAAGTTTGGTGCTGTGAGATTGCAAAGGGCCATAGTTCCAGGCCCTGCTTCAAGGAAGAGAAAGACTGCTTGGGGGGGGGGGGGGGGAATTTGGTGGCACTTTAGGTGGTGGACTTGGTGCTGGTGCTAGCCTAGCCGGTGGACTTGGTACTGGTGCCAGTCTAGCTGCTGTTGGACTTGGTGCTGGTGCTAGTCTACCTCCTGGACTTGGTGGTGGTGCATCTTCATCCACTAGGAGGCCATCAGCATGTGCTTTGCTGCAGGCAGCACACTCTGGTGCTAACCTGAATGCTTCTGAGTTGGCTGCATACCTTGACAGTGACACTATCAACTAATATGACGACGACTTCAATATCCTCAACTGGTGGTATGAGCACAAACTGTCATATCTTGTTCTTTCTATCTTAGCAAGAGATGTTTTGACCGTGCCTGTTTCTACTATATCTTCAGAATCTGCACTTAGTCTAACTCGCAGGATCATTGAGGAACGGTGACGGCGTCTAACTTCAGACATGGTGGAGATGCTGTCGTTGGTGAAGGATTGGGAGCAAGCAGATACAAAGACTCAACATACCATGGAGAATGTGGAGCTAGTCGAGGCATTTGAGAACTTGTATCTTGATGATGAGAATGTGTAATGCTATGGCCTGTGGGCTTGTACTCTTTTCCTTTCCTTTCTGGATGACTGTAAGACTTAATGAACTTATGAACACTTATTAAAGTTGTGGGTTGTACTCTTTTCCTTTCTGGGGTTTTCTCACAAGGTGTGAGTTTTTACCCAGAAAGGTTTTTAATAAGACAGTCATTGCACTAAGCAGCTAATATATCAGTTATTTATATTTACATTCATGTTACTTGTGATCTGTGAAAGATGTTTACTTGTTGAAAGATAACCGAGAACTTGTTGAAAGATATAACTGAGAACTTGTTGAAACCTATTTACTTAATCTATGAAAAATTCTGAGCTGAACATGTTTTTTTTTAGTCTGGGGTGTCAGGCCTTGGGCTGGCACAGGCACGCTGGGCCAGTCGGGCCATCGGGCTAGCACGGCATGGCATGAGACCTTTAGGGCCATGCTTAGGTCATCAGTGCTGCCCGTGGGCCGGCACGGCACGGCCCGATGCACTTGGCGGGCTGTGCCGAGCACGGGCCCGTGCCAGGCCGGGCCACCCTGGTCAAGTATAAGTACCTCATGTTCCATAGTTGTTGGAGCAGGGGAATGGCATGATCTGGCTTTCGACAGTCTAGCTGCCCTAGCGGTAAGCCGTTGGCGCTGCACCAGCAGCGGCCATAGATTTAGTTGCAAGCACATTTCACAGTTGCCAGAACAAGATGCCCTTCTTGCCTTGTCATTACTCGAGCTTTTCCACATGAACATGGTGGAACACCCAGCCTAACCTAACCCGGTTCCGGGTTCCCGGTTCCTTCCCAGTATGCAGCCCGACCACAAAAAGAAATTGCAATTCTGTAAAAGATGATCACAACATGCAACCACTGAAATGGTTGAACAAATAGGAAGCGAATTGAATCATTTGAGTTGTGTATTCTAAAACTTACACATGTATATGCAGCTGGGTATGGACAGTGTTTTGAACGGAAAAAACGTTGAACTATACACTCATGTTACAGCTAACTACGATCACAACAAACAATTGCCTCTGGAAGCAACAAAAAAACTTTACTGCCATCCGCTAGGCAACATCAAAAGTAAAGACCTTTGCTGTGTATCTATATACCACCATCGGCTATAGATTACTCCAATCTGTGGTTCTTAAAGGGACATACTTTGAATGATCATTTCTGAAGCCGGTTGTTCTTGATGAGACAATAGGCATCGCAAGCACCGACGAAGCGCTTATGGTGTCCTCCCCAAGGCCAAGGGACATGGAGCATGCAGACTGCAAATAAGATTAGATGAGAAAGGTGAACTTGTGAACAGATCTATGGTACAATCAGATCTAGAAAGAAAGCTAATGACCTTTGCCTTCAACAGTACACGTTTTGCTTTTACTTTTACAGAAGTAACAAACGAGTTGCTTTCATCTGTGTGTGTCTCCTCCATCTGCATCTTTCCATTTCTGCAGTGTCCAAGTTATACATCAAAACACTGAATGCAATACTGAACACAAAGTGAAACAGAACAAAACTTGAAACTTTCTACAAGTTCATGGAATAGAACCTGTCCAAATCAACTATGCAGTCCTCGGTGGTGCTCGAACCATCTTTTGTATCAGCTGCCGACAATTGACCAAGAGTCAAAATCTTTATGTGTGAAAGCACATGAAAATCAACCTTCTACCAACCTTTAGTGTCATCGGGTGCTAGCAAGGAGATCCCAACGAAGACAAATGTCATGCCCAATACAAACATAATTATCCTGAGCGTATCAAATACCTGACAGCGGAAAAACAAAATCCTCACATTCTAATTAAGCAATGCATGATTCACTTCATTATCTGATTATCGCAAACAGGAGCCTACTTGATATTCTTGAAAGTAAACAAATCCTGTACAAATAGAGAAGAAGGTCCAAGCAATTTGAAACATTGGAACAATCAGTATTGCATCAAATAATGACAGCCCTTCATTCAATCTTGCCATCTGTCACGTAGGGCATACGGAAGTTGAATTAGACAAACAGCAGCAGCGGAGTAGCCTCAGAAACAACGCATTAGATTAGCCATATACCCAAAATCCAGCAGTACACAGAAACAGAAGAACAATTGAGTATGTGAACCAGCTATGGAACTCGTATCTGCTGCTCATAGTCAGCCTCAGCATGTTAGACCTGGACAGGAAACAGGAAGGAGGAGGGATAACACATGGTAGTCAGCACCAAATAAATCTGAAAAAATCAGCATCCTTGATGCATGGATTTTTATGAAATAAAATGTAACCTACAATGACTTTGCAAACAAGACTGAGCAAGATCCAATAGCACCAGATACAACAGCATAAGAAAATGGCAACATTGTTCGCCAATATGTGCCAACATCTTTTGAACTGTTTGAATTAATAGTTTCTCCACTCCTGCAAAAGTTTTTGAACTGGTAAGGAAGAGCATGGCCTGTTTCTGAAGAGAATAGGTTACACGAGCAAGGCCTCACCTGTAGAGATAATGGTTAAATGCAACAACAAAGACCAATGACATGCAATAAAGAACAAACACCAAATTGCTGTATTTTGCGATCAGCTGCTCCGGCGTGTAAACTGACAAGATAATTTTAGTATTAGCACGACTAAATAGGAACCACGAAAAAACCGAAATTGCACATCTCTACATTGCAAATATTTCGCAGATACTACATATAGTAGAAATGGCAAATGGAACAACCCATACCAGGTGATTGATGGTTGCCAAAGGATACTAAGAAGATGTTGCCGAAGACAATAAACGTTGTGGCTACCATGACTCTGGAAAGAAGCGCAAAAGCTTCATTAATCACATGATTCCATGTATTGATTGTAATTTTCATTCCAGCTAACGGGAAGTGAGAAACATACATACTTCACTGAAATAGTCTTGTTCAACACAAAGTAGGCAAAAGCAATGTTGGACACAAACTGGATTGATCCAAGAGCTGCAAGTAGTGACTGCAATATACCAAGTAAATAATCAATTTCCAAATCAAAACACTAGAGAAATAGAAAAGAAAATATGATTGGATGCCATTATTAGCTCTAAGTAAGAAGCAAGAGATGGAAACTGTACAATTGAGAAGCTCTTATCTTTTTAACCCAACAACAAATGGAAAAATGCTATTCCTGTATTTCCAATAGAACAGGGCACAAATCCAGAGTCTCTACAAGAGCTTTATTCTTTACATGTTTACACAACCATTCATGAGTTTCCCATATTATATTACATCCTACATGTTAAACTAAATTTGCTTTTGAAATCTTGAGGACAACGAAAAAGAACCTGTGCAGCATAAGCAAATGACATGAAGTTGAGGCAGTTCCCAGCAGCAAAAAAGAGTATACCTGAATGCAGATGTAGCATTAAAGTTGGCTTTTGATTATAAAAGACTAAAATTAGTAAATAAATTCTAGCAGACAGGAGTGGTACCTATTCTCCAAGTCTGAAAATGCATAACAGACTTCGGGACGAATTTTTCATTTCCCTCGCTATTGTTAATTAAGGAAAGCTTTTCTCTCTGCCAAATAAAACAAACATATTTTTTTTATTCTTCATCTCACGTAAAATGACATCATATTCACACATGGGAACTGTGCCTAGTGCAAGTGCAGGATCTATTCAACATGAGAATGGGTGCCTATTTCTTCTTTTTTACCGCCTAACTTGTCATAGTCATAAGTTGGTTGTTCATTTTTTTCATAATCCGCACATAAAAGTAACTACAATCACATTAACTTCAAAGGATGTTAGGCATTAATGTAGATAATGCTCAAATACCACAGCAAAGGTTAGCTACAAAGTTACCAAAATCAGCCTAGGGAATCAAGCTATATTTGACATGCTGTCCTACAGTTTGTAATCAAATGCACAATTTATTGCTTACAACAACTTCAAGTGCACTAGAAATAGCTAATTAGGCAATCAACATCCTAATCAGTTAATGCAACATTTTCTCATGATGAAGCCTACAGATGAAATGGCTAGGTCATCTAGTAACCAAAAAAGGGTGTTACTAGGGTTCATTTTTTTCTGCTTTCTTTTTGGCAAAAAAAAAAAAGGATTTAGACTAAAGGTGTTTTCACCCTCAACTGACTAAATGGGTCAAACTAGGGCACCCGCATGTATGTTCTCCTTGATCTTTTCACTGGAACACATATATGAAGTATATTAGAAGTAAGAACAAGGAGCACAATTCAGAAACATGTAATATCCACCTGATCATGGCCCAACTTCAGAAGGTTGGTACCAAAGTTTATGGCAACACTCCCCACGATGTTTATCAACGCCCCTATAACCCAGTCGCCCATGAGTCAAGTGTAAAGTTATCTCCTACAAATATTTGATATGCTCCTTCCACAAGTCCCTTGTACAACAGCTCCTTGCTCTTGTTTTGGACATATGGACTTCAATTCATTGAGAACTTTCTCTCTTTCCCCTTTTTCTCTTCTTTAGCATAGGTGTATTCACCCCCAGTAGTCTATCACAAACCTCTCCAAGATCCCTTTTTCTCTTCTTCGCGTAGGTGTAGTCTGTTACGAACCTCTCCGAGAACCACTGTGGAGCTCAGCCTGCAAAAAAGACATAAATGCCATTTCAATCAGACCCACACAATCGGGATGAATGCCATTTGACAAGGCATTCAAAGATGATGTACCAGGGCGGACCCAGATAATTTTTTGCAAAACAATCGAAGCTCGTAGGCATAATACATGCATATACGCTTGTAATTAGACCAGATCCGATTACAAATAGCAAGTTAGGGTTTGGGTGCTCGGTTTCGCACAGCAGGAATGAGAGACCAAGGGGTGGGCGTACGCGTACCTGGTGGTGCTCGTCGCCGGCGAAGGGCCCGGAGAAGACCTGGGCACCTGGCGTAGGGCGGCAGCGACCGACCTCGGCCCGAAGAAGACCTGGGCACCTGGCGTAATCGTCGGCAAGAGAGAGAAGGGAGGGAGGGCCGCAGGGAGATAGAGCGCGAACGCTGGGGGAACGGAAGACAGAAGGAAAGGTAGGCTTGCTTGTCCGGTAAGAGGAGAAAGAAAGCCAGAAAGGTAAGAGGAGGTGGTGGGCACGTCAAGATTCGTGTGTGCCGTCGGATCCCGATCTCGCGGCCCGGAAGGGTGGGGCCAGGGCAGCATGCAGCTGGTCTCACGCCTTTTTTTTTTTTATTATTTCAAAACAGCTATGTTGCAACAACAACAGCTTTGTCGCGTGGCGATATGCATGATTTGGGGGCTCCAACTCTCCAAGGTTTATTTCTAATACATTTTGAAATCAAAGTCTATCAGCCTGTTCGGTTGGCTGGTTCGTGAAGAAGTACTACTGACTGGTTTGTGTAAGAGAAAAATACTGTTCTGGCTAGAAATTTACGATCGTTTACGACAAGTCATAGCCAAACGAATAGGCTGTATATATATGGACACACTGTGTTACTCTAACTTTTCAAATAAGTACAGATACCGATGATAGTTAAAAAGTCGTAGCTTTCTCTTCTTTTCCTTTCTCGTGTCTTGTGCTTCTAATGATGGAGTAGCAGTAACCGTTGCCTGCGAGTTGAAACAAAAGGTCTCAGCATCGGTTGTGGGGTTGGACTTTCGTTTCGCTGTCATTGGAGCATCTTTTGCTTCATTTGCAAATTTCTGGTGCTAGCTTCGAGGAACAATTAAGCTAAGCCACCAACTTTGAGGAACACGGAGGTTGGTTCAGCTTTCTACGTTGTCACTTTTCAATTGTGGCTCCACATGCTTTTCTTTCTGTCTTTTTATTACTCGACGATGTTGCCATTTGTTAAGATAATAACATGTTTGATCTCGAATGTCACTTGTTTCCATCCTGGACACTAACGATTCGAACACATGTGTAAGAAAGTAATTTCGTTCAAAAAGAAAAATGTCAGGACATATGCACGCCGGATGTACTTAGGGAAAATAAACGTTTTTCTCATTGACGGGTCGTCATATGTTACCATTTGCATAAAAAAAATGGATGGATAATAAGATGCTTAGGTATGCTCTAGCTACTTTAGGATATGCTGCCTATTTATTTATGTACAAATTTGTGTTGGAAAAAATAACTTTACACATGTGCAATGTCGCATCAAAACTTTCTCTCTTTTCTAATTATTTTCTTCTAACAGAAATACAAATCTATATACTCGAATACTCCCTCTATTCCATTTTGAAGTTAGGTACCTTTGACTTCTCAGGGAAGTAAGAACGATAGTTAAAAAGGGAGCGGAGGAAGTATGTTGGTCCTAGATCTGTTTTTATCATTGACCATAACTGCCTAATGATTTTATAGATTTTCAATGCGATATTGGCATTACATGGTTTATTATCGCAATTAAACATAACTTGTCTCGTTAGATTTTCAGTGGTGGAACAAATCCGCCAATGTTTAAGTTTTTGACTGGACACATGTTTGATCTCAAGATTTGCCAATCTAACCTCTAAAAATTTTTTGAAACAGAACCTCTCAAATTAAATGTGTCCCCAAGGATAGTATGTGCAACATACATCCATATAATCATCGTGCATATCCGTGGGTGTCTGCGTTAATGTGTTTAGAAATCATTAGAAAAAGTACCCCAACTCATTTTGTATATGAATGATCCATCGTTACCATTTACGTGTAGTAGAGACAGATTTATATAGTTTCAAAAAAAAAGGATAGATTTATATAAGTTTCGAATCAGCAAGATCGGTAAGCTCCCACTCGTTTTGTAGATGCGCGTCGTTGTTGGCCGTCTATGGCGTACGGGCGCGTTGTCGGGTATCTTTCAGCTTTCATCAATCGTCGTTCTCGTTGACGCTTCGGTTTTTGCTACTTCTGCAACTCGTTCTACTCCGTTTTTTTTAAAGCACGGAGAGCATGTGAGCGAGACGAGGAAGCTTCCAATCCCAGCATCCACACCGGTCGTTGCTTGGGTCCGGCTGCCGGTGACGATGGTGATGCGTGGTCGCGTGGATTGGCGCACGGCTTTCAAGCTAGGATGATTCTTCACTGGATCACCAATCAGGCAATCACCACTGCTGCTCTCGAGTTGCTGGTCAAATACTCAGACAAACCTGGTTAACTTTCGAAAAAGAAAACAAGGCGGGTTAAGTTACTACTGCTTACCCTTGTCAAACAAGATCAGATTTTTAGTCACCTCTTTTTTTTTTTCCTCACTGAGCTCACCAATCATTTTATAATTTTTTTGGTCGATAAGAACCAACCAGAAAATTGACAATCATATATAATAGAGAAGAAAAAACTTACAACAACAAATAAAAGAATAAACGAAACACGAAAGAAGCTACAGTAAAACAATCAACATAACAACACGCTACTAAAATATCCACCAACAGTACCAACAACAATGCCACTTCACACGCCATAGCAAGAGGCACAAGATGAAGGGGTGAGAAGGGAGGGGTTTTATTAGCAATGCATCAAAGAAGGGAATGACATCCACATATGTCGTCAATGCTAGCCCAAGATTTGGCAGAAAGATTTCAACCAGACCCCCCAAGTGGAGAGGGTGGCCTCAAGGCAAAGCCTCCAACCATGGATGTGTCACTAAAGACGTCATCATTGTCAGACTTACCAAGAAGCCAAGTTGGACTAACGAGATCCTAATATATGGATATGTTAAGCCTCGGGATCAAAGGTTTCCGACCGAGAGACCCCCGACCGACCCCTTTAGGATCGACCAGAGCCTCGGAGGCTATACCTATCGGGTACACTCACGCGCACCATCAGGACAAGGGATCAGGCCGAGCCCGAGCACGTCCGCCACCTCTGCTCGTGGCTCGGGGGCTCGTCCGAGCCTCTCGCTCCCGGTCGATGGAAGCCTGAACCCTATCCTTGGCTCCCTCCCGGCCTTCGACGCCAGCCAAGGCCCAAGCATGGCAAAGAACACCCCGATCCAATGAGGCTGGGGGGGCTCCCCGAGCGCTGCCCTTTGGGCGTGGCTTTGTCAACCACTCCCCCGACAGGGTCACACACGGGGCGTGACACAAGATGACAAGCTCCCCCGCGGACTTCAGGGGCTCGGGGGCTCCCAGGCCCACACGTCAGCCCCTCAAGCTGACCTCTTTTGCCACCAAGAAGCCTCCAGAAGGCGCACCTAGGGGAGGCCAGTCCAAGCCGAAATAGCCTGACACTCAACGTGTCAGAACAGAGCAGCTAGATGACACCCATAGCTTCTTTGGCTCCACGTCACGGCCACGATCCATAGAGCATCGCTGCAAGACCCTCCTAGACTTCGGTGCATGTTGACCATAGGCTCAACCCCCCAAACCGCCATGTACCCAACCTATCTTGATATATAAGGGATAAGGTCGGATGCTAGAGGGGGGGGGAGGATCCGAGACAGATAATTCCATTCCTCACCGATCCTGCTCCTGCTTGGCACCGAGAGCAGAGCAACCCAGAGAGGGGCACTGAGAGCTCCACCATACCTGTCGTCTTCCTCCTCTCCGACGAGGGGAAGGCTCCACTAGCGGCGAGGCAACCTCAGGATTAGCACTGAGCTAATCCCCTACCAAATCTCTCTCTACCCCTTGTACACTATGTTGTAACCCCCCAATTTTGGGTGCTCTTGAGTGTAAGGATCATCAGTTGCTAGACGTAGGACATCGATCGGCCCAAACCAGGATAAAACGTTGCGTCCTCTCTGTGATTCTTGTGCTCTTGAGTCCATCCGAGCTGCCGGAGACACACACTCTGACACCGACTCATAAAACAATGCTTGCCATGGTTCCGACACTGCGACAGCTGGCGCGCCAGGTAGGGGGCAGTGTCAAGTGTAATTTAGGCTCTACGGTGGCTGGAGCCACCCGCCTCGTCGCCGAAGCAAGCAACACCGCCCTAGACAGTGGTGTCTGCTTCCCTGACGTGTTATTCATCATAGCTGGCGCCTTCGCTCCGGGCTAGGTCCTCAACTTTGGGAGCCTGGCCTACATCATCGACTGCTATGGCAAGCTTCGTCCGCTCAACGGGGCCGCACTGGCGGGCAATAAGCTCCCGGCGCCGCTCCCTCCACCGGGCCTCCTGGGAGCAGATCTCGAGGTCCTGGCCCAGTAGATCCGGCGCGGTCTGGGTCCACACCCCACTGGGTTGGACCACCGCCAGATATTCTACATGCTAGCCAACGTCCATCACCAGATCGGTAATGGCAAGGTGCTCCCGCCGCCCGACCACTTCTGGTACTACCTCCCAGACCTTCCTTTCGGGATCTAGAATGTGGTGGCGTCCTTCCAGCTGGCGCTGGAGCACCACGTCAGCCGCAAGGAGCCATGGAGCGCCATCCTATCCAGCACGGCAGGGACCGATGTCCCCTCGCTGCGCACCTTTCTCGAGATCCTCTCGGGCAACGGCCCAGAGTATGACTCCGATGACATCAACTGCTACGCCCTACCACACATGTGCTACCACACGACGACGAGGTTCCCACTAATGATGCACATGAGATCACGCCACCAGACTAGAGTCCCTGCAGCCGCGTGAACTACCTTCGGGAGAAGGCTGCTTGCCTGTAGGCTTGGTGGGTGGACCTGGAGGCCACCGAGGCAGAGCTTGAGTGCCAAAGGCAGGACCTTGCACGACAACAAGATGCGCAGCCTCCTAGCAACAACAACGACGCCCACACGGTGGTTTCTAGCACCATGCGCTTCCCCCAAGCGGCCTACAACATGGCGGTTGCCGCCTACCGACTAGAGGACATCTCCGACATGCTAAACCTGAAGACCAACCTGGCTGCACGAGGTGAGATAGCTTCTCTGCATCACTCTTGAGCAGTAGGCCGAGGGCTCTGCTTCCTAGCATCGCATCGTGCTCTCTAGGCCATCCTAGCTGACGACCACCGCTAATGAGGATTGCTCCAACGCTCATGCCCCACTGGTGGGTGACTCCTCCGGCAGCAGCTGCGACCACTCGTGGACGAGGGGCGCCAATCCCTGGTAGGAGTGAAGGTGTGAGCTTTCCCCTTGGCATCCCCCCACGCACCACCGGATCATCGATGACCGCGATGTCTACGACACCATCGAGGCCAGGCACCACGCTCAGGCATAGTCCCGCACTCCTAAGCGGAGGGCGGGGGCATCACCATGGATTACTTTGGCCCCCAGGCATTTGGGGTAGTGATCCGAGTGGCCCCCTACCCTAGGTGATTCTAGCCAACGACGCACATCTCTAAGTATGATGGTGAGACCAAACCAGACCATTGGATCGAGGACTATCGCTTCGCCATGATGGCCGAGGGGGCGGATGATGACTTTGCCATCCAATACCTTCTCCTGCTTCTGTCAAGCTCGACTAGAGCTTGGCTCAAGCAACTCGAGCCCGATAGCATCCGCTGCTAGGGCAACCTCCACTCCATCTTCGTCGGTCACTACTAGGGTACGTACACTGTTGACAGTAGTTAACGAACATTATAAACCATCAATATAACATGTATAAGGGCATGAATATAATCACCAACATAGGTTTAGGGGTTTAAACTAACAAATTCCATGAGTTTTGGTGAATCTATATTTTATGTTGGGTTTATCCAGAAAACTGTGAAGGTGGACCTAGATGTCAGAATTAATTATGCTTAATCATCGCATAAACAGCTCTAGAAGGGTCTAGAGTACACCAAAGGACACCACACCAAAGCGGAGGGCAAGGGGCTGCCAGGGTCCCACCTGTAGGTTGGCCAGTCTAGGGCCCCACCTGTCAGCCTCTGTCTCATTATGTCGGTTCTCCACCACCTCCTAGATTGCATCTACATCGTTTATTCAAGTCGGTTTGATCTGAGAGCACAGGATTGATGCTCTAGCCTATATATATCAGCCCCTGCCACCCTGATATCATCAAGAATCAAAACCCTGATCAAGTCAGTTAAGAAGACAGAAACCCTAATCATCCTCAGAGCTCTACCATATTCTAGGTCATAGCTAGCTAGGCTAGGTCTAGAGGGAGGCAAGCTTCGCTTGGATTCCCGATCGTGTCAAGAGCGTGGCTTGGCATAGCTTTTGTACCCCCTCTCTTTTGTATTTCTCATTACTTTTATATGTTTGCTATAATTGTTATGACATTGTTCTTCATATCATTCATGTTCCTAGTTATAATGTTCATCGTCTACTTTGATTATATGCTTAGTATAATTAGATTATCATCGTGTTCAAGCATAAGTTCATATAGCGCTCGCTCTTTGGATCTAGGGGTGAGTGGTCGACATTGTGTAAGCATGGTGCTTATACGTTCTTTACCTACGGATGCACCCTATATTTTGGGCCATGTGGTAGATCACAGATGTGATACTCCCGTTGAGTCCTTTGTAGTCCACACCCCAAATATTGGACAAGTAGGATCTAGTTATGATGGAAGACAAGCTCTGTTTTTAATCTTACTTATTAGTAATATCCCTTATGTGTAGATATGAAGTTGATCTTAACCATGATTATGAAGTGTAATTGCACTAATCAACGTATGCTTTGACTTCTAATTAAAAATGACTTAGGAATTATTCCTCTAATATTCTACTTAGCCATGCTAATGCCATAGAAATGAGTACTCTGAGTGATCAATGATTAGTTATTACCTACTATTCATATACATTTATCTCTTGACTTACCCCTATTATGAGTAGAAGTTGGTTATGGTTAGTCTCTCCATCATGTGTATAAGTTATCAATATATTCCAACTGTCCATCCTTCGCTGTGGTAAAAATATAAATAACGATACCCGGAATACTCCTGAGTGAAGTGCTACAATGGTATATTATTTGTGCGCTTGCAGATCCTTTTTATTTATATATTCTTTATAGTGACATGCAATATTAAAGTACTTCTTAGTGTCATTCTAGAAGTGGCACTAGGTGGTACCAACAAGCATTTCTGGCACCATCGCTAGGGACGACAACTTAGTAAAAGTGATGCTAAGAAATGTTAACTACAATAGGTGGCCACTTAAACAAGTGACAAGTTAATAAATACCAACATACACTCGACCCAGTAACTCATGGGACCTCCGCAACTACAGGTAGAGGGCCGATGAGAACCTCTAGGAGTACATCTAGCGCTTCTCCAAGAAGCGCAATGAGCTCCCCATCATCACCGATGCTGATGTGATCAACGCCTTCATCTGTGACACGACTTGCGAGGCGCCTATCCACGCGCTTGGTCATGAGACCGCATGGACGATGTGGGAGCTCCTAGACATCGCCACCTAGTACGCAACCGACGATGAGGCCATCTAGGCCAACTTTAGTGGCAAAGCTAAGGCCACCAGCCACCTCAATGGTGGGGATGGTGGTGATGACCCTGCCTCGTCCTAGTGCCATCGTGACAAGAGCAATAAGGACTAGAAGTGCCACGGGGAGGAGATGGTGGCCATGTCTGACCGCGTCGCCCGAACCTAGCCCTACGGGCATGGTGCGTGCCCCGAGCAGTTCGAGAAGGTGCTCGAGGCCCCCTGCCCATTCTAGTAGGGCAAGGCCTAGAAGCCTACCCTTAAGGCTGGCGAGCCAATGTACGCCGCCCTAGAGGAAGACACCGAGTTCACCGAGGCCATTTGCTGCCTCATGATCTTTGGGGGTTCCTAGGCGTACGAGTCCCATCGGCAGCATCGCATCACCGAGCATGAGGTGAATGTCGTGCACACCCTCGCCGTCCCGACATGGCTCCGATGGTCCTAGATGGCTATCACCTTTGACCAAGGGGACCACCCTGATCATGTTCCTCACCTAGGACGCTACCTACTTGTGGTCAGCCCAATTGTGGGCACCATGTGCCTCACTAAGGTGTTGATGGATGGGGGCAGCGGCCTCAACATACTCTATGCCAGCACCTTGGACAAGATGGGCATCCCACGGAGTAGCCTATGCCCCAGCAAGGCACCTTTCTATGGGATCGTCCTAGGGAAGGAAGCCATGCCTCTTGGGTGCATCCGGCTTAACGTCACCTTTGGCCAGCCGGACAACTTCCAGAAGGAGCCACTCACCTTCGAGGTGGTTGACTTCCTCGACGTCTATCACACTCTCTTGGGTTGGCCATGCTTTATCAAGTTCATGGCCATCACCAACTACACCTACTTGAAGCTAAAGATGCCCGGTCCCAAGGGGGTCATCACCGTTAAGTGCAGCTTCGAACAAGCCTACTACTATGAGTTGGACTGCGTCGCCCAAGCAGTCACACTGATCACCCCCTATGCTCCCGATGGCCCTGGCCATGACACAGGAAGGGCACCAGCGAAGGAAGCAGTCGAGGCAACGACGACACTCGACCAACCGAGCATCGATGAGGCAACCAAGGCTTCTAGCGGTAGTGGTGGCTTGGCTGGCCCCTCCTTCCAAGCGCTCGGCCCCCTAGAAGGGGTTGACCCTATCGAGGTGAGTTTTGACCTTTCCCTATGAGGGAAGGCCACCATTGAGCGATCCACCCAAAAGCACTGCCTTTTGAGCTAGTACCCGCCTGCTGACCTCCTTTGTCACCCTACCTCTCCAACAACAAAAACCAAGATAAGTCCCATCCTCCCGACCTTCTTTCTTTGCTTGTCTTGTTACTGTCTCCTTTATCCCAAGCGACTGCTGTAGCAGCTTGGCCGTGCCAAAGGACTGACTAAGCTAACCACTCATTGCCCTCTTTGAAAGGGGACTACAGAGAAGGCCCCTAAGAGAAACAAAGATGGGATGGATGGAATGGGAGGACCGAGCAAGAGATCGGCAAAGCGCTAATGGAACAGACCTGACCGCCGCATTACCAGCTATGTCATCTTTCCCTTCTTTTGTGTCCATTCTATTTATTTGCAGCTATCTCCCTATTTCCTGATGCTTCATTGGATCGCATCTCCTAGCCGCATGATGGTATGGGCCCCCCAAAAGGGCATCATCGAGGGTTCTAAGGCTAGGCCACTAGGCTTCAAGGCTGCCCGAAGCATCCAAAACTACGAGAGACATTCATGATTGGGCACCAGAGGCCTTAGTCAGGTGCTCAGATGCGAAACCGGCTAACCGTCGAATGATGTTCGAGTACCGACCTCGAGCTGCTCATGGTGACCCAACGAGGGAGGCAGTGAGCCCCCGAGCACTGATAGATCAGCTCAGGAACTACATGAGTGGCTCGGTCAGGAAGCTGAGGATCACCTCTCTAGGGGACATCACCAGGACATGGAATGACCATAAACCTAGGGTTCTGATGAACTTACACGCTAGCAGCATGGGCACGACAATCTTGGCCACTGAGGCCATTGTCGTAACAATCCATCCTAAGGAGGGACCTATGTCTCGAGCAATGTGATTACAAATGAAAGTAATTTCATTTCATTAATTGGGAACAACCCGTTTACAATATATGGTGACAAAAACCGTGATCTACTGTTGCCAACATGGTGGTAAAGACTGCAGAGCATGCCTGACCTCTGGGTTGAGGCCCTATGGTGCATGTGGCTTAGGCCAGTGGGCCGACCTCAGGGCCTCCTCCCTAAGGTCCGAAGCCGAGTGACGCAGGTCATCGCCATGGCAACGAGACCGAGCCTCCACCTTCGCTGGGATGGAGGGGCAGCAACCAATGCATCATGGCTCCCCTTCCCCTATTCGAAAGTGAAAGGAAATTCCAGGGATACCTTGCTAGAATCCTTCTGCCCTCTAGGGGAGGGGAATGTGGTAGACACATCTAGCGTTGCGTTATCGCCCTCCTTTGCTAGAATCCTTCCACTCTTGTGGGAGTGATCGCACGATAGAGGGAGCTAGGCTCACATGGAGGGAGGCATCACACTTCATCATCACCATGGCCGCCAGGAGTTGGATCTAAGGGAAAGAAGAGAAGGAGCCAGAGAAGGGATAGAAGGCGCTGCGTCCCTAGGGCTCCCCTTTTATAGTTCCAGTCAATGCGCTGTGAGTGGCTTTTGGCCCTTTGATCAGCCATCGATGGCTAAAGAGGCCTCAGGGAACTAGCCAGATGCCCTTTCAATCCCCACAGCACACCTTAGAGTGGATGCGTGATGGTGGCTACCCAGTAAAGGCATAGTTAGGAGGGCATTGACAACAAGTAAAGTCCCCGCTCCATACGAAGTGGGATGGCGTGGGAGCACACACCATAACTCCTCCATGAGGTGCAACAGCCTAGGCGCCATCAACAGCCTACACAAAGCATTAGTAGGAGGGACATGCCTAGAAAGCTGCCACTCCCACTAGCAAGGAGGCCCCACAACAGTCTCGGTGGGCTACGCTGACTCCTCAGATGGAGCAACCTGGCCCCCAATCAATGGGTGCCAGGGTGGGCATCCTCGGAACCAACAAACTCCCAAGAGTTGGGTCAGGAGCCACTGAATGATGGGCCTAATGAGGGCCCCCTCGCCCGAGCTCGGCGTGTTCCCCGTGTCCCGACCTATGGCCACAAAAGGTTAGCCCAAGAAGGCCAGCCCGAGAGGATTGGGGCTAGCTACCAAAGCCCCTAGAAGGGCGTGGCTTGCTAGGTGATCAGGTGGCCCTGAGCCAGAGCCCAGATGCTCTTGATCACTAGACCCATGGTAGGCTCTGACCAAAAGGAAGGGTGCCCCAAGGCTTAAAGTTGGTAACTCCCACACGAGTTCACCGAACCCTCGCTCGGGCCATAGACCTACACGACATAGGACCAAAAAAGGTGAGCGCTACTACCGCTTGGCCTCCATAGTTGGGCACCCCCATCACACTTGGGAAGAGGGCCCCATGGAGGGCATCACACTCTCATCAATGGGAAGCTATCCCTACCATGGCCAGCTCGGTCACTAGAAGATTGAATTTAACCCTTCGTCACCATCATGAACTAGGCCAAATAAGGCCATGAAGGGCTCAGGGGCTCCTGACAAGATCCTAACATATGGGTATGTTAAGCCTCGGGATCAATGGTTCCCGACCAAAGAGACCTATCGATCAACCCCTCTAGGATTGCCCAGGGGCTATACCCATTGGGTACGCTTGCACGTACCCTTAGACCAAGGAACCCGGCCAAGCCTAAGCTCACCGCGGCTTCCACTTAGGGCTCAGGGGCTTGCCTGAGCCTTAGGCTCCCAATCAACAGGAAGCTTGAGCCTGATCCTTGGCTCCTACCTAGCCTACAACGCCAGCCAAGGCCCAAGCACAAGAAGACACACCCTAAGCCATCGAGGCTTGGGGGCTCCCTAACGCTGCACTTTGGGCACGGTGCTACTAGCCGCTCCCCCGATAGGGTCACGCAAGGGGCATGACATAAGAAGACAAGCTCTTCCTCAGCCTTGAGGGATTAGGGGCTTCTGAGCCCACGCATCATCCCCTCGAGCTGACCTCCCTCGCCACCAAGAAGACTCCAAAAGGTGCGCCTAGGGGAGACTGGTCCATGCCAACATAGCCTAACACTTAGTGAGTCAGAATAGGCTAGCTAGAAGATGTCTAGGGTTCTTCGACTCCATGACACTGCCACAGCCCATAAAACACCACTGCAGAACCTCCTGGACTCTGACACATGTAGACCATAGGTTGAACCCCCCAAACCACCATATACATGACCTATCTCGATATATAAGAGGTAAGGTTAGATCCTAGAGGGGGAAGGAGGATATGAGACAGATCATTCCATTCATCACCAATCCCCCCCTGCTTGGCACCAAGAGCAGAGCAACCCAAAGAGGGGCACCGAGACCCTGCACTGCACCCATTGTCTTTCTCCTCTCCGACGAGGGGAAGGCTCCACCGATAGTGAGGCAACCTCAAGATTAGCACCGAGCTAACCCCCTACCAAATCTCTCTTTACCTCCTATACACTCTGTTGTAACCCCCCGATTTTGGGTGCTCTTGAGTATAAGAATCATCATCTACTAGATGTAGGGCATTGATCAGCCTGAACTAGGATATACCATTGCATCCTCTCTGTGATTCCTGTGCTCTTGAGTCCACTCGAGCCACCGGAGACACGCACTTTGATGCTGACTCAGACAATAATGCTTACCATGGTTTCGACCCCACAACACTGGCCAACGTGCATCACTAGATCACCAACAGTGAGGTGCTCCCACTGCCCAAGCACTTCTGGTACTACCTCTTGGACCTACCTTTTGGGATCTAGAATGCGACGGCGGCCTTCTAGCTAGAGCTAGAGCACCTCATCAGCCACGAGGCGCCCTAGAGCATCATTCTCTCTAGTGTGGAGGGGATTGATGTCCCCTCGCTGTGGACCTTCCTCGAGATCCTCTCAGTGAATGGCCTAGAGTATGACTCCAATGACATCTACTACTATGCCCCACCTCACATGTGCTACCACATCGATGGTGAGGATCCTATTGAGGAGGCGCTCGAAATCACACCACTAGACCAGAGTCCCCGTAGCCATGTGAACTACCTTCGAGAGAAGGTGGTTCACCTACAAGCTCGGCATGCAGACCTAGAGGACGCTGAGGTAGAGCTCAAGCAGCAAAGGTAGGATCTTGCATGGCAGCAAGCCACACAAACTCCTGTCAACGACGATAATGCTCGCATGGGGCTCCCAGAGCCCTATGGCTCCCCCGCGCAGCCTACAACATGGCGGCCACCGCCTGTCGGCTGGAGGACATCTCCAACATAATGAATGTTGGTATTTATTAACTTATCACTTGTTTAAGTAGCCACCTAATGTTTGTTAACATTTCTTAACATCACTTTTGCTAAGTTGTCATCCCTAGCTACGATGCCAGAAATGCTTGTTGACATTCCTTAGCGTCACTTCTAGAATGACACTAAGAAGTACTTTAAGTATTTTATTGTGACTAGATAGAATGCAAATATGAATATGAAGGGATTTGCAAGCGCACGGATAGTTTACCATTGTAGCATTTCACCCGGGAGTATTCTAGGTATCGTTATTTATATTTTTACCATAGGAAAGGACGAGCAGTTGGAATATATTGATAACTCATACGTATGATGGAGAAATAGACCATAACCAATATTCTACTCACAATAGGGAAGGACGGGCAGTTTTCTAGATAAGCCCTCCATAATTTTAGCTTGCCCAAAAACTAAATCTCTCACAGATGGTTGGCTATTGAAATTATTGTAATTGTTACCTTGGTAGTTTGGCCTTTGTTACTAATTCCATCCTTGATTCTATTGAGGATGATAGTTGTTGTTGTTGATGAAGTTCACATCCTCTTGGGTTTTAGGACAGTTGTTCCCTGAATGCCCGGTGTTTCCATATTCTTCACATGTCATGCGGGAATCATGTATGTGCATCACTTCTTGCTTCTCATTGGCTCGGTCTTCAAGCCTCTTTATCAGCAAATCCATCTTGGTAGAGAACATGTCTACCTCCTTGAGTTGATGCATACCTCCTTCTCTCTTGTGGGTCTAAAGATGTTCTTCATTCCACCTTGGTTGGAGGCCATCTTCTCCACAAGAGCTGTTTCTTATGCGATTGTGAGTGACAAAAATGCACCTCCAGCAGCGGCTTCCAAATTCTCATGGGTGTTGTTTGTCAACCCATGGTAGAAAGTCTGCATGAGTAGCCAATCCTCCATCCCATGATGAGGACATTCTAATATATAGTCTTGAAAGCATTCCCATGCCTCAGGGATAGATTCATCATGTTGTTGTTAGAAGCTTAAAATTCTCCCACGTAGAGCATTGGTCTTGCCTGTGGGAAAGAATTTTGCTAGGAAGGCAGTGGAGCAGTTTTCCCATGTAGTATTTCTATCTTTGTTGGTGTAGAACCCTTGCTTTGCCTTCCCTATAAGTGAGAATGGGAAGAGGCAAAGTAAAATGGCATCTCTAGTAACTCCTTTGATGGTGAAAGTGCTATAGATCTTCAGAAAGTGTTGGAGATGAGCACTCGCATCTTCATGTGCCTTTCGATAAAACTGGTTAGCTTGCACCATATTGATGAGAGCTGGCTTGAGCTCAAATCCATTGTCTCCAACATTGATCGTCGATCCAGTACGGATGTTGTCCATAGTTGTTGCAGAGAATTCAGGGAGAGTCTTATCAGCCATGGCTTTGAAACTGGTGTTAAGCATCGCCTTGTCTGATTCTAAAGCTGAAACTTTCTTGAGTTTAGCCTTAGTCCTCCTAAAAAGTGCTTCTAGATCTTCAACGTAGTTTGTCAAAAGGTCAAAACTTGTCATACATTACCCTGCACAAAATTTAAAAGTAGACAACACAAGGGTAAGCCTGTTTGAGCAGAGGTCAATGGTTTTCTCGATCACATCATTAAGTAAAAGTTTAGCAATATTCCATGATTGCCTAGCTACCTTCTCCGGCAACGGCGCTAGAAATGCTTGTTTGTATTTATTAACTTGTCACTTGTTTAAGTAGTCACCTAATGTTTGTTAATATTTTTTAACATCACTTTTGCTAAGTTGTCATCCCTAGCTATGATGCCAGAAATGCTTGTTGATATTCCTTAGCATCAGTTCTAGAATGACACTAAGAAATACTTTAAGTATTTTATTGTGACTAGATAGAATGCAAATATGAATATGAAGGAATCTACAAGCGCATAAATAATTTACTATTGTAGCATTTCACTCAGGAGTATTTTAGGTATCATTATTTATATTTTTACCATAGGGAAGGACGGGCAGTTGGAATATATTAATAACTCATACTTATGGTGGAGAAATAAACCATAACCAATATTCTACTCACAACAGGGGTAAGTCAAGAGATAAATGTATATGAATGGTGAGCAATAATTGATCATTGATCATTCAGAGTACTCCTTTCTATGACATTAGCATGGCTTAGTAGAAATTAGAGAAATAATTCCTAAGTCATTCTTAATTACAAGTCAAACAATACTATGATTAGTGCAATTATACTTAGTAGTCATGGCTAAGATCAACTTCATATCTACACAAAAGGGATATTACTAAGGAAGATCAAGAACAGAGCATGTCTTCCTTCGTAACTAGATCCTACTTGACCTATATTTGGGGATTAGACTACAAAGGACTCAACAAAAGTATCACATCCGTGATCTACCACATGACCCAAAATATAGGGTTCATCTATAGGTAAACAACGTATAAGCACCATGCTTACATAATGTCGACCACTCACCCCTTGTACTTTGGAGCGAGCACTATGTGAACTTATGCTTGAACATGATGATAATCTAGCTATAATAAGCATATAATCAAAGTAGATGATGAACATGATAACTAGGAACATGAATAATATTAAGAACAATGTTGAATCAATTGTAGCAAACATATGAATAATGAAAGATACAAAAGAGGATACAAGGGGCTATACCAAGCCATGCTCTTGACAAGATCAGGAATCCAAGCGAAGCTTGCCTCCCTCTAGATCTAGCCTAGCTAGCTATGCCCTAGAGTATGGTGGAGCTCTGAGGATGATCAGGGTTTCTGACTTCTTGAATGACTTAGCCTGAGGGAGGGGGTAGGGGTTGGTATATATAGGGTGGAGCATCAATTCTAAGCCCTTGGATCAAACAAACCTAAAAGAATGGCATAGATGTAATCCCTAAGGTGGTGGAGAATTAACATCACGAGGAGGGGCTGCCCTATGGGCCCCCTAGGCCGACCGACTTGTAGGTGGGGTCGAGCAGTGCCTTGCCCTCTGCCACGGTGTGGTGTCCTCTGGTGTCTTCTAGATCCTTGTAGTGTAGGTTTCATCGTGGATAAGCATGATTAATTCTATCATTTAGGTCCACCTTGACGGTTTTCTAGATAAACCCTATAGTAAACACAGATTCACCAAAACTAATGGAATTTATCAGTTTAAACCCCTTAACCTATGTTGGTGATTATTTTCATGCATTATACAAGTTATATTGATGGTTTAGAATGGTTGTTAACTACTGTCAACAAACTCCCCCAAGCTTAACCTTTGCTCGTCCCTGAGCAATGCTAAACTCAGTAATGGAACAGTAGTTTCTTCGATGTTTTCACTCCTCAAAAGTACATATGCATTCAAACAAGAATTCTCCTCTAGATTAGAAGAAACTATTCTGACTTTTAAACTTACCCATATTACCTTCAACCATGGGGCTTCTTAGCCTTCACTTGGGTCTTGAGCAATTGAAAGATAGAACGATCAAGTCAAGCACTATGTCCCGAGTTCTTTGTTCAACCATTATTCTAGAGTTTTTATAGGTTTTCAAAATAAAACTCGGAGCTTCCATTGTATGACACTCTCAAGTCTCTCAATATATGTGGTATTTGTCAATCCTCACCAAGGCAATAGTGATGTTATGCCTTTCTCTTCCTACAACTAAGGCTTATGTGGAGCTCATAGGATTGGAAATAGCATGAAAGAGCATACTTGCAATACATATATTGTAAAGTTAAACCTCAGATCAAAAGAGAAACTATCCATTCTGTTGTTTATATTTTCTAAGATTTTGTCATCGAAAGCTAGTTTTCTAGATAAGCCCTCCATAATTTTAGCTTGCCCAGAAACTAAATCTCTCTCAGATGGTTGGTTATCGAAATTATTGTAATTGTTACCTTAATAGTTACCTTGGTAGTTTGGCCTTTGTTGCTGATTCCATCCTTGATTCTATTGAGGATGATTGTCACACCCAATTTTAAGGATAAAATGGGGTGCAAAACCTTATGTGCGCCCAGAGATCAGTCACACACATAAGCCGACAAATTATGAATAGTATCATCACCAATATTTATTACATCATGAACAAGTCAGAGTTATTACATAAATATAGTGTAGGTAATAAAAAGATCTCTCATGGAAGCTCCATTTCACAGGGACGTCGACTGGTTGACCACAAGTCTAGTAGTCCTCAGGAAAATCATCATACCCAATGTCATCAATTACCCATCTAGGATTTTTATCCAAATAATGAAAATAAACAAGTGTAAGTACATGTCGTACTCAACAAGTGTAACACAGGGTTCATGAGGCTCAAAGGCTTGACACAGGTTTAACAGCGATTAGCTTTTAGTTGTCACAATTTTAGCTTAAGGGTAGCAACAAGTTGTTTCCAATTCCTAATGCAAAACACATGATCAAATGTAAACATGAATAATGAATAGCATAAACAGATATTACTTAGTGGTCATCTATTCCATAAGGGTTCCAAGGCCCCTCGTGATCATGAGCATGACTGATATACTAGTTTTACACTCTATAGAGGTTGTACACTTTCACTGTGAGTCGTGATACCTATATGCCCGAGTTTATAACTCCCAAAACACTTCCAAGGTGAGCAAGCAGGGTCACTCTGAAGCCTTTCAAAGGTTTGTCTAACAAGTTAGGGCCATTAGATTCACTCGGCAAACAGATGTAGAGCCCCCCTTCCTGATGGCACATTAACACACAACCTATACACATAGAGATAGAGGCCGCTCTATACCCGATTCGTCAAGCCATTCTTACACCAATGAAGGTAACCACTAACAAGCTAGAAAAGGTCCTCATACTGAGCTAAAGCCAGAGCCATGTAGCCCTCACAGCTGTACTATAAGTCCCGGATGATCACTTACAGATAAGTCCTTAGGGAGACGAATCTAAAGCATTTAGAAAGTAACTAAACACTCTAGCCCCCTGTTTCCATGTTGCTAAAAAGTCATGTTTTAATGTTTATTGCATATATCATTAGTTAAGTTACACGCTCATGGTTTAATTGAGCTCTAGCTAAGCTACCCAAATGCATAACCCATAGGTGACAAGGCAATAGTCCAATTCTAGGAAATCCCTATCAAGATGACACATGCAACGTGAATTTAATGAATTAAAGTGAGTAGGAGACAAGGTTGATCCCATGCTATACTTGCCTTGAGCAAAGTACTCCTACTGGTCTTGCTCGTCAAAGTCGTACCCTTGATCTCCCATGAACTACTCACCATCTATACTCGATAACCACATCAACTTACAAGCATCCAGTAGCAATCATGCAAAGCAAACAAGGCTACAGATTAGAACAGTACACCAACAGCAAAGAATCAAGATGAAAAGTTTGGAAAACGAATCTATGTCTCGCTACGAACACACGGACACGAAGATCACAAAAATTGGATCTAAAACAGAGAAGTTATGAATTATACAAGATTTCCTATAGGCAAATAATAGATTAGATCTAAGCTCGAATTATAAAAGTTGGAAATCTACTTTACAGTAGCATAAACATATAGATTACTTAATTACAAACCTAACGCAACTTGAACGGGTCAAATCGGAGTTAAAACGGAGAAATTATGGCTAAAACAAGTTGAATGACAAAACTATAAATAATTGAAAACGAATTTCAGTCCAACCGAACGAAAATACGCTTTCGAAAGAAAGAAACATAAACTGTGAAACACGCAAAGGACCGCGGGTTAACACCAAAGTAATTATAAGGATGTATTTGCAAAATCAGCAGCGAAAGGGTATCTCCAGTTTTGGGCCATTGGATTAGATTTGGGCGGTTGAGATCCGATCTGGCGGGAATAGAGAGAGAGAGGGGCACCGGAACAGTGCCTCGGCGGCTTGAACAACGGCGGCGCCAAGGCCGGCCAAACGGAGCTCGCGGTTCACGGCTTCTAGTGCACTATTTGATGAAAGAAAAGAATAGGGGAAGAGAGGAAGGGACGGGGATCTCACCCAAACCAGAAAACACGAGCGGGAAGCAGCGACGACGGCGCGACGCTCGGTGGTCGACGATGGCTACGGCGGTGCAAGGCGAAGCACAGCTGTAGCTTGCTAGGGCAAAGAAAACTCGCAGCAGATGGGATAGGGAGGCGGCGTAGGTGGCTATTTATGGGGCGGGGTCCCTTGGGCAGCACGTCATCATGGGGTGCCGTGGTAGGGGCGGACTCGACGGCTCGGGTGCGGGACGAAGTCCGGTTTTGCGACGGCGAGCAGAAGGGGAAGCATGACCAGTGGGCCCAGCTGGTCAGCGGTGGAGAGAGGCGTGCGGGCGTGGGAGCAGCTGGGCGCGTGACTGGGCCGGTGAGACCTGGCTTTGGCCCAAGCGGAGAAGAGCGCGGGCCAAATCTGGAGCGGGCCGAGCAGAGCACTGTGGGGAGAGAGGGGCGCAGGCCGGCACGGGGAAGAGGTGAGCCGCGGCAGCAGCAGGCCTACGGGCCAGAAAGTGGAAGAAGAAAGAATTTAACCTTTTCTTTTTCTAATTTCTTTCCAAAACAATTTTGAAGACAAAATTCAAATCAAGTTCAATTTGAATTCAAATCACACCATTCCAAAAATTACTATGCAGCAGCATGAATGCACATTCATTGTTGTTAACCTATATTAAATTTTAATTTGATAAACTTTATTATTCTTCCTAAACTTAAATGCTCACAAAAATGCTTAGTAAATCAATTTTTCCCTAGTTTCAATTGTTGTAAAATTTAGGGTGTTACAATTCTACCCCCCTTAAAATGAATCTCGTCCTCGAGATTCGGATGATGCTTACTCTAATAACTATGGGTATGTTTTCCTTAGATCATCTTCTCTTTCCCAAGTAGCCTCATTCTCTGTATACCGATTTCACTGAACCTTACACATCTTTATAACTCGGCTCCTTGTAACTCTTTCTGCCATCTCCAAAATTCTTACCGAAAACTCATCATATGTGAGATCTTCCTTAACTGTAAGCTCCTCTAACGGTATCTGTTCCTCAGGTACTCACAAACACTTCTTTAACTGAGACACATGGAACACATCATGTACTCCTAACAAACTCTCAGGCAATTCCAACTGATAAGTTACTTCACCACGTCTCTCCAAAATTTTGAAAGATCCAATATACCTTGGTGCCAACTTTCCCTTCATGTTAAACCTTTTCACCCTTCTCATAGGTGACACCTTCAAGTAGACATAATCACCTACTTCAAAAACTAATTCTCTTCTTCTAGTGTCAGCATAGCTCTTTTGTCGAGACTGAGCCACTCTCAAGTTATCTCTGATCATCCTTACTTGCTCTTCTACGTCCCTCAAAACACCTAGTCCGAACACTTGAGTTTCTCCCATTTGATTCTAGAACAATGGGGTTCTACACTTTCATCCATACAAAGCTTCGAAAGGTGCCATATTGAGACTTTTCTGATAACTGTTGTTGTACGAGAACTCTGCATAAGGCAAACTCTTGTCCCAACTTGTACCATACTAGAACGCATAAGCTCTCAACATATCCTCTAATATCTAATTAATTCTCTCAGTTTGCCCATCTGTCTGAGGATGATATGCTGTACTAAAGTTCAACTTGGTTCCTAACGAACTATGTACTTGCTACCAAAAATGAGATGTAAATTGGGTACCTCGATCAGACACAATTTTCTTGGGAACTCCATGTAAACAAACTATTCTCTCCATATATAACTGAGCTAACCTTGGTCCATTATAAGTAGTCTTGACCGGTATAAAGTGAGCAACTTTAGTTAACCGATCCACTATTACCCAGATTGAATCATAACCTCTCTGAGTACGTGGTAACCCAACTATAAAATCCATACCAACTTCTTCCCACTTCCACTTAGGTATCTTCATTGGTTGTAGCAACCCTGTAGGTCTTTGATGTTCAGCTTTGACCCTCTGACATGTATCACATAAAGCCACATATTCAACAACATCTCTTTTGAGTCCATACCACCAATACTTCTCTTTTAAGTCCAAATACATCTTAGTACTTCCAAGATGAATAGAATAAGCAGACTCATGTGCCTCATGAAGAATTGCCTCACGTATAGCCTTATCCTCAGGCACACACAGTCTTTTCCCAACCAAAGAGTTCCATTGTCGTCCATACGGAAACCTGGTGCCTTACCAATCACTATATTTTCCGCTATCTCTTTCAACTTCGCATCCTATAACTGACCCTTACGTATTTCTTGCTCCAATTTAGGCTCCAACACCAACTCCACTGCATTAGTGACAAAGCCTAAATTTAGTCGCTTAAACTCGGCACACAACTCACTTGACATTGATGTCACTTGCACCTCATTGGCATAACTCTTCCTACTAAGAGCATCGGCAACAACATTTGCCTTCCCAGGATGATAGTGTACCTCCAAATCATAATCTTTGATCAACTCTAACCATCGACGCTGTCTCATATTCAGATCTGTCTGAGTGAAAATGTACTTTAGACTTTTGTGATTAGTATAGATGTCACTCTTATGCCTAATAAGATAGTGCCTCCATTTCTTCAAAGCATGAACCACTGCTGCTAACTCCAAGTCATGAGTAGGATAATTTAACTCATGCTTTCTCAACTGCCGAGATGCATAAGCCACTACTCTACCTTCTTGCATAAGAACACATCCAAGTCCTTGACGAGATGCATCACAATAGATCAAAAAGCTTTTATTTAGATCTAGCAAAGTCAATACTGGGGCTGTAGTCAACCTCTTCTTCAACTCTTTAAAGTTAGCCTGACACTTTTTGGACCACACAAACTTAGCATTTTTCTCCAACAAAGCTGTCATTGGCTTAGCAAGCTTAGAGAAACCTTCAATGAACCTTCTATAGTATCTAGCTAATCCCAAGAAACTACGAATCTATCCCACATCTGTTGGTGGCTTCCAATTTAATACATCTTTCACCTTACCGGGATCTACTGCAATTCCACCGTTAGAGACAACATGGCCAAGAAAAGATACTTCCTTCAACCAGAATTCACACTTGCTTCGCTTAGCATACAACTTGTGTTCTCTGAGCTTCTACAAGACCAACCTCAGATGTTCAGCATGCTCTTCTTCTGTTTTGGAGAATATCAATATATCATCTATGAATACCACCACAAACTTATCCAAAAACTCCATGAACACCTTGTTCATCATGTACATAAAGTAGGTAGGTGCATTGGTCAAACCAAATGACATAACAGTGTACTCATACAAACCATACCTCATAGTAAAAGCTGTCTTGGGTATATCTGTTGCACAAATCCTCAATTGATGGTAGCCAGAACGAAGATCAATCTTAGAGAAAACACAAGCTCCTCTCAACTAATCAAACAAGTCATCAATTCTAGGCAACGAATACTTGTTCTTGATAGTAACCTCATTGAGTGATCGATAGTCAACACACATCCTCTGAGTACCATCCTTCTTGTCAACAAATATAACTGGTGCTCCCCAAGTTGATGAACTAGGATGAATAAAACCTTTCTCATGTAACTCCGTAATTTGTTTCTTAAGTTCTTCTAATTCTTTAACCCCCATTCTATAGGGACGCTTAGCTATAGGTGTAGTTCCAGGTAATAATTCAATAATAAACTCAATATCATGGTCAGGTGGCATACTTGGCAAATCATCGGGGAACACATTGGGAAATTCATCCACCACTAGGTCCTCCTTGTTGCTGCTATCAAGCTGGTTCACTGTGGCTGTTGGCTGTGCTTGTATTACAACATCAACCCTGATTCTTTCTCCATTCAGTGCGGTCACCACAACTACCTTCTCCTTACACTGAATCACTGCTTGTTATTGCATCATCCAGTCCATACCTAGAATCACATCTATACCAGATGCTCTCAACACAATGGGGCTCACTTTAAACTCTACCCCCCTTAAGGATAGACTAGTCGGAAGACAACGATATGAAGCTTGCATACTTCCACCCAGTGAGTTTACTAATATGGGATTTTGCATGGCACATAATGGTACGCTATGATTTCTAACAAATGCTTGTGATATAAATGAATGCGAAGCTCCAGAATAAAAAAGAACAATAGCGGGGGTTGAGTTGACATTGAATGTACCAAGCATGACTTCTGGTTCTACAAGCGCCGTCTCTGTAGACACATGGTTCACCTTTCTCGTGTGGGTGCTGGCTTCTGATAATTGTTCTGCCTTTGAGGGGTTTGTTGATTGGGCTTCTTAGGGCAATTATAAGACAGATGACCTTCTTTGCCACAACGGAAGCACTTGCTGGGGGTGCTAGGGGCACTAGTCTTCATAGGAGTGTTATTGGGCGCTCCCTGTCGTGGTGTCTGCTGACCACTCTATTGCTGAAGACGTTGATTACCAATCTACTGCTGGTTTGGGTTGCGCTAAGGATACTGACCATGATTCCACTAACTGGGTGGTCCCTGAAACCTCTGTTGGAAGCCTTGCTGAGGGTTGGTACATGGACGAGTATTGCTCCCAGAGGCCGGTCCCTGAAGCCTCCTCTTCTTGGCCTCCATCTTCTTTCGCTTGTTGTCAATAACAATAGCGCGATTTACCAGTGTCTGAAAGTTGGGGTAGGTATTGGACATAAGCTGGAGCTACAGACCATCATACAGACCTTTGAGAAAGCGGCGTTGCTTGTTAGCATCATTAGCCACTTCATTTGGAGCATAGCGTGACAACTGAGCAAACTTGTCACGGTACTCAGTGACAGACATGGATCCCTATTTCAGAGCTCTGAACTCCTGCTTGAGCTCTATCAGTCCCTCTGGTATGTGATAAGATCTGAAATTCTCCTTAAACTCCTGCCAAGTGACAGGAGGAGCGTTGGCGGGACGTCCATACTCGAATGACTCCCACCAGTCCTGAGCTTCTCCCTGAAGTTGTCCTGAAGCATACAACACTTTCTGCTGATTATCACATTGAGCTATGTTGAGCTGCCTCTCCACTGCATGAAGCCAATCATTTGCTTCCAGTGGATCAGTGGCATGAGAGAACACCGGGGGACGGTCCTTCAAGAATTCACCACGCTTATCACGTTGTGCTCCACCACCCTGTTGGTTCTGCTGATTCTGCACCAACATTTGCATGAGCTGTGTCTGTATTGCCAAGAGTTGTTCAATAGTCAGTGGTGGTGGTGGTGGATGTGGGGGAACACCTCCACGACCTCGGCCTCTTCCTCTTCCAGACATCTGTTATCAAATATTCAAAATTTATAAACTTCTAAGTTAGAATACATTCTAAAAATTTTCTGGACGAATCTCAACATCAGCAGCTCTGTAAAACAGTCATATCTCGAGTTCCTGAATTCCAAATAAGGCGCACTTTATATGGTTGGAAATATTAAGAAATTATCTACAACTTGTATTCAGATAACTTTCCCAGATTCTGTCGTTAGATTACTCAAAAACAGGATACAACCGAAACTGTTCCCAGATTCCAGACTGTGCAGAAACTTTAACTTGAAACAGAGATATCTCATGAACCTGATTAGATATGGGGGTGATTCCAGAGGCATTAGAAAGATACTTAAGTCTAGTTGTTCCCATAAAAATTTCATAATCTTTGGTCATGTAGATTTTAATTGGCATTAAGATAAAGGCAGACTGCTCCGAAAAACAGATTCCGAAAGAACAAGATGTGACATACCCAATTATTCATTTATTGACCCAACCTTTAATATTCTTAACTATGGAACTTGCGGACATGCCCACAAAGTTCCAGCATACATTACAAAGATCCAACTCACACATAAACATAATAACAAACCAACTAAACACACAATGTTCACACCGCACCAATAAACCCGACTAGACTCAACTCAACTCGTTCAACTATCGTGTTATTACATAAAGAGGGACTCCAACATCTAGGAGCGATACTTATGGGGAAGCTCCTCATACATCGTTGGCAAATTGAGGCACACCCTTTGTTCGTCTATCACCTGCTGGTGCCTCTTGATTGCTTCCTGCTGCGCCTTCAATTGATTCTCCAATTGGCGAATCTTTGACACAGACTCATAACCAAAGTGTACCATCACTTCTGTGGTTGGATCCGTGCCCTGCGGGTCCATCATCACCCATCCCAATTCTAGGTGTTGATGAGGAAGGAATCGATATTGATCATCCTTCATGTCCTCGAATCGGCGACCACGAAGGTCTATGCAAGCTTCAGCGGCTGCATCTTCTATGCCGTCCTCCATGGTAGCACGGTGACCATGGTGTGCATAGTTTGAATCCAGCTGATACGCACCTTTCTGCTCATCCTTGATGGTGATGCACACCCTAACCTTCTAGTAGGTGTCTTCAAGAGGGTGCGTATGCTCTTCATAGGCGTATTCTATAGCTGCATCCTAGTCGATGTAGTAGGTCTGAAGCAGGCTCATGAGTCGGTGATGTGAAATAGAGGATTCACACCCCGGCTTATATCACACCTTTATTGTCAACCCTAGTGGCGGGATCGGCTCATCCTCTTCAACAATGTCTTCCTCTTCATTTTCGGACAAGTCGACGACCTCGACTTCTTGAGATTCCTCCTGGATTGGCTCAGGTGTGGACTCAGGCGTTGGTAGTGTTGGTGAATCCAATTCCTGTTCCTAAGGTTCTTCCTCCTCAGGCTCCATGGACAAACCTTGTGGTGGGTAATACCCCCGTGCTGATGCGGGCAGTCTTGTGGGCATGTGGCATCTACAGAATTAGACTTAGTTAGATTAGGTTAGAAGCAATAATTTTCATAATAGAATAAGACAAAAGAAGCATAAAACTTTAGCAAATACCAAGGGTGAGATAGAAAGCATGAAATGAGTGAAGCAAAAGAATCTAAAACGACCATTGCTAGCTAGGCTTGCGTCCTACAGTCAACACGGCTCTGATACCAATCTGTCACACCCAAATTTAAGGATAAAATGGGGTGCAAAACCTTATGTGCGCCCAGAGATCAGTCACACACATAAGCCGACAAATTATGAATAGTATCATCACCAATATTTATTACATCACGAACAAGTCAGAGTTATTACATAAATATAGCGTAGGTAATAAAAAGATCTCTCACGGAAGCTCCATTTCACATGGACATCGACTGGTTGACCACAAGTCTAGTAGTCCTCAGGAAAATCATCATACCCAATGTCATCTGTTACCCATCCAGGATTTTTATCCAAATAATGAAAATAAACAAGTGTAAGTACATGTCGTACTCAACAAGTGTAACACGGGGTTCATGAGGCTCAAAGGCTTGACACAGGTTTAACAGCATTTAGCTTTTAGTTGTCACAATTTTAGCTTAAGGGTAGCAACAAGTTGTTTCCAATTCCCAATACAAAACACATGATCAAATGTAAACATGAATAATGAATAGCATAAATAGATATTACTTAGTGATCATCTATTCCATAAGGGTTCCAAGGCCCCTCATGACTGTGAGCACGACTGATATACCAGTTTTACACTCTGCAGAGGTTGTACACTTTTATTGTGAGTCGTGATACCCATATGCCTGGGTTTATAACTCCAAAACACTTCCAAGGTGAGCAGGCAGGGTCACTATGAAGCCTTTCAAAGGTTCGTCTAACAAGTTAGGGCCATTAGATTCACTCAGCAAACAGATGTAGAGCCCCCCTTCCCGATGGCACATTGACACGCAGCCTATACACATAGAGATAGAGGCCGCTCTATACCCGATTTGTCAAGCCATTCTTACGCCAATGAAGGTAACCACTAACAAGCTAGAAAAGGTCCTCATACTGAGCTAAAGCCAGAGCCATATAGCCCTCACAGCTGTACTGTAAGTCTCGGATGATCACTTATAGATAAGTCCTTAGGGAGAGGAATCTAAAGCATTTAGAAAGTAGCTAAACACTCCAGCCCCCTGTTTCCATGTTGCTAAAAAGTCATGTTTTAATGTTTATTGCATATACCATTAGTCAAGTTACACGATCATGGTTTAATTGAGCTCTAGCTAAGCTACCCAAATGCATAACCCATAGGTGACAAGCAATAGTCCAATTCTAGGAAATCCCTATCAAGATGACAAATGCAACATGAATTTAATGAATTAAAGTGAGTAGGAGACAAGGATGATCCCATGCTATACTTGCCTTGAGCAAAGTACTCCTACTGGTCCTGCTCGTCAAATTCATACACTTGATCTCCCACGAACTGCTCACCGTCTATACTCGATAACCACTGCAACATACAAGCATCCAGTAGCAATCATGCAAAGCAAACAAGGCTACAGATTAGAACAGTACACCAACAGCAAAGAATCAAGATGAAAAGTTTGGAAAACGAATCTACGTCTCGCTACGAACACACGGACACGAAGATCACAAAAATCGGATCTAAAACGGAGAAGTTATGAATTATATAAGATTTCCTATAGGCAAATAATAGATTAGATCTAAGCTCGAATTATAAAAGTTGGAAATCTACTTTACAGTAGCATAAACATGTAGATTACTTAATTACGAACCTAACGCAACTTGAACGGGTCAAATCGGAGTTAAAACGGAGAAATTATGGCTAAAACAAGTTGAATGGCAAAACTGTAAATAATTGAAAACGTATTTCAGTCCAACCGATTGAAAATACGCTTTCGAAAGAAAGAAACATAAACTGTGAAACGCGCAAAGGACCGTGGGTTAACATCGAAGTAATTATAAGGACGTATTTGCAAAATCAGCAGCGAAAGGGTATGTCCGGTTTTGGGCCATTGGATTAGATTTGGGCGGTTGAGATCCGATCTGGCGGGAATAGAGAGAGAGAGAGGGGCGCTGAAATAGTGCCTCGGCGGCTTGAACAATGGCGGTGCCATGGCTGGCCAAACAGAGCTCACGGTTCATGGCTTCCAGCGCACTATTCGACGAAAGAAAAGTACAGGGGAAGAGAGGAAGGGACAGGGGTCTCACCCAAACCGGAAAACACAAGCGGGAAGCAGCAACAACGGCGCGACGCTCGGTGGTCGATGATGGCTACGGCAGTGCAAGGTGTAGCGTAGTTGCAGCTTGCTAGGGTGAAGAAAACTCACAGCAGATGGGATGGGGAAGCGGCGTAGGTGTCTATTTATGGGGCGGGGTCCCTTGGGCGGCACATCATTACGGGGTGCTGTGGTAGGGGCGGACTCGACAGCTCATGTGCGGAACGGAGTTCGGTTTTGCGATGGCGAGCAGAAGGGGAAGCCTGACCAGTGGGCCCACCTGGTCAACAATGGAGAGAGGCGCACAGGCGTGGGAGCAGCTGGGCGTGCGACTGGGCCGGTGAGACCTGGCTTCGGCCCAAGCAGAGAAGAGCGCGGGCCAGCTCTGGAGCGGGTTGAGCAGAGCAATGCGGGGAGAGAGGGGCGCAGGTCGGCATAGAGAAGAGGTGGGCCATGGCAGCAGCAGGCCTATGGGCCGGAAAGTGGAAGAAGAAAGAATTTAACCTTTTCTTTTTCTAATTTCTTTCCAAAACAATTTTGAAGAAAAAATTCAAATCAAGTTCAATTTGAATTCAAATCACACCATTCCAAAAATTACTATGCAGCAGCATGAATGCACATTCATTGTTGTTAACGTATATTAAATTTTAATTTGATAAACTTTATTATTCTCCCTAAACTTAAATGCTCACAAAAATGCTTAGTAAATCAATTTTCCCTAGTTTCAATTGTTGTAAAATTTAGGGTGTTACAATGATAGTTGTTGTTGATGAAGTTCACATCCTCTTGGGTTTTAGGACAGTTGTTCCCTAAATGCCTGGTGTTTCCATATTCTGCACATGTCATGCGGGAATCATGTATGTGCATCACTTCTTGCTTCTCATTAGCTCAGTCTTCAAGCCTCTTTATCACCAAATTCCATCTTGGAAGACAACATGTCTACCTCCTTGAGTTGATGCATACCTCCACCTCTCTTGTGGGTCTAAAGACGTTCTTCATTCCAACCTTGGTTGGAGGCCATCTTCTCCACAAGAGCTATTGGTTGTGCGATTGTGAGTGACAAAAATGCACCTCCAGCAGTGGCTTCCATATTCTCACGGGTGTTGTTTGTCAACTCGTGGTAGAAAGTCTACATGAGTATGTGACAGAACCATCCAATTTATACAAGATCAAGTATGGCTATCCCCATTTAACACGTTGATGTGCGAATACTTTCACTTATATAAACCCAGTAGTCCACCGAGTGTCATGAAGGACCTAGGTAAATCAACATCATAACCAAGATCACATGATTAAGCAAATACACATCACATACATAGAGTTGCAATGGAAATAATATTACAATTGGGTTCACAAATAATAGTACTGTTTGGGTTTGAAAACCAATTAGTGAAAACAACATAGCTTTCAAATGATTACAATAATATAAGTTCCAAATACATTACTAGCATAAGTGACATCCTCTGATAAAAGCATATTGATGAGAAATAAATATAGGGTCACCGAGCCCACCAGCGGTTGGGATAAATCCTGAGTACTCAAATGTACTTAGCTAGACTTAACCATCATAAACTAGAAATAAAGTAACTCCAAGGATCATTCAAGGCTTTATAGGTGGAGCTAGCTTGCCAAAATTTTGCATAAAAGCCACTAGTTGAGCTATACATTTTATAATTCAGTAACCAAGTTAATTATAGCTATTTATCTCTAGATTAGCAACTTAGGAGAGATAGCGACTCAAATCGATTCCAACCAGTTGGGGAGTTATTCCTAACACAAACCCAGACATACCTACGCCAAGGTAGTCTTAGGTCACCTTTGGTACAACTCAGGTACAGTCGTGGGTCTGATCAGCGCCGCACCCTTAGGGATACTACCAATTTGCTAGGAAGATCAGGACCTGGTCCCGCCCTTGGACTCACGCCACTAGCTCCCCGCACATCCTTACTACCTTCAGTGTGCGCACTTTCACTTACCGGGTCTCGGCCTAAGTTGAGTTACTCGGCTTCACGGTCAGAACAACTTATCTGGCCAACTAAGTGCTAGGCATGTGTTCAATATGACATGAGAACATATAGCAAATTGGTCCTTAACCAACATAGATGGGGATAAATAGGCACCAAGACCTCCATGCCTTGTTGCTTCTCTATCACAATCCTGCCCGGTCTCCTTTTATTCATCAACACATGGTTATTTCCATGATAGCAAATATAGCCAACCGTGCTTTGGTATCCACCTATATCTCGCAGGTGATAGGAAATCACTCGACTTCTACCGATCTAAGCATTGCTAAGCATACATTCGATCCTGGACCTACATAGGGTTCAAGGTATATTTTTGAACAAGGTGGCTTTATGCATCAAGTGGTTCTAATCAACTCTTATAACCTAATGCATCAAACATAAAAGGACTCAAGTGATATTTGTAAAAACATAGGAGGCTTAGAATGCTCTAGGGCTTGCCTAGGATCCAACACTAGGTTAGTGTTTGTTAGACGACACTCGCTTGGCGAGCATCTCCTGTTCAGGTATGTACTCCAGGGGTCTTTCCATCTCCAGGATAGGTCCACTAACACCGTCTTCTGGTTTGACTCCATCATCATGTCCTTCATGTGGTGCATCTAGCATACCTAGATGAGATGCAACAATGCAAGTGCATGAATATAAAGAATGGCAATATAAGATACCTCACATAAAAGTATTCAAGATGAGCACAAAGTTACACCGAACATATATAAGCACTCCACGTTACTTAATTAAACATCCCACAACCAATCATGCTAGGATAGCAACGAAGGTAGCACCAAGCATGACACAAGTTTCACAAGGTTTTAGGTATATTAACTTAGCACCATTAAAGGCATGAGCCACACTCAGTAACACACAAAGCAAAGCAAGGTGAAGCAAACAATTTTAGGTACAAACACAAATTCTGAACAACAGCACCATAGTCTCTTGTTTTAATCATACCTAGAGTTCTTGGCATGAAAAAAGTGTGATTCAAGACTTTCTAGAAATCTAATGAAATTATCTAAAACTTTGTTAGTAACACCAAAAGCTGATTCAATAAATAACAAGGTCAAAATACATCATGAAGCAGAGCTTATACAACTAAGGATAGAAAACTAATATTAACTTCAGAAAGGCATAACTGGAGTTCTAGACATTTCACAAACATGATTCTTAACTTTATGGAAAGTTTATTAAGTTATATATAACTTTATCATTATAATGTTAAGATGATTCTACAGCTAACAAGGTCAAACAACACCAAAAAAGGCATCTCTGTCCAGATTTGGATAGAAATATGCTATTCCACTTTGAACAGCTATAACTATAGCTCTAGACCACCAAAAAGGGTGATCTAAGACATTTTAGAAAGACTCAGAAAAGCACTACAACTCTTAGATTATCACCAATACATGATTTCATGTTTACATAAGCCAAACAATACAATCATTGAGAACTATCTAGAGGACATGCAAAACCAGACATCAAACTTCTAAAATCTATAACTCCTAAACCATCGGGACTAAAATCATAAAATTTTAGTAAAAGCAAGAAAAGGAAATTATATACAACTTTGGTATTCACCCCATTTTCATAAAACATCATTTGATCCATGAAGTTATCATCACAACAGAAAATGCACATGCAGCCATTCCAGAATATAACAATTTGATGTTTCACTTGTTTTGGTAACAAAGAGCATGCACACATGAGCCATTCAAAAACTTCAACCACTACTAACATACTTAGCAACACTTTATTGAACCCCAATCACTGAAAGCATCACCAAATACAATTACAAGCTTTATCTACAATTATGCTCTTATTAATCCTTTTTCCCAAAAAACATATATGTAATTTTAGTTATATATGAGAAAAACTAGTTTGGGACTGAGACTTTTATGAGTGGTAGATGTTTTCAAACATGGCTACTGCATGAATTTCACATGCTTAGGTTTTATAATTTAATTACTATGAAAAAGACAAATTGCTATTGCAAGAAAACATGTAAAAGCAAGATAAATCTAAAGATCATCATTTTCTATAAACACATAGCCATATTATATGTTATTATGGTAGAACAACATCATACAAAGGTAGTGGAACCACATTTTCCATTTTTACACCTACATAAAAATTATAACTTATTTAAAACCATTTATCAAGCATTAATCAAGTTAAATCAATAACTCAACCATACTGCATCTAATGAAAATGAATTTTTTTACCACAGCACACATATAGCATCAGTAGCCTACCATAAACATTTCACAGCAATTGGAGCAAAACAACTTTAGATATGAGAATAACAAGCAAAACAAGCTAAAATTGCCTATTGAACAAGATTAAATCAAAACATTATAAAAAAGTACACAACTAGCATGTCTAATATTTTTATTAGCTATATAATGTCATCACAAGATTAACAAAACTAAAACTACCAATTTTGACTTCTATAACTCAAGATATGCATCCAAAAACTTAAAAGGATTTTTAAAAGAACTTTGCAAGAATAAATAAAAACAGCGGAAACCTTCTACTAACACATATTATATTGTGACTCTACTGCATATATCTACTCTCAAGAATTCCAAAAAGTCCTCATTTGCTATTTTACAATTTTTCTACGATTTATTATGAGTTTCCAAAATTTCAGCCATAAAAGAAAAACAGATTTGCACCGAGGACCCCAAACTTTCCACTAAAACAGATTCCAGCAAATAGGTCCTTATAGGTACTATTCAACTAAGTCACAGACTTTGCAGTTAGGCCCTCCCCTTTTGTCGAATTCTTGCATGAGGTCCTTATCGTGAATCAGAGCAGAGAAGGCGCAGGAGCTCGCTAATGCCGGCCGGAGGAGCCTCGTCGATGGCGGAGGAGTGGCTGAGAAGCATTAGGGGACCGGCGCGCACCCATGGGTGGCCTTGGCTCGGCCGGAGATGGTCCATGGTGTCCTAGCGATGTGCGCGGGTAGACCAGCGGTGGCGGCCCAATTTTTTGGCAAGGTGGTCGATGGTGGTGGAGGAGAAGTGGCAGCGCAACTTCCCTATGGCCAGGCGCACCAACCAAGGGGCATAGCCCGGGTAGCGATGGTGTATAGGCTGCTGCCCATAGAGGTGGCGGTCTGTAGTGGTAGCGGCTTCGACGGTGGTGAGCGTCAGTAGGGGAGGCGGTTGGAGGAGGGTTGGCCGAGCTCTGGCCATGGGCAGCCATGGCCACGTCTGGCCCAGGCCTTGGCCGGCTGTAGCCAGTAGCTACTCAGTCGTGGCAGCAGGTGGTGGCGATAGACATGGCTTCATTACAATGTACCATGATAGCGGAGGGGAGGCCGGCGTGGTGGTGCTAGAGCTTCGCTAGGCTAGAGAAGTGGCTATGGGGCCGGAGGCAAGCTCGGCTCGGCCTGTAGGCGCGTGAGGCAGAGGAACGGTGGCAGTGGCTCTGCTTAGCCATGGTGGCCATGGCTCACGAGCAGGAAGGGAGCGAGATGACACGGAGAGGGAGAGGGCAAGCATGAAGGTAATAAAGCCCAAAGTTGACACTATCAGCGACTAATTAAGGATTAAGCCTCGCTCTGCTTGAGCTCAAATTACTTGGTCAAAATGTGGTCAAATTGATTCCAACTTTTTGTATATCCTTCTCCGAACATATATTCCAAATTTTACTTTTGTCTCAACTTGAGGTGTTTAACAAATTTTAGAGAACACGGAATGCCAACGTCAATGACGATGAATTCCAGACTTAGAATTATTTAGAGCCTAGAAACAACAACTGATTCCATCTTGAGTCCTTTGTTTGAGCCACTTAAGGGTTGAATCTGGTCTTGATCCAAAAATAAAGTTTGTTCTACCTAAGAAGAACTGCAACTTTTATTTAAGGTTCAACTCCATGCAAGCACTCCAAATAGTTGGTCAACATAGGTCAAAACCATATCATGAAAAGACAATTTTAGCTATTCCACACTTAGAAGCATTTTCTTGACATTTGCTCAACATGAACCCTTCATGACTTTTATTGTAGAGTTCAATTAGAGTCATTTGGGCAAGGTAGCAAGGTATGGTCAACATCCCATGTTCCCATTCACCTGATGAAGCAATTCAAGAAAGATTATAACTTATCATTTCATGTGACTTCTTGATTCCAAACTTCATGAAACTATTCCATTGGTCAAGATGGATGCATGTTGATGTAATGTACATGAAACAAGCATGTTTAATATTACTCTTGTGAAATCTTAAAAAAAGGTCCACATGTAAGCTAATGTGTGTTATCCAAGTTCAGGTTGGGACTCAATTTCATAGATTGGACCTCAACACCTTCATCATCACTTTTAGATTATGAAATAGAGATCATAATCATTGCTTGACATATCCTACTTAAGTCCAATTTCACTGCTTAACTCATGACTAACAGATAGGGTGTTACAGCCCTCCCCCTTATGGGAATCTCGCCCCGAGATTTGGTGTGAAAGACTTTTAAGGGAAGAGAAGCATGTCATCCATTTTCCAACATCAGTGATAGCATTAGGATACTTAACTTTGGAGCATCAAAGAGGCTCATTTGGGCAAGACAACTTTATAATATTTGCTCTTCATACTAAATTTTGTCTAAACAATTTCTTTCATTGACTTCCATGAAGCATTGTTACTTTGGGAGGAATCCAAGACAGCACAACACTTTATTCTCGAGATACGGAGAGTACTACAGAGCATAAACTAACTACCCACAATCTCTATTTCCCTAGTGAATATAACATGGACCATGTGGACTTTGCACTAGACTACAAGCTTCTAAAAGCTACTCATTACAATGGTTCCATGTTCATTCACAAAGTTCAAAAAGTAGTCCTCTACCAAAGTAGCTTGAGTACAACCTTTCATAAGGGATGAGATCACAAATGGGGTAAACATCCTCTAAGGCTGTAAGAAACTGACTAACCAATAGACAATGTCTATGCCAGTCATAATTGTTCAATCACTCAGATGCCAAATGATGGAAAACTACATAATATTCTATGTGTGTAGTTCTCTTTCTCTAATGATAACACTATATTATCTGAGTCCATTGAGTGAGCAGTGAATGTGATAGCTGACTTTGTTGACTCAGCATTTTCGACGATCATTACTTGAGGGAATCAACGTATCCAAGCGACAATAGTTATCTAGGTTGAATTTGATGCAACCTCTTGGGTAAAAACACATGGAAGGTACCAAGGATAAGTCCTCCTTGGAAATCATTACTGAAGAAGGATGATAACGAGGTCTAGAGGACAACAAAGGTTGCAAATTTTCACTAACTAAAGAAATAGTACACCACCAAGATTGAGTACAATTTTCCTTCATGGTGCTGTTGCACAATAAGTTGGGTTGACTTGCACTGTAGCAAAACTAGCTTTGTTTTACTACTTTTGACATTGAGGATTCTTTCTAATGTCAATCAACAACTCACAATCATAATATGAAATATGTTGTTTGGCACTTTTCAAATTGTTTTTGACTCGTAATGGCACAAATTGACTTGTAGAACACCTTGAGTGCTCAAGCATTGTTGATATGAGAGGGCAAAAGCAAGCCACAAAGGGGTGCAAGGAGTCTTCTCTAGGGCATCTAATGTATTATCTAACGGTAAAACATTGACCATGTTGCTAATCTTGGCATCAATTACAAACACAACCTTCTATTTGGAGGGGTGATAGCAGTCCACAGAGAAATCACATATTCTGTACACTTTGGTTTTTAGTTCATATCTCACAAACTATGGCTCCATTGTGCACAAATTTTGGTAGGCATTTAGATCCAAGAGTCCTTTAACTACTAACCAAAATTCAGCTCAAACAAACACTATTTGGCTATCCAAACAAATCGTCTACCAAAACTGCTTTGTTCTTGAAATTTTGGGACCAAACTATCAAAACATCTCTCAAATCCAATGCTTTACTCTCCAATCCTCAAACCAACTTAAGACATTGAAGTACCTTAAGCGAGGAATGACATCATCAAGTTTGGTGTGAATTCAACCATGTTTTAGCCACTAATCATTGGCTTAAAGATAACCGGTTTAGTGCCATGAAATTTAGACATATTTACCGCTCTTCTTTTCCTTTGCTTCACACGTTGTGGAGTGTGTTCTGCACTCTTTACTTTTTCTTATAGAAGTAGAAGTAGCCTTCTCACTAAGGAGAGAGACTAGGGTTTGTCCTTACATGCCTCTTAATAAACAACCTCAACCATTGAGTTAGACACCAACTCGACGATGCACAAGCATTGGACTAGGGGGCTATTTTGTAGGGCACAATGCATACTTCATGTGGAGGGGCAGTCCTACAAGATAAGGGACCATTGCTAACTACCCTTCTATGCTTCATCTAATAGAGTCCTAAGCAAATCCTTTGATAGCACCATATACATAATGATGCTGACCGAGACAAAGGACATGCTTTCTCTAGCTCTTTACTTAGCTGATATAGTATATTGCACTACCCATGTGATTGTCCAAGATGGAATTGACTTGATGACACAGGGCTTGGAGGAGAAAGCTATACTAGCATCACTGACCGGCTTTGCTGTTTCTTTGCTTAACATTGTTCTGTGAGACCTAGCCTTCATTGTTATAGAAGAGTCATTACCTAGCTAGAGATAACCTTCCTACTGGTAACTAATTTGCTGTCTCTCAACACTTAAAAAGCTTCAAAACTTCTTTTTGACGGCAACAATTGTAGTTGATGTGCAAACAAACAATCACCATGGAAGTTAGCAGAGAAGGGGTCACTTAAGAAAGTCGCTTTTTGACTGCAGGATCACTTTGCACATAAGAATCAAGACTTGGATAGAAAGCCCATGAGCACCAAGCACCTATTATAGGGCATAGTATCCCGGTCCATTTATCATCCGACTGATAACTTGTCCAACTTTAAGTATTGTGTACCATTTTGATCCAACGGGGATGACATAAGTTGCTCACTAGATGACCGACGTTATTATAGGGACAATCAAGTACAGTCACTTGTCTACCACCTCTTGTAGTATGTTAATGTTTATGTCAGTGACCTATTCTTCAAAGGTTATCCTTTGGATGACTTCAGAAGGAAGTCCTATTGCATCTGGTTCAACATACAAATCTTTTGACAAGATAAGGAAAGATAACCAAGGAAGAGCTCACATGAAAATTACACATCGGTGCAGTTCTGCAATAGATCATGACTAGGAACCTCGATACCAGTGCGTGCTGAGCAGCACAACCTTGTGTGCATGCCCACAGGAGGCTCTTGGTTTTGTCGCGACACCGTAGTTGCTACTCATAACACCATTACTGATCATACACCCAAAGTGAAATTTCAAGTTGCATAGATTGGGTCATATGAACAAGCACTATGCAAAGGAGGGATAGCTAGCAAAGGTAGTCACAAGGTCAGGAGTCAATGAGGAGGCGATCTAAAGATTAAAACACAGCGCAAGAGAACATAGCTTAATTGCCGAAGACAACTGAGCATGGGACTCTTGCTTAATTTCCATATACGCCTTGTGTCTACCAAGGTGATTACCAGGTAAAGATTAACATGAGATTTGGTCTTGCCGAGCAGCAACATGAGATCAAGACTGATAAACATCTAGAGACTTGAAACCGTTGGAGACAAAACAAACAAGATTCTAGGAACAGAGCTGATACACTGACTAGGGATTGAGTTGATAAAGCAATGACATGATCTGTGAGGTAAAGGTTCCATAGCTAGGGCATATAGAGATTAGCATTGCACCAGACCATCTATAGGAGAAGGAGCAATGAGATCTGACAAGGATTTTTGAGCAGGGTCCTCCCACACAGGTGCGAGAGAACCATGACACATGCAAGCATTCAAGGGAGCTAAGCTTGGGCTTAAGGTCAAGCAAAGGCATGGATATAGGTCTTTGTAGCACAATGTTCAAGGGCTAGCAACCATATGTATAGGCTTAGGCTCCTAAGAGAGAACTTAATTGGAGACGACAACCATTAGATTATCAAAACTTGAACTTCAACACTCATATGCTTACAGAGGACAAAAGGGGTAACAGCTATGGCACTACATAGATAACGAGCATCCACATGTCTAAAGAACTAATGTCAAGATAACTCGAAAGTAAGAACCTACCATTATATTTAAAAGAAAAGCATGTGCACGCTTCTAACAAGGTATCACTACCAGTTTTAGTTTTCAAAGGGGTGAAGTTTTTGCTAACTACTAACTTGTCATCTATTTCCTTTGGAAGCAAACATACAAGACAAAGCTAATCACACACTATCTTCAAGCACAGCTATTCAAGCGGCATGGAACAAGGCATTTTGCCTAGCTTCACACAGGGAAGATAGTAACATCACATTGATCACAAGTTACTTAGTATTAGAACAAAGTGAGGGAAGCATATTTATGCACAAGCACAATCATGATGCATGACCGTCCTATTTATCCTCACAAAATTGCCAGCCTAAGGTGGCAATCATGTTCTATGTCGGTGGCATAACACATACTCTCTCGATATATAGCTAGTTGTCAGCTACATTCAATCTACGCATTCGTGGTTAGCGTACCTGTAGAAGGATTTCATTTCAGCCCAACCCCACAATTATATATACAGAAATGAAAGTTTGGGTTCTAGGTTGCAAGCTAAATACTTCCATATATATACCCACATATATGTATTTCCATATCAAAGCTACCCGAAAGTAAATACGTCTATACATACATATATAATATGCATATATGGCCATACCAAAGCTAACCCACAATTAAATACTTCCATATATATATGAGATATATATACTTAAGTATCAAAACTACCTCTCCCCTTTGACCGCACGCTCACATCTTGTGGTCATGCCACTCACCATCTTACCTGGGTGTAGAGGTATATTGATCTATATATTACCACTCAAGTGAATGGCATCCATACAATAGCACGCCGTATGGATGACGAAATAAAAAATTGCAAGAAAGTAAACCCCCATAGTTAGTTTACTTATGGCCACCTAAAGGTCCTTAATTGGGCTTAACTTGAGGTTGTCGCTAGCATAGTTTTGCAAATAATTTTTGAAAATTTGCCTGTAGCTAAAGTTTTAGTCAAAATAGTTTTTTTAAAACTAAAACTTGGCTTTTAAAACTATATACATGATAGTATTATGCTTAATCTAGCTCTGATGCCAGCTATGATAGAACCGCCCAATTTATACAAGATCAAGTATGGCTGTCCCCGTTTAATAGGTTGACGTGCACATACTTTCACTTATATAAACCCGATAGTCTACCGAGTGTCATGAAGGACCTCGGTAAATCAACATCATAACCAAGATCACATGATTAAATAAATACACATCACATACACAGAGTTGTAGTGGAAATAATATTATAAATGGGTTCACAAATAATAGTATAGTTTGTGTTTCAAAACCGATTAGTGAAAACAACATAGCTTTCAAATGATTACAATAATATAAGTTCCAAGTACATTACTAGCATAAGTGACATCCTCTGATAAAAGCATATATGTGAGAAATAAATATAGGGTCACCAAGCCCACTGGCGGTTAGCCACCATCTTCAGCAGGCTGAGAACTTCACTTGCAACATGGTGGGATAAACCCTAAGTACTCGAATGTACTCAGCTAGACTTACCCGTCATAAACCAGAAATAAAGTGACTCCAAGGATCATGCAAGGCTTTATAGGTGGAGCTAGCTTGACAAAATTTTACATAAAAGCCACTAGTTGAGCTATACATTTTATAATTTGATAACCAAGTTAATTATAGCTATTCATATCTAGATTAGCAACTAACCTGTGCCAAACATATGGAATATCATTTAGTAACATGCAATAGTAACCATAGCCGGTGTAACATTTCCATATTCATCATAACCATCAAATTCCATCAATTAATGCTACATTGTCGCTGCTCAGTCAAATAATCACTATCCGGGGGAGACGACGATTCGAATCGATTCCTACCCAGCTGGGGAATTTATTCCTAACACAAACTGAGGCACACCTATGCCAAGGTAGCCTTAGGTCACCTTTGGTACAATTTAGGACTAACTCGTTGGTCCAATCAGCGCCGCACCCTCAAAGATTCTACCAATCTACCAGGAAGATCGGGACCTAGTCCCACCCTTGGACTCATGCATTGGCTCCCCACACATCCTTACTGCCTTTAGTGTGTACACTTTCACTTAATGGGTCCCGACCTGAGTTGAGCTACTCGGCTTCATGGTCAGAACGACTTATCCTACCAACTAAGTGCTAGGCATGCGTTCAACATGACATGAGGATGTATAGTTAATCGGTCCTTAACCAACATAGACGAGGATAAATAGGCACCAAGACCTCCATGCCTTGTTGCTTCTCTATCACAATCCCGCCCGGTCTCCTTTTATTCATCAACACATGGTTATTTCCATGTTAGCAAATATAAACAATCGTGCTTTGGTATCCACCTATATCTCATAGGTGACAAGAAATCACTTGACTTCTTCCAGTCTAAGCATTGCTAAGCATATATTCAATCCTAGACCTACATAGGGTTTAAGGTATATTTCTAGACAAGGTAGTTCTATGCATCAAGTGGTCCCAATCAACTCTTATAACCTAATGCATCAAATATAAAGGACTCAAGTGATATTTGTAAAAACATAGGAGGCTTAGAATACTTTGGGGCTTGCCTAGGATCCAACACTAGGTTAGTGTTTGTTAGACGACACTCGCTTGGTGAGCATGTCCTATTCAGGCATGTACTCTAGGGGTCCTTCCATCTTTGGAATAGGTCCACCAACACTGTCTTCTAGTTTGACTCCATCATCACGTCCTTCACGTGGTGCATCTAGCATACCTTGATGAGATGCAACAATGCAAGTGCATGAATACGAAGAATGGCAATATGAGATACCTCACATAAAAGTATTCAAGATGAGCATAAGGTTACACCGAACATATATGAGCACTCCATGTTACTTAATTAAACAACCCACAACCAATCATGCTAGGATAGCAAGGAAGGTAGCACCAAGCATGACACAAGTTGCACAAGGTTTTAGGTATATTAACTTAACACCATCAAAGTCATGAGCCACACTTAGCAATACACAAAGCGAAGCAAGGTGAAGCAAACAGTTTTAGGTACAAACACAGATACTGAACAACAGCATCATCATCTCTTGTTTTAATCATACCCAGAGTTCTAGGCATGCAAAAAGTGTGATTCAAGACTTTTTGGAAATCTAATGGAATTATATACAACTTTGTGATTAACACCAAAAGCTGATTTAGCAAATAATAAGGTCAAAATACATCATGAAGTAGAGCTTATACAACTAAGGATAGAAAACTGATATTAACTTTAGAAATACATAACTAGAGTTCTAGACATTCAGCAAACATGATTATTAACTTTATGGAAAGATTATTAAGTTATCTTTAACTTTCTCATTATCATTTTAAGATGATTCTATAGCTAACAAGGTCAAACAACACTAAAAAGGCATCTCTGTCTAGAATTGAACATAAATCTACCATTCCACTTTGAACATCTATAACTATAGTTCTAGACCACCAACTCTTCTATTATCACCAATACATGATTCCATGTTTACATAAGCCAAACAATACAATCATTCAAATCTGTCCAGAGGACATGCAAAACCTGACACCAAACTTCTAAAATCTTTAACTCCTAAACCATCAGGCCTAAAATCATTAAATTTTAAGACAAGCAATATAAGCAAATTATATACAACTTTGGTATTCACCCCATTTATAGAAAACATCATTTGATCCATGAAGTTATCATCACAACAGAAAATGTACATGCAGCCATTTTAGAATGTAACAATTTGATGTTTCACTTGTTTTGCTAACAAAGAGCATGCACAAATGAGCCATTCAAGAACTTCAACCACCACTAACATACTTAGCAACACTTTATTGAACCCCAATCACTCAAAGAATCACCAAATATAATTACAAGCTTTATCTACAATTATGCTTTATTAATCCTTTTTCCCAAAAAAACATATACATAATTTGAGTGATATATGAGAACAACTAGTTTGGGACTGAGACTTTTATGAGTGGTATATGTTATCAAAACATAGCTACTACACAAATTTCACATGCTCGGGTTTTATAATTTAATTACTATGAAAAAGACAAATTGCTATTGCAAGAAAACATGTAAAAGCAAGATAAATCTAAAGATCATCATTTTCTATAATCACATAGCCATATTATATGTTATTATGGTAGAACAACATCATACAAAGGTAGTGGAACCACATTTTCTATTTTTACACCTACATAAAAATTATAACTTATTTAAAACCTTTTATCCAGCATTAATCAAGTTAAATCAATAACTCAATCATACTGCATCTACTGAAAATTGAAAATTTTACAACAACACACATATAGCATCAGTAGCCTACCATAAAAAATTCGTAGCAATTGGAGCACCACAACTTTAGATATGAGAATAACAAGCAAAACAAGCTAAAATTGCCTATTTAACAAGATTAAATTAAAACATTTTTAAAAAGTACACAACTAGCATGTCTAATATTTTTATTAGCTAGATAATGTCATCATAAGATTAACACAACTAGAACTACCATTTTTGGACCTCTATAACGCAAGATATGCATCCAACAACTTAAAAGGATTTTTAAAAGCACTTTGCAAGAATAAATAAAAAAAGCATAAACCTTCTACTAACACATATCATATTGTAATCCTCCCGTTCCCACGTGGCATCATGTTCACTGTGGTTATTCCACATCACCTTGTAGAACTTAATGACCTTGCTCTATGTTACTCTTTCCATCTTTTCTAACACTCAGATTGGTTTCTCTTCATACATCAAATCTGGTTGGAGCTTAATGTTAGTGGGTGCAATGGCTTCCTCAGGTATGCAAAGACATCTCTTTAACTGAGAAACATGGAAGACATCGAATATCGCACTCATCTTAGGAGGAAGTTGTAACTTGTAAGCGACATTTCCTTTCCGTTCAGTAATCTTGTATGGCCCTACATATCTAGGCGAAAGCTTTCTTTTTACTCCAAACCTCTATACTCCTTTCATGGGTGACACTTTTAAGTATACATAGTCTCCCACTTCAAAAGTTAGTGGTCTTCTTCTTTTATCAGCATAACTCTTTTGTCTTGACTGAGCTGCTTTCATATGCTGCTGGATAATGCATACCTACTCTTTAGCTTCAGTGACAAAGTCAATGCCAAAGTATCTTCTTTCACTGGGCTCAATCCAATTCAATGGAGTTCTACATTTCCGACCATACAAGGCTTCAAAAGGAGCCATCTTGATGCTTACTTGATAACTATTGTTTTAGGAGAACTCGGCTAAAGGTAGACATTTCTCCCATGAACCCTTGGAGGATATAACACAAGCTCTTAGCATATCCTCTAAGATCTGGTTCACTTGCTCAGTCTTTCCAGAAGTCTATGGATGGTATGCTGAACTTCTGATTAGTTTAGTTCCCAAGGCTTGGTGCAAGTGCTCCCAAAAATGAGCTATAAACTATGGTCCCCTATCTGAGATTATGGTCCTTAGTACTCCATGTAGCCTCACAACCTAAGAAACATATAGCTCAGCGTACTTCCCCATGTGATACCTTGTGTTCACCGGTATAAAATGTGCTAACTTGGTGAGACGATCTACAATGACCCATATGGAATCATGACCTTGCTGTGTCATCAGATGGCCTATAATAAAGTCCATACTTATTTCCTCCCATTTCTAGCCTAGAATAGGCAAAGGCTGATGTAATCCAGCATATTTCAAATGAATGGCCTTTACTCTACTGCAATTATCACACATAGTGTCGGGTTCGTAAACCCAGGGTCCCTCGTAGATCGGCTTCCCTACAAAGGTCTAGCCCAAGCAGACAGCGCGCAACTCATGGGTTGACCCAAATACCTGAGTGATAGGCTAGGGGAGTGATCCAATCTCTGATCAGAAGATCAGACCAAGGAGGAACATTGCCTGTTTTCTGACTCTGGCCCACCTCTCTGACCGAAGCTCTCGCTTTGGTCGCCAGCCCGCCTCCGGATGGCCTCTTTGACTGGAAGGCCTGGCCAAAAGGACCGCTTCTAACTCTGACCCTGAACTCTACGACCGGGGATATGCCCAGCCCCTGCTCACCACTCTTCTCCAACTGGCATGATTAGAGCTGACTAGGATCAACCGACCAGGGACGCCCGCTCGGTAGGGACCAGGAGACGTGCGGAGAAAAGCGAGGTGAGGCGCACAAGTCAAACCATGGTACTAGGGACCATACCCTGCATGGAATAGTACTCTCCAACCACCCTGACACAAATAGTATTGTAGGCACTGACATTTCCCTCTATAGTATGTAGGCGTCATTGACTCCCATACGTAAGGCTCCCCCCCACATGCCTCTAGGCATCGATAGTGTGGTGGGTGCTAGAATTACCATACTGAGTGAACATGGTGAAAACCCCTCACATGCCTCTAGGCATCAACAATATAGCAGATACTGACATTTGCCATACCCGAACAAGACAACATAACCTCCCACATGCATTTGACATTCTATAGTGACATCAACAGTGTTGTAGGCTCCTACCATTATTTTGTACCCATCGGTGTGGGCAACAAGGCTTAGAAGCATTCGTACTCTCTCCCTCTCACCTGTAAGGCCATCCCCTTCATCTATAAAAGGGGATGCGCTCTCTCCCAATAAACCAAGTTGATTCAGGCTCAGTCCCTTTAGATTCATTAGATCGATCAAGTTCACTAGCTCACAACCATAGAACCGCTAGGTTTGGACCTCAAGCACACGCTTGAACACTTAGCTCATAAAGGAGCTCTTGTCACTCTTGACCCTTCCGACTAGAGCTGACTGAACCTCTTGTACACCCCATCTTTCTCCTTCTCATTTGTAACCCCACTGCAGACTTCGAGCACCTGGGCTAAGGAATAAAGTCACCGACCGACTCAAACTGGATGTAGGGCACATTGCCTGAACTAGTATAAACCCTGTGTCATTGAGTGCTAGGCCACCTCCAATCACAACGTACGACAAAACTACAAATATTTATGTGTTGGTCACTTTCTGCACCGACAGTTGGCGCCGTCCGTGGGGAAGATGTTGTACGTTCAACACTTTTTGGTCATCGGATGGCCCACTTTTCCACCACCCTCTCCATGGTGGGCTCGGGTGATATGATTCGCTTCGGCTCACTAGAGTTTCCCACACTCTTACCTATTGAAATGTGGGTTCCACCCATCTTTGAGCCATCCCAGGCCTTCCTCTTTGGAAGCCTAGACTTTGTCGCCGACTGGCTCGGCATACTACACCTTTGCGAGGAGGCTCACATTCCGACACCCATTGGAGGGGTGCCCTCCATCGACTCTAAGATGCATGACTTCAACGACGTGGCATTTGTGCTTCATTCTGAGCAAACTCTCTACTCAAACCCCACTGTAAGTAATATGCTTACTATTATTTACTCTTTATTTACTATCTCCCACCGATCATCCCGAGGGACCATGTCGCCCACACCACAAACACCGTATGATCAGTTCCCCTATGGCCTTACATCCTCCAAGGATGCGTACGCTCGGGGACTCTGAAGGATGCTGGCCCCATCCCCCCTCGTATTTGAATTTGTGGGAATGGCAGGCTATGCTCCTACCGCTTTCCATGAACTCTCGGATGATGAGGCCAAGAGCAATGGTTCCAGCATCGATGATGTGGCACCTGCCACCGTTCGTCCTAGGAGTGCGCTATGGCAGATGCTCTGGGACAACCGCCGGTGGTTGTGGAGTCTACGCAGACTCACACCCCTCCGGACCCGCATGCGGAGGCCCTCATGTCTGCGCAAGCGCACACTGAGGAAATACGACAATGGTGGTAGAACTAGCTATCATCTACGCCAGCATAGTCGGTACACCATGTTGCGCCCCATGCACATGGCCCAGTGGGTGGCGCCCGTTAGGTCCAACACGACATCATGAACAAGGGAAATGATCTCCCACAATTTGCTCAGGCTGGCCAGAACATCACTACTGCGGCAATGCTTTTGCATGGCATTCCTGAGCCCGTCGACCCCCAGGAGCGGGCAGTCTACCAAAACCTCTGGGTTCTAGTAGAAGCCATCGCCATTCAATAGGCCGAAAGCTCTACGTCGCGACTCTGACATGCGCCCTCTCTCCCCACTAGGGAATGGGGACACACCAAATGGATCACTCCATTCGCTCACCGCTACAGCCATTAGGCATGGCTCAAGGGGCGGTAGCTGCGCCATGGTCCGACCTGGCGCCTGCTCCACACCGACCGTCGGTACATGAGCGGCTCGATCTACGCCTAGATGCTTGTAGCATTGTTAGCAATCGACATCAGGCCCGACATGATGATGATGTCCACCGTGCGGCAGCAAGAGCAGGCGACATGGATCCTAGCTGAACCATCGAGGGGAGCGGTGAAATGCACCCCAGGCGCGGTCACCGGCTAGACGATCAGAGTCCTAGCCATAAGGGCTTGGGACAATGGGCCTTTAGCCAGTGTATCGAGAGAGCATCATTCCCGCAGCGTTTCCGACCACCCACCAACATCACCAAATACACCGGGGAGACAAACCTAGGCATTTGGCGTGAAGACTTCTGGCTTGCCTGCTGGGCTGAAGGAGTGGATGATGACTATTTCATCATTCAGTATCTTCCCATTTGCGTGGTGGAACATGTTCGGGCATGGTTTGAATTCCTCCCACATGATAGCATCCACGACTGGGCGGACCTCAAGAGGGTCTTTGTTGAAATTTTCTAGGGGACGTATGTCCGCCCTAGAAACTCCTAGGACCTCAAGAGCTGCCAGCAAGAGCCTAGCGAGTACCAGTGGGATTACATCCGTAGGTTCTCCCAATGATGCAACTCCCTCCCTGATGTTGTCGACGCAGATGTCATCAATGCATTCCTCTCTAAGACGAACTACGAGTCCCTGATCCACAAGCTTGGTTGCCTAAAACCCCATGCCACCCGTGACCTGCTCAACGTCACCACTAACCATGCCTCTGGCGAGGAGGCGGTCAGAGCGGTCTTTAGCGGAGGCCAGGACAAAGGCAAGGCTAATGTCACACCCAATTTTAAGGATAAAATTGAATACATAAAACTCATGTGTGCCTAGGGATCAGTCACACACATAAGTTAACAAATTACAAAAAGTATCATCACGGTGTATCTTACATCACAATTAATACCATCACATAGTCTGACACAACACAACAGAAAATAAAAAGGTAGCTCTCTCATGGTAGCTCCAACACAGGGACAGTCAATTGGTTGACCACAAGCCTAAAAGTCCTCTGGAAACTCCTCATATCTGTTGACATCTGTTACCCATCTAAGATTTTTATCCAAATATTGAAAGTAGACAAGCATAAGTACTTCTTGTACATAGCAAGATAACATGGGGTTAAGAAAGCTCAAAAAGGATGACTCTGGTTTACTATGGTTAGAACTTTTAGTAAGTGAAGATTTTATCATCAACTATTATCAAGTTATGCTTAAGCCCTAATTAAACCCACATGATCAGATATCAGAATCAATTGAATCATATTATCATCATAGAACATCATAAATAAACAATAATAAATAACCATTTATTCTATGAGTTTTCTGGGCCACTCGTGACCGTGAGCACAGCTGTTATAACAGTTTATAACACTCTGTAGAGGTTGTGCACATTCACCGTGAGTCATGTTTTCCATATGCCCGGGTTAATTACTCCCATAACACTGCCAAGGTGAGCGGGCAGGGTACACGATGAAGCCTTTTCATATGTTTCTCTAACAAGTTAGGGCCTCTAAGTTTCCTCGGCAGGCAGATGTAGGAACCCCCCTTTCCTATGGCACATTTCCATCGTGGCTATACACATAGGAATAGAGGCAGTCCTATATCCAACATGGCAAGCCCCTTTTGTGCCATAAAGGTAACCTCTAACAATCTAGAAAAGGTCCTATTATATAGCTAAAGTTAGAGCCATGTGACCCTCACGGTTGCACTGTCAGTCCCAGCTTTTACTGATAGATAAGTCCTTATGGAGGGCCAAGAGCATCATGATCAAAAGTCATTTGCTCCTTCGCCCTATAATTCAGTTGTATAAAAGCAAATTTTATGTTTTTGTTCTATAGAACCATTATCCATTATTTGGATCATGTACAGTTACATTGAGTGCTAGCAAACTACTCATATGCATATAAACCGTATTAGACAAGGAAACAGGATACTCAATCACTAGGATGTCCTTACGGGTATCAAAATCAGACACATGCAAATGAGAAATTAATAAATGGTGAATAGGACATCAAGGTAGATCCCATGCTATACTTGCCTTGCTCAATGAACTCGGGCTACTCCTACTGGTCGTCAAAGAACTCTTGGTCTCCAACATTGTCCTCACTATCTGAACTCAACCACAAAGCAACATACAAGCATTCCAAAGGTATTCATGCAACGCAAACAAGTATAGGATTAGAATAGTACACCAGGGCATAAAAACAAGATAAAAAGGTTCTTAAATAGAATCTATGTCTTTCTACAATCACATAGACGCAAAGTTCAAGAAAAATGGAGCTAAAACACGAAAGTTATGAATTAAACGGGGTTTCCTATAGCATCTTATTTAATTAAATCTAACCTCAAAATTTAAATGTTTCAAACAGGTTTGATAGTGGTATTAACATGTAAAGAACTTAATTATGAACCTAACGAAATTTGAACGGGTCGATTCGGAGCTAAAACAACGATTTTATAAGCAAAACAATGTAGTGGCATTTCTGTAAATAGAATGGACTATTTTCGAATTTAAATAAAATTAAATCTGGGATATTTAAACCGGCCGAGGACTGTGGGTTTAAATTGGCAAAACTTGGGGGTCTCTTTAGCAAAATGGCACACGAAGGGGTATCGGCCATCCTAGGCCATTGGATCAAAGATGGACGGCTCGGATTAGGAGAAAGGGGAAGAGAGAGAAAACCAGCGGCCGAAAATAGTGCTGGCACGGCGGGGCTCCATGGCCACCGGCGAGGATGTCGTCGGCGAGCGGGAAACAAGGACTTTAGGCCATGGTTTGACGAACCAAGGGAGCCGGGGGAGAGAGGAGATGAAGGCGACCTCGCCTAGGCCGAGAACGCGGCCGGAGGATGCGGTCGTCGGGGTGGTCGCCATGGCCGGCGACGCGAAGGTCCTAGGTGCACACGAAATGGGCCCTAGAGGCCATGAAATACGAAATTAAAGGCACAGGGAGAAGGAGGGGAACAAGGGGGTCTCACCGTGGATGAAAACATAGACGAAGGCGGCTCGAGGACGGTCGTTGTGGCTTCCGCATGCTTAGGCGAGTGCAAGAGTGGAGTGAGGGAGGCAGCAGGGAGGCGGCGACGGGGTCTGAGCTCCCCATTATAGAGGCTGGGGCATGGGGGGAGGCGCTCCCATGATGCGAGGTGGGCGCGAGCGGTGGTTGCGCCATGACCACGCGAGATGCTGGAGGTGGGCAACGGCGCTGACGGGTGGACCCAGCGGTCAGCGACAAAGAGGAGTGATGGGTGCGACAACGGTTGCCTACTCGAGTGGGCCGGCCCAAGAAGAAAAAGGGAAGAAGGGGAAGGAAGGGAGGCGAGTGGGCCGATGGGGGAAATGGGCCAGCAGGCCAAAAATGATGAAGGGAGGGGGAGGGAAAAGAATTTCCTTTTCTTTTTCCAAATCAAATTTCCAAATTCATTTCCAAATGATTTTTGAATCTTTTTGAGTTTAAATCAAAACCACTCAACATATTAAATAAAATGCTATAGCATGAGTGCATCAACATGTATCTATCCTTATGATTGATTTTAATTTCACAAAAATTATTATTTTCCTATATTTTAATGCACACATAATTGCATAAATAAATCAAATTTAACTATTTTAAAAAAAATGCAAATTTTAGGATGTTACAATTCTACCCCCCTTAAGATGAATCTTGTCCTCGAGATTTAGATGATTGCTTACTCAAACAGTTGTGGATATGACTTTCGTAAATCCTCTTCTCTTTCCTAAGTAGCCTCGTCCTCTGTATACCGATTCCACTATACCTTGCACATTTTTATAACTCGGCTCCTTGTAACTCTTTCTACCGTCTGTAAGATTTTTATCGGATACTCTTCATATGTGAGATCTTCCTTAACAGCAAGTTCTTCTAAAGGAATATACTCTTCTGGTACTCGCAAACACTTCTTTAATTGAGAAACATGAAACACATCGTGCACACCTGACAAACTCTCAGGCAGTTCCAACTGATAGGCTACTTCTCCACATCTCTTTAGGATCTTGAAAGGTCCAATATACCTAGGTGCCAACTTTCCCTTCATATTGAATCTTTTCACACTTCTCATTGGTGACACCTTCAAGTACACATAATCTCCAACTTCAAAGGTCAGCTCTCTTCTGCGAGTATCAGCATAACTCTTCTATCGGGACTAAGCCACTCTCAAGTTGTCTCTAATCATTCTCACTTGTTCTTCTGCATCTCTAAGGACATCAGGTCCAAACACTTGAGTCTCACCAGTCTGATTCCAGAACAAAGGCGTTCTATATTTATGCCCATACAACGCCTCAAAAGGTGACATCTTGAGACTCTTTTGGTAACTGTTGTTGTACGAGAACTTAGCATATGGCAAACTCTTATCCCAGCTTGTACCATATTGTAGTGCATAAGCTCTCAACATATCTTCCAAAATCTGGTTGATTCTTTCAGTCTGTCCATCAGTTTGTGGGTGGTAAGCAGAACTGAAATTCAACTTTGTCCCCAAAGATCTATGTACTTTCTGCCAGAATTGCGACGTAAACTGAGTGCCTCTACCAGACACAATTTTCTTGGGAACACCATGTAAGCACACTATCCTTTCCATGTACAACTCTGCTAGGCTTGCACCTGTATAGGTAGTCTTGACTGGTAGAAAGTGAGCAACCTTGGTGAGTCGATCTACTATTACCCATATTGAATCATAACCTCTTTGAGTGCAGGGCAAACCTATGATAAAATCCATTGCAACTTCTTCCCATTTCAATTCAGAAATCTTCATTGGTTGTAGCAACCCTATAGGTCTTTGATGCTTAGCTTTCACCCTTTGACAAGTGTCACATAAAGCCACATACTCTGCCACATCTCTCTTCATACCGTACCACCAATACTTCTCTTTGAGATCCAAATACATCTTGGTACTTCCAAGATATATAGAATAAGCAAACTCATGTGCCTCTTGCAGAACTGCATCATGGATAGCCTTCACTTCAGGTACACATATCCTTTTCTTGAACCAAAGAGTACCATTCTCATCCATCCTGAATCCTAGTGCCTTTCCAAGCACTATATTCTTCGCTATCTCCTTAAGTTTTTCATCCTCCAATTGACCTTTGCGTATCTCTTGCTCCAAGGTGGGCTGTATCACTAATTTCATTGCATTAGTGACAAAGCTCAAGTTGAGATGCTCCATTTCAACACACAACTCTACTGGCATAAATGTCATCCAAAGTCCATTGGCATAACTCTTCCTGCTAAGTGCATCAGCTATGATATTTGCTTTTCTCGGATGATAATGCACATCCAACTCATAATCTTTGATCAATTCTAACCAATGATGTTGTCTCAGATTCAGATCTGACTGGGTAAAGATATACTTCAAACTCTTGTGATCCATATAGATATCACTCTTATGCCCAATTAGATAATGTCTCTAGATTTTTAAAGCATGAACCACAGCTGCCAATTCTAAGTCATGTGTAGGGTAGTTCAACTCATGCTTCCTCAATTGTCTAGATGCATATGCCACCACCCTTCCTTCTTGCATAAGAACACATCCAAGGCCTAGACAAGATGCATCACAATATATAGAGAAGTTCTTGCTTAAATCTGGCAAAATCAACACTGGAGCTGTAGTCAATCTCTTCTTTAGCTCATCAAAGTTTGCCTGGCATTTATCAGACCATGCAAATTTAGCATTCTTTTCCAATAGAGCTGTCATAGGCTTAGTAAGCTTGGAAAAACCTTCAATGAACCTCCTATAGTATCCAGCCAATCCCAAAAAGCTACGAATCTCACTTACATTGGTTGGTGTTTTCCAATTCAATACATCTTGCACTTTGCCTGGATCCACTGCTATTCCACCATTGGAGACAAGATGACCCAGAAAAGAGACCTTCTTCAACCAAAACTCACACTTGCTCCGCTTAGCATACAACTTATGTTCTCTAAGCTTTTGCAAGACCAACCTTATATGTTCAACATGTTCTTCTTTAGTCTTGGAGAATATCAGTATGTCATCAATGAATACCACCACAAATTTATCAAAAATTCCATGAACACCTTATTCCTCAGATACATAAAGTATGCAGGTGCATTGGTCAATCCAAACGACATAACGATATACTCATACAAGCCATACCATGTAGTGAATGCTGTCTTGGGTATGTTTGAGTTTTGAATCTTTAGCTGATGGTAACTTGAGCAGAGATCAATCTTGGAGAACACATAGGCACCTCTCAACTGATCAAACAAATCATCAATCCTTAGCAAAGGGTATTTATTCTTGATAGTAACCTCATTAAGTGAACGGTAATCCACACACATCTATTGGGTACCATCCTTCTTATCCACAAAGATCATAAGTGCCGCCCATGGGGAAGAACTGGGGCATATGAAACCTTTTTCTTGCAACTCTTTTAGTTGTTTCTTAAGCTCTTCTAATTCGTTAACCCCCATTCTATATGGACGTTTAGCTATTGGTGCAGTTCCAGGTAATAATTCAATAATGAGTTCAATGTCACGGTCAGGTGGCATACCTGGCAAGTCATCGAGGAAAACATCCAGGAACTCCTCCACAACACGATCTTGTTTATTGGCATCACCATCTAGCTAGTTCACAGTGGCTATTGGCTGAGCTTGCACTACCACTTCTACACAGATTCTATCTCCATTGGGTGATGTCACAACAATAGATCTCTCCTGAACTGAATCACTGCCTAGTGTTGTTTCATCCAATCCATACCCTGAATAAGATCAATTCCCACCATTCTCAACACAATAGGTTTCACTTTGAAGTCTACCCCCCTTAAGGAAATGCTAGCTAAGGGACTCCAATAAGAAGCTGGCATGCTACCTCCCGGTGAATTTACTAGTATGGGGTTTTTCATGGCACATAAAGGTATGCTATGCATTCTAACAAAAGCTTGGGAAATAAATGAATGCGAAGCACCTGAATCAAAAAGTACTATAGCAGAGATAGAGTTGACACTAAATGTACCCAATATGACCTCGGGCATCTCTTGAGCTATATCAGATGACACATAGTTCACTTTTGCAGTGTGAGGTGGTCGGGCGTTGAACTTCAGATTGCCATTCTAGTTCTGTGGAGCTTGCTGGTTTTGCTTCTTTGGACACTGATGAGCATAATGACCTACTTCTCCATAGCGGTAGCATGCGTTAGGGTTATTGGGTGCACCACTCTTCATTGGAGCATTATTGGGCATTCCCTAGCGTGATGCTAGATTGCTGGTCTATTGCTAGGGACACTGATTACCAAACTGTTGTTGGTACTAAGGGCATTGTTGGAACTAGTTACGCTGAGGATACTGACCACAGTTTCCCTGGTTAGATGGTCCTTGATTCCTCTACTAAAAACCCTACTAGGGATAGGCACGTGGGTGGGTGTTGCTTCTAGAAGCTTGCCCTTGAAGCCTTCTCTTCTTGGCTTCCATCTCCTTGCGCTTATTGTCAATCACAATAGTGCAGTTCACCAATGACTAAAAGTTAGGGTATGTGTTGGACATAAGCTAGAGCTATAGGCCATCATAAAGTCCCTTGAGGAAGCGGCGTTGTTCTCACTATCCTCAGCTACATCATTTGGAGCATAGCATGATAGTTGAGCAAACTTGTCATGATATTCCACCATAGACATGGATCCTTGCTTAAGGGACCTGAATTCCTCCTGCTTCAACTCCACTAGTCCATCGGGGATATGATATGACCGAAAATTGTCCTTGAAATCCCACCAGGTGATAATAGGGGCATCATTGGGGCATCCATACTAAAAAGACTCCCACCAATCCTGAGCTGCTCCCTGGAGTTGACTAGAAGCATACAACACCTTCTCAAGATCATTGCATTGTGCTATGTTAAGTTGCCTTTCCACAGCACGCAACCAATCGTCTGCCTCCAAGGGGTCTGAGGCATGGGTGAAGACCGGAGGGAGACCCTTCATGAATTCTCCATGCTTGTCTCTGACCTAAACAGGCGGTGGTCCTCTTACAGGTTCGTTATCCAAGCGTTGCATCATAGCTTGCATCAACTGTGCTTGCATTCCCATCAATTGCTCCATAGTCACTGGTGGCGGTGGTGGTGGATTCATGGGAGCACCATGACCATGACCACGGCCTCTGCCCCTTCCTCCTCTTGCGGCCATCTGCTTTCCAAGCAAATGTGCAAAATTTTAGAGATTCCCAAATTATATAGAACTTATAAAAGATAAAGAATAATGCTGAGAATTTTCTGGACAAGGTTCAAATACAGCAGTTCAGTAAATCTGTCATAACTTGAGTTTTAAAGACCCAACAGAGGTGTACCAAGAATGGTTAGAAAGCTTAGGAGATCAGCTACAACTTTTATTTAGAATACTTTTACAGATTCTGATACACACATGGTAAAAAACAGAGCTAAACCAAATCTGTTTTGAGTTCCAGACTGCGCAGAATCATCAACTTGTGACAGCTAGATCTCACAAACCTGAACAGATATCAACGTGATTCCAAAGACATTTGAAAGATACAGAAGTCTAGATATCTCCACAAAAATTTCAGAATTTTTGGCAGCCCAGATCTCGAGATACAAGATAAAGAACACAGGCTGCTCCAGAAAACAGCACAGCAGAGATATGATAAAGCAACCCATCTGCATTAAACCTCATCTAAACTTAAGGTTCAAACCTATGGAATTTGTGGACATGACCACAAACCTCCAGCAATCAAACAAACTCCAAATCATCCAAGTTCACAATTAAAAACATCTAACCACTAAAGTTCACAAGACAAAACAAGACTAGACATGACACACAAACTAACAACGTCGTAGCTTTAAACAAGGCACCAAACACCTATGGGGCTGTGTCAATCATGGTGAACGACCGGGGCTTCTTCTTGTAGATCGGTGGTAGCCCAAGTTGAGCACGTAGTTCATCAACCTGCTTCTGGAGACGCCTCTTGGCCCTCTGCGATGCACGCAGCTCTCCCTTGACTTCTTCATCTACCCCCTGCATGGCATGGACATGTCACACTGTTGCTTCCAGAGTTGGATCACTTTTTGGTGGTGCCAGGACCTGCCAATTACCCTCATGGTCATTGCGAGGAAGGAATCTAAAACGATCCTCCTTCATGGCCTCAAAACAACGACCATGGTAGTAGATGTAAGCGTCCTGCGCTGCATCTTCCATGCCATCCAATGCATGAGCCCGTCTGGCAGTGGCACTATGGATAGTCTCCACCTCATGTCCATTCTATATGTCGTTACAGGCGGTGACAACCAGCTCTACCTTCCAAAAAGTTGCCTCCAAAGGGTGCTGGTACTCTACACAGTGATAGTTGATGGAGGCGTGCAGATCAGTGTAGTAGTCATCTAGCACATGAGTAAGGAGGGTGTGGTAGCAGGTCATCTCCGGGGCCTGCTTGAAGTAGTATTTACATGTCCAGCCCATCTCCTCATCCACCACAAGGACAGCTGGGGGTGGCACAGGCATTGGTGAAGTAGCTGATGACTCCATTGGTGTAGCTGCAATAGCATAGATAGGTGCAACAGCTGGAGTAGGAGCAGGTGCTGGTGCAGGAGTCGGGTAGCCATCCACTCCTCATCTTCCTCGATCAAGTGTTCCACCTCATCATCGGAGATGACCACAATCTCCTTCTCCTCCTGTGGGGCATGGGGGGTGAACATGGCACGGTAGCCTACAGAGCTAAGGCGAGCAGTCTTTAGGTTATGAGGCATCTATAGATTTAGAGTAAGATAGAATTAGAATCAATAATTTTATATAATAGATTAAGGTATGAAAAGCATAAATATTTTAATGAAATAACAAGAATGAGATAGTAAGCATGAAACCAGTGGAGCAAAGATGCTAAAACGACCATCTCTAACTAGGCTTGCATCCTACAGTCAACACGGCTTTGATACCAATTTGTCACACCCAATTTTAAGGATAAAATTGAATGCATAAAACTCATGTGTGCCTAGGGATCAGTCACACACATAAGCTGACAAATTACAAAAAGTATCATCACGGTGTATCTTACATCACGATTAATACCATCACATAGTCTTACACAACACAGCGGAAAATAAAAAGGTAGCTCTCTTGTGTTAGCTCCAACACAGGGACGGTCAACTGGTTGACCACAAGCCTAAAAGTCCTCTAGAAACTCCTCATATCCGTTGACATCTGTTACCCATCCAGGATTTTTATCCAAATATTGAAAGTAGACAAGCATAAGTACTTCTCATACTTAGCAAGATAACATGGGGTTATGAAAGCTCAAAAAGGATGACTCTGGTTTACTGTGGTTAGAACTTTTAGTAAGTAAAGATTTTATCATCAACTATTATCAAGTTATGCTTAAGCCCCAATTAAACCCACATGATCAGATATCAGAATCAATTGAATTATATTATCATCGTAGAACATCATAAATAAACAACAATAAATAGCCATTTATTCTATGAGTTTTCCAGGCCACTCATGACCGTGAGCATAGCTGTTATAACAGTTTATAACACTCTATAGAGGTTGTGCACATTCACCGTGAGTCATGTTTTCCATATGCCCGGGTTAATTACTCCCATAACGCTGCCAAGGTGAGCGGGCGGGGTACACGATGAAGCCTTTTCATATGTTTCTCTAACAAGTTAGGGCCTCTAGGTTTCCTCGGCAGGCAGATGTAGGAACCCCCTTTCCTATGGCATATTTCCATCATGGCTATAAACATAGGAACAGAGGCAGTCCTATATCCAACATGGCAAGCCCCTTTTGCGCCATAAAGGTAACCTCTAACAAGCTAGAAAGGTCCTATTACAGGGCTAAAGTTAGAGTCATGTGACCCTCATGGTTGCACTATCAGTCCTAGCTTTTACTGATAGATAAGTCCTTATGGAGGGCCAAGAGCATCATGATCAAAAGTCTTTTGCTCCTTCACCCTATAATTCAATTATTTAAAAGCAAAATTTACCTTTACGTTCTATAGAACCATTATTCATTATTTGGATCATGTATAGTTACATTGAGCGCTAGCAAACTACTCATATGCATATAACCCGTAGGAGACAAGGAAATAGGATACTCAATCACTAGGATGTCCTTACGGGTATCAAAATCAGACACATGCAAATGAGAAATTAATAAATGGTGAATAGGACATCAAGGTAGATCCCATGCTATACTTGCCTTGCTCAACGAACTCGGGCTGCTCCTGCTGGTCATCAAAGAACTCTTGGTCTCCAACGTTCTCCTCACCATCTGAACTCAACCACAAAGCAACTTACAAGCATTCCAAAGGCATTCATGCAAAGGAAACAATTATAGGATTAGAACAGTACACTAGGGCATAAAAACAAGATAAAAAGGTTCTTGAAAAGAATCTACATCTTTCTATGATCACATAGACATGAAGTTCAAGAAAAACAGAGCTAAAACACGAAAGTTATGAATTAAACGGGGTTTCCTGTAGTCACTTATTTAATTAAATCTAACCTCAAAATTTAAATGTTGCAAACATGTTTGATAGTGGTATTAACATGTAGAGAACTTAATTACGAACCTAACAAAATTTGAACACGTTGATTCGGAGCTAAAACGATGATTTTATAAGCAAAACAATGCAGTGGCATTTCTATAAATAGAATGAACTATTTTTGAATTTAAATAAAATTAAATCTGGGATATTTAACCAGCCGAGGACTGCGGGTTCAAATTGGCAAAACTTGGGGGTCTCTTTAGCAAAATGGCCCATGAAGGGGTATCGGCCATCCTAGGCCATTGGATCAAAGATGGACGGCTTGGATTAGGAGAAAGGGGAAGAGAGAAAACTGGTGGCCGGAAACAGTGCCGGCACGGCGGGGCTCCATGGCCGACGGCGAGGATGTCGTCGGTGAGCGGGAAACAAGGACTTCAGGCCATGGTTCAATGAATGGAGGGAGCCAGGGGAGAGAGGAGATGAAGGCAACCTTGCCCAGGCCGAGAACGCGGCCAGAGGACGCGGTCGGTGGGGTGGTTGCCATGGCCGGTGACGCGAAGGTCCCAAGCGCACGCGAAATGGGCCCTAGAGGCCATGAAACATGAAATTAATGGCACAGGGAGAAGGAGGGGAACAAGGGGGTGTCACCATGGATGAAAATGAAGACGAAGGCGGCTCGAGGATGATGGTTTCTGAGCTCGGTGATTCCCGGCGCTTCTATGTGCGGTGGTTGCGGCTCCCGCACGCTCAGGCGAGTGCCAGAGTGGAGCAGGGGAGGTAGCGATGGGGTCTAAGCTCCCCTTTATAGAGGTTGGGGTGCGGGGGAGGCGCTCCCACAATGCGAGGTAGGCACGGGCGGCTGTTGCGCCATGACCGCACGAGACGCGGGAGGTGGGCAACAGCGCTGACAGGTGGACCCGACGGTCAGCGATAGAGAGGAGTGAGGGGCGTGGCAACGGTTGCCTGCTCGAGTGGGCTAGCCCAGGAAGAAAAAGGGAAGAAGGGGAAGGAAGGGAGGTGAGCGGGCTGGCGGGGGAAATGGGCCAGCAGGCCGAAAATGAGGTAGGGAGGGGGAGGGAAAAGAATTTCCTTTTCTTTTTCCAAATCAAATTTCCAAATGATTTTTGAATCTTTTTGAGTTTAAATCAAAACCACTCAACATATTAAATAAAATGCTACAGCATGAGTGCATCAACATGTATCTATCCTTATGATTGATTTTAATTTCACAAAAAAAATTATTTTCCTATATTTTAATGCACACATAATTGCATAAATAAATCAAATTTAACTATTTTAAAAAAATGCAAATTTTATGGTGTTATAGCCAAGCGCGTGGACCAAGACGAGGGCCCCTCCACACAGAGGGGCAAGAAGAATAAAAAGGATCGACGCCGATCGGACAACACCTCGATGGTCACCGTGGCTGATCGCACGAGCAAGCAGCCCCAACAGGGGCTGCCTGACCACTTCAACAAACTCATGGATAGTCCGTTCACCAACCATGCCTACCCCATCAAACACCTCTACAAGGACTACGAGCTCCTCAAATGTTTCCTTCGATAGGCCAATGGGCCAAAGGAGGGAGACGATAGCCAAGAAATGAGGCGTGGCAGGCAAGGACAAATACGACTTCCCCAAACCTGAGGAGTGCATCATGATCTTCAGTGGGTCCGACACCATCTAGACAAAATGCCAGCACAAGGTGCACTACAGGGAGGCATGCACCACCGAGACAACCATCCCCTCCTTCCTTAGCTGGTCAGAATCTCCGATCACCTTCGAACAGAGGGACCATCCCTACCATGTCGCAAGATCGGGACGCTACCCGCTCGTCGTCGACCCTATCATCCACAAGAAGTGCCTCACCAAGGTGCTGATGGACGGAGGCGGTGGCCTCAACATTCTCTATGTCGACACCCTCGATGCCATGAGCATCCCTCGGTTGAAACTCCACCTAGTGGGTTCTCCGTTCCATAGGGTGATCTCGGGAGCGCAGGCATACCCACTTGGGTAGATCAATCTGCCCATCACATTTGGCGAACAAGCCAACTTCCACTCGGAGGTCCTCACCTTCAAAGTGGTGGACTTTCTAGGGTCCTACCATGCTATATTGGGGCATCCATGCTACACCAAATTCATGGCGATCCCCAACTACACCTACCTCAAGCTAAAGATGTCAGGACCAAATGGCGTCATCACTATAAGTAGTGCCTTCTCGCATGCCTTCACATGCGACTCTAAGCATTTCAAGCTCACCACCACGGTCATCAACTCATCTGAGCTCCCACGGCTCGGGGAGTTGTCAACCCCAGGAGTCCTGGACTGCAACAAACTAACCTCCTTGATGGCCTTCCACCCGCTCGAGGAAACCAAGGTGGTGGGTGTTGACCCCACCGACCCAACCAAGATGGTGTGGATCAAGACCTAGCTCCCGACCAAATAGGAATGCGAGCTCATTGACTTCCTGTGCGCTAATCGTGATGTCTGTGCATGGCAGCCTTCTGACATGCTGGGCATACCGCGGGAGGTTGCTAAGCATGCACTGCACCTCATCCCAGGCTCGAAGCCCACCAAGCAGCGCCTATGTCACTTCAACGACGAGAGACGCAGGGCAATAGGCAAAGAGATCGCCAAACTCCTAGCAGTAGGATTCGTTAGAGAGGTATTCCACTCCAACTGGCTTGCCAATCCCGTTCTCGTCAAAAACAAGACTGAGAAGTGGAGAATGTGCGTTGATTATACTAGCCTCAATAAAGCATGTCCAAAGGATCACTTTCCTTTGCCGTGCATAGACCAGATAGTTGACTCCACCTCGGGTTGCGAGATCCTCTCCTTTCTAGATGCCTACTCAAGTTATCACCAGATCATGATGAAAGAATCTGATCAGCTTGCAACCTTGTTCATCACCTCATATGGTTTGTACTGCTATGGGACCATGCCTTTCAGCCTGAAGAACACTGGCGCCACCTACCAAAGGTGCATGCAGCAATGCTTCACCGACCAAATTGACCCACTCGATCAGCCTGATCAAGCCGAGTGGCCAAAACCAATAATCGCCGTCTATGATGATGATATAGTGGTCAAAATGGCTCAAGCTTGCGACCTGATCACAAACTTGGCAATGACATTTGTGAACCTCCAAAGGTTCAACATCAAGCTGAATCCCAAAAAATGGGTTTTCGAGGTTCCAAAGGGGAAGCTACTTGGATACATCGTGTCCGAGCGTGGCATCGAGGCCAACCCCAAAAAGATCACGGCCATCTCCAACATGGGTCCCATACGCAACATCAAGGGCGTACAAAGGCTTACCGGCTGTCTAGCTGCCCTGAGCTGCTTCATCTCTTGGCTCGGTGAATGGGGGATGGGACTCTACAAGCTCCTCAAAAGGATGGATGCCTTTGTCTGGACTAAGGAAGCCCAATAGGCTCTCGAAAGCCTCAAAGCATCCCTGATGTTGGCCCCAATCCTCGTCGCTCCCGAACAAGGAGAACCCCTCCTCCTTTACATCGCGGCAAGCAACCATGTGGTGAGTGCCGCCCTAGTCATCGAAAGGGAGGAGACAGGACACCAGCTCAAGGTATAGTGACCCATATACTTTATTAGAGAGGTACTTACTGACCCCAAGGTCCGGTACCCCTAGGTGCAGAAACACCTATATGCCATGCTAATGGCGACCAGGAAGCTCTTGCACTACTTCATCGACCACAAAGTTGCGGTCGTCACTTCATACCCGCTCGGAGACATCATCCGCAACAGCGACGCCATGGGGCAGATCTCCAAGTGGGCACTCGAACACATGGGCCATGACATCAGGTACACCCCTCATACCGCTATTAAGTCTTATGCTCCCATAGATTTTGTCGCCGAATGGACGGAGGTCTAGCTACCGACCCTAGATGTCACCCACCAATACTGGACAATGTACTTCGATGGGTCCGTAATGATACCTGGCTCGGGGGCTAGAGTGGTTCTAATATCCCTAGAAGGGAGTAGACTCTGCTATGCCATCCACCTCCATTTTTTGGCCTCAAACAACGATGTGGAATATGAGGCCCTCATCAATGGACTAAACATCATCATCGAGCTCGGTGCTATGCGACTCTACGTTCGCGGTGACTCAGAGTTGGTCGTTGATCAAGTCATTAAGGAATCCTCCTGCAAAAGCCCCCTCATGGTAGCATACTGCCAGGAGGTGCGCAAGCTCGAGGACAAATTCCAGGGGATCGAGCTACACCATGTCCCCCGAAAAGACAATAATGCCGTTGATTTTCTCACAAAATTGGCCGCCAGAAGAGACCCATCCCCAAGCGGGATCTTCATCAACGACCTCCATGAGCCATCCGCCCATGTCCTAGAAGGTCCAACCTAGACACACCCCGACACCAGGCCAGCGCTCGGGGGCTCTGACCTTGGCGCCAAGCCAACGCTCGGGGCCTCTGATCCTAGTACCTCCATGACGGCGTCACCCGCCGATGTTCCTATATTGACACTCGATCAAACCGACTGGCGAGCATTGCTACTCACCTACCTCCTTGAGGAGGTTCTCCCACCTGAAAGGACTAAGGCTCGATGGATCGCTCAATGTGCCAAAACCTTCATCGCGCTTGGTGATGTACTCTACAAATGGAGTCCATCGGGAGTGCTCATGAAGTGCATCCCCACCAACCAGGGGAAGCAGCTCCTCCTCAAGGTCCATGCCGGGATTTGTGAACATCACACAACCCCATGGTCGTTGGTCGGAAAAGCCATTCGCCAAGATTTTTACTGGCCCACCACGCTATGAGATGCAGAGGAGGTCGTCCACAGATGTGAAGGATGTAGTTTTATGCTCAGCAAACACATTTGCTGGCAAAGGAGATCCAAACCATCCCTATCACCTGGCCATTCGCGGTTTGGGGCCTTGACATGGTGGGACCCCTCAAAAGGGTCTAGGTGGTTTCACTCACCTACTCGTAGCAGTTGACAAGTTCACCAAGTGGATAGAGGCCAAGCCCATCACCAACATCTGTTCAGAAGAGACGGTCAAATTCTTCCTCGACATTATCTACCGGTTCGGCGTTCCTAACTGTATCATCACTGACCACGAAACTAACTTCATCGGAAAGAAGTTCCTAAATTTTAGTGATGGATACGGCATCTAGATTGACTGGGCCTCGATCAGACATCCACAAACTAATGGTTAGGTCGAACATGCCAATGGCATGGTCCTCTAAGGACTCAAGTCACGGATCTTCGACCGACTCAATAAATACGCCTAATGATGGGTGGCAAAGGTCCTAGCAATCCTTTGGAGCCTGAGAACGACCCCAAACTGATCCACAAGGTTCACACCCTTCTTCCTGGCATATGGAGCTAAGGCAATGCTGCCCTCCGACCTCGACCACGGTGCCCCAAGAGTGAAGGCTTTCGATCGCGACCGAGCCATGGAGGCTCAGCAAGGCGTAGTCGACCTGCTCAAGGAAGCCCACAAAATGACCATAATCTGCTCCGCTCACTATTAGCAAACTCTCCATAGGTACCACAAAAGAAAGATCAGGAGGAGAATCCACAAAGTCGGCAATCTCGTACTCTGGAGGACCCAAACGACAAAGGAAAAACACAAACTCTCTCCACCATGGGAAGGACCCTATACGGTGACCGAAGTAATTTGACTGGGCACCTATCAACTTGAGGATGACAATGGCAATGTTCTCACCAACACTTGGAACATTGAATAGCTACGTCGTTTTCCCCTAAAATTTGGTCTTACAGCTTTTTCTTTCAACACTTGCTCTTGTAAAGCACCCTGGCCTAAATAGTTTTAGCCTAGGTCGCTCGGGGGCTATATGAGGGTATAATACCAAATATTACCTCTCTTTTTTATTGTCACCGTGGTAAACAACTTTGTCCTCAAATGGAAGCGCATTCCTCTTCCTTTGACTATCCTACTTAACTTTGTTCTTACTCCTAACTAAACGCACCCCGCCATGACCTACAGTTACGAGCAGCCGAGCCTCATGGGCCATGCCCAGGTTCTTAAAAAAGCTACAGCCTATGGAACTAATGGGCAGGTGCAAAAAAGAAAGGACAAAAACAATAGCTACGCTAGGATAAAAACAAGGAACAGATAGTGATTCTATCACAACGAATAGGACTGATGTATTTATTGATATAAAAACTGTTCACATAGGGGCTCACCTACGAACTCAACTATTACATTTTTTGCTAAAAAACTACTTTCATTCCAAATACTACTATGGCCACTCAACGACATCGCATGACGCCAAAGGAAAACGGCACTTGCTGCTAGACATAACCACCGCTATAGGAGGCCCTACCTGGTTCTGCTCATGACTTCGGCAAGCACAACGGGTACCTCAAGGGAGCCGCTCAGTCCTGTTCCCTTGACTTCGGCGGCCACAATGGGTACCTCAAAGGCACCGCATCCATAGATGCTCAATAGAAGAGCATGGGGCTCCGGTCCTTCTCATGCAGTCAACGTAGTTCCTAGGCAGGGACACCACCACCGAAGTATGGCCACCATGGCTAGAAGAGATCTCATCAAACTTTATGAACTAGCCAACCTAAGTAGCTGCAGGCACGGAACCTTCCACCAGCACGATCCTAGGCAACTTCCCCTTCGCATATGGCTCCATCCTAAAGAAGGCCTCGTAGATGAATCCAGCACGCCACCCCTTCAGTGGAAGCCGCCCCTTCTCAGGCAAAGAAGAGCCAGCACTACCCCAGGCAGCCTATAGCTCGACATCACACTCTGGATTCATGAAAGGATCTGTAAGTCCTCCCCCTCGCTTACCATCTCTCTCACTTAGGAACCGCCATGGCATATAGGCACTCTCGGTGAGGAGAAAGAAGGAGGAAAGACAATAGTTGGAGAACAGGCAAAGGACTACGATAGAGAGCCCTCCCCCTCCCCCTATTTAATGAGGAAACACGACAGCCAAAGAGGGGCAAAAGATTAGAGCGAAAATCTCTCTCCCTTCCCCCATTCAATGTGGATGGGAAACGATGGGACACACCCTAACCGATGAGATGCACGCTGGCCGATGGAACGACGCCGGGTCAGACGAAACACCGCCTGGTGAGACAAAACATGGCCACCACTATTGCATGACCGAGCGCAAAAACCAAAATGTCACCACATGCAGGCAGCTCTCTGCACCCCTAGGCAGGACATGGAAAAACCCAAAGTAGGATCTCTGCTAGGAGAGACCATCGGGCTTCCTAAGTCGATCGAACTGCTTAAGAAAACACACCGAGAGACAGGTAGGAAGCAAAGGGACGCCCCATGTAGGCCACGCTGAGTCCATCATGAATGACGAGCATGGGTCCCGGTCAGATGTTTCTGACTGAAGCTCTCCAAAACCTCGTCACTCAAGTCATCAAGGTAAAAACTACCAACCCCCTCTATTTCTTTATAATCATTTCATACATCCATATACGCATTCATTCCATATGCCCGTGCCTCCTGGATGATTCGGGCCCTGAACCGCCCGGGGGCTCGAGAACTAAGCATCGCACGTGCAGCAAAATGCATCACAACATTCCATGTTGTGTCATGAAGCGGCAGTTGCCTCATTCGACATGAGCAACCAACAGAGCCAGGGGAGAAAAATGCAAATGAGGCTCGTGCGGCCCACACCCAGTCTAGAAGGCATGGTCATCTCAACCTTCTCGTTCAATCCTGAACCTCTTGCGGCCACCTAGGTTGGTCTCTAGAATGACCTAGGCATCTACCGGGTTGCAGGTAATGGAGCGGTGGAATGTCATAAGAGGGCTATGCTGATCCATCATGAACGACGAACCCAGATTCTGCTTGATCATACCCGTTAGCGAACTCATCGAGCATGTCACTCAAGCTCGAGCGATCAGGACAAGCGATAAAACTTAGACCCTCCGGTTGTGAGGAACCCAGGACGGGGTAATGCACACAACTCACACCGACCCCTACTAAGGCCCAATAGGGCTCGGGGGCTCAAGACACGCCTGGGTCTATGACCTCGATCTTGCCCCATCTAGCTATGCTTCGACTATGCTCCAAATGCCCAAGTCTACAACCCCGATCTCGCCCCATCCGGCTACACACCGATTATGCTCCAAACGCCTAGGTCTGCGACCCTGATCTTGCTCCATCCGGCTATGCTTCAACTACGCTCTAAACGTCTAGGTCTACAACCCCGATCTCGCCCCATCCATCTATGCTTCGACTATGCTCCAAACACCTAGGTCTATGACCCCAATCTTGCCCCATCTAGCTACACTTCGACTATGCTCCAAAAACTCCCTAGGTCTATGACCCCAATCTTGCCCCATCAGGATCCACGAGCACCGCCTTATCACCTCGCCTGATCCCTAAACTAACAAAATAACTGACTTAGCTACATGGGCTACACCAAGGCCAGGACCTACGAGCACTGCCTTGTCACCTCGCCTGATCCCTAAACTAATGAACTAACTGCCTCGCCCGATCCCATGACGCGCACTGATGCCAGGATCCACGAGCACCGTCTCATCCGATTCCCACGCCTAACCACCTCAGCTGCACAACGACACCTTGGTTAACAAACTCTGTCTCAACTAAAAAACACACACACATGCCCGCTAACAAAACACCCCAGACAGTTTTGCCCAAACCACAAGGGGCTCAGGGGCTACACCTACGGGTGCGCTCGCGCGCACCCATCGACAAAACAACAACCTCCCCCACTGGCGACACGGGAAAACCCCCAAACGGTTCTGCCCAAACCACCTGAGGGCTTGGGGGCTACACCCATGGTGCACTCACGCGCACCTGCCATCAAGGCAAAAATCCCCTAGATGATTCTGCCCGAATCACCCAGGGCTCAGGGGCTCCTGTTGGGTTCATAAAACCGGTGTCCCTCACAGACTGACTCCCGACCCAAGTAGACAACATGCAACTCATGGGCCGACCCAAATACCTAAGCGATAGGTTGGGGGAGTGATCCAATCTCCGACCAGAAGATCAGGCCAAGGAGGAACAACACCTATTTTCTAACTCTAGCCCACCTTTCTAGTCGGAGCGCTCACTTTAGTCGCCAGCCCACCTTTGGACGGCCTTTTTGACCAAAAGGCCTGGCTAAAAGCACCACTTCTAACTATGACCCCACACTCTCCGACCGAGGATATGCCTAGCCCCTGCTCACCACTCTTCTCTAACTTGCATAATCAGAGCCGACTAGGATCAACCGACCGGGGACGCCCGCTCGGTAGGGACCAGGAGATGTGCGGAGAAAAGTGAGGCAAGGCACACAAGTTAAACCATGGTACTAGGGACCATACCCAACATGGAATAGTACTCTCCAACCACCCTAACACAAATAGTATTGTAGGCACTGACATTTCCCTCTATAGTATTATAGGCGCCATTGACTCCCATATGGTAAGGCTCCCCCACAAGCCTCTAGGCATCAACAGTGTTGTGGGCGCCGGAATTACCGTATCGAGTTAACATGGTGAAAACCCCTCACATGCCTCTAGGCATCAATAGTATAGCAGATACCGACATCTGCCATACCCAAACATGACGATGTAACCTCCCACTTGCATCTGACATTCTACAATGACATCAATAGTGTTGTGGGTGTCTACCATTGTTTTGTACCCATCGGCATGGGCAACAAGGCTTAGAAGCATTCATACTCTCTCCCTCTCACCTATAAGGCCATCCCCTTCATCTATAAAAGGGGATGTGCTCTCTCCCAATAAACCAAGTTGATTCAGGCTCAGTCCCTTTAGATTCATTAGATCGATCAAGTTCACTAGCTCACAACCATAGAACCGCCAGGTTCGGACCATAAGCACACGCTTGAACACTTAGCTCATAGCGGAGCTCTTGTTTCTCTCGGCCCTTCCGACCAGAGTCAACTGGACCTCTTGTACACCCCATCTTTCTCCTTCTCGTTTGTTACCCCACTATAGACTTTGAGCACCTAGCTTAGGAATAAAGTCACTAACCGACTCAAACTGGATATAGGGCACGTTGCCTGAACCAGTATAAACCCTGTGTCATTGAGTGCTAGGCCACCTCTAATCACAACGTACGACAAAACTATGAATATTTACATGTTGGTCACTTTCTGCACCGACACCTAGCGACATATGCGGCAATTTCCTTCTTCATCTTGGTCCACCAAAAACATGTTTTCAAATCTTGATACATTTTGCTACTACCCAGATGGATAGACAACTTGTATGAATGAGCTTCTTCTAAAATTTGATTTCTAAGCTCACGGTCCTTTGGTACCACAAGTCGGTCCTCAAACCATAGCACACCTCTTTCATCTAACCTAAAATGCTTGGTTTCTTGTTCTCTCATCTTTCTCTTGATGTGAAATACACCTACATCTGTCTTCTGTAGTTCTATGGTTTTGCTCTCAAGTGAGCAACTAGCAGTGATATTGTGCAGCACAACAGGATGTAACAAATTAAATCCATTTTCCAACAAGGCTTCCAAAGTGTTGCAATGAGTTTTCCGACTAAGTGCATCTGCTACAACATTGTCCTTTCCTGGATGGTAGTACACTTCCAAATTGTAGTCCTTGATCAGCTCTAACCATCTTCGTTGTCTCATGTTCAGCTCAGGTTGAATGAAGATATATTTTAGACTTTTGTGGTCAGTATATATGTGACATACGTTTCCCAACAAATAATGTCTGCATATCTTCAATGCATGAACAACTGCTGCAAGCTCTAAATCATGCATAGGGTAATTGACTTCATGCTTTCTCAACTATCGAGAAGCATAGGCAATAGCTCTTCCTTCTTGCATGAGCACACACCCCAAACCTATACCTGATGCATCGAAGGGCTTTTCAATGTTGGGTTGTGCTAGTACAGGAGCTGTAGTTAATAGGGTCCTTAGGGTGTGAAAAGCTACTTCACACTCTAGCATCCAACTGAACTTTTCATCTTTCTAAAGTACCCTGGTCATAGACTTAGCTATCTTGGAGAAATTAGGAATGAAACGACGATAGTAGCCTGCTAACCCTAGAAAACTCTGAACTTCATGGACCGAAGTTAGGGCCTTACAATCCATGACCTCTTGTACTTTAGATGGATATACATAAATTCTATCTTTAGATAAGACGTGACCCAAGAAAGGTACTTTGCTCAACCAGAATTCACACTTGCTAAATTTAGCATATAACTTATGTTCCCTTAATCTGGACAAAACAATTCTTAGATGCTCTGCATGGTTTGCTTCATTCTTCGAGTAAATCAAGATATCATCGATAAACACAACCACGAACGTATCGAGCTTAGGCATGAATACTGAATTCATCAAGTACATGAAGTAGGCAAGAGCATTTGTCAGTCCAAACGACATGACCAAATACTCATACATGCCATACCTAGTGGAGAAAGCTATTTTAGGTATATCCTCTGGCCTGATCTTAATATGGTGATAGCCTGACCTCAAGTCAATCTTGGAGAATACCTTTGCTTTTGCCAGCTAATCGAACAGGATATTGATATGAGGCAAAGGATACTTGTTCTTAATGGTCACAACATTAAGTGGCCTATAATCCACACACATTCTCAAGGACTTGTCCTTCTTCTTTACAAACAAAGCTGGACATCCCCATGGCGACGAAACAGGTTGAATGAGACCTTTGTCCAATAGTTCTTGTAATTGAGTTTTTTGTTCAACTAACTCATTTGGTGGCATCCTATAGGGTCTTCTTGAGATAGGTGCCGTACCTGGCACTAACTCAATCTTAAATTCCACATCCCTATTAGGTGGTAAACCTAGCAACTCATCTAGAAATACATCAAGAAACTCACAAACCACTAGAATATCACAATGGGTAGTGGCTTGGATAGCACAAAACAAGTTTTGGAGATCAAAGCTTTGGGGAAGTGGTACTAGAAATGCATTACCTCCCTTTGGTTCTCTCAACATAATTGTCCTAGTGCTAGTGTTAATGAGAACTCCATGATCGCTTATCCATTTCATGCCTAAGATCACATCTATGGCTAATCTGGGCAATACTATCAGATCCATCGTATACTCCCTCTCTTGTATCGAGATGAGCACATCTCTGACTATCTTATTTGTAGAGATAGTAGCCCTAGCTGAACTTATACTATAACCACCCTTGTTTACCTCGATTACTTTCTAATCATACTTAGATGCAAATGCTTGGCTCATAAATGAATGAGAAGCTCCAAAATCAAATAAAACAATGGTGGGATGTTTGTTAACAAGAAACATACTAGCTTTGACAACCTCTCTCAAAGGAACTTCTTCAATAGCGGTGTAATGCATGTATCTAGGACGTGCTTTAGGATTTGCCTTCACATATCTAGGACATTCTTTAGGATTTGCCTATCTATGATTGCCCTAGTTTTGATTGTTGTTCTTCTTAGGATGGGGGCACTCTTTGGCCCAATGACCCAACTAATTATAGTTGAAGCATGGCTGATTGCTCTTGGGTCCTACTGAGCTTCCTTGCCCTCTGTTCCCCTTGGGTAAGGCAATGGTGAATGCCTTACAAAACACCTTCTGAGGTTGGTTGGCCTGGGCCTTTGGCGAAGGAGGCCTGAACTTGGGCACTGGCGGTTGAAACTATGGCCTAGCCGCCACTAGAGCTTTGGACTGAGAAGACCCTAAGGTGCCTGCCTCAGCTGCTCTCTTGCAGCCCTTTGCTACTGCATGTAGATTGTCCTGGTTCCCTTGAGTCAAGGCATCACTAATGAACTCATTGTATGTGGTGCACCTCGAGTTGGCCATGGTTTTCATTAGCTTAGTGCTAAGTCCTCTCTTGAAGCTTTCAATCTTCTTTTCTTCTGTATCAATAAAACCTAGGGCATAACAGGATAAATTGTTGAATGCATGCATGTACTCCGTAAGAGTCTTGGTCCCTTGTGTGAGTCGCATGAACTCGACTACCTTCATGTGCATTTTCCTCGGGGGAATGTGATGTCCCTGAAAGGCTAACTTAAATTGCTCCCATGTGACCTGTGAGTTGGTAGGTAGGGAGGACAGGAAATGGGTCCACCATATTCTGGCCAGTCCCTACAGCTGATGGGATACATATTCTGCCTTATGATGTTCTGTGACCCTTAATAGATGAAACTTTTGCTCAATTGTGTTTAGCCATTCATCCACCGGGAGTGGTTCTTCGGCCACCTTGAAGATAGGAGGCTTGGTGTCCAGGAAATCCTTCAAAGAGCTGCATTGATTCAGCTCAAGCCCCTATTGTTGCTAACGGGTGCGAGTCTTGTTCTGCGCAATGAGGCATAGGGTTTCTTCCATAGTTCTCTAACTACCCAAGAACTGTGCGAAGAATTCATTCGCAGACAGTGGTGGCCGTGGTGGTAAGTCACCGTTGTTGCCCTCTTGGTTGTTGCCTGCTCCAGCACGAGTGCAAGTCATATACAAAGTTGCAACAATAAGTGATTGTTGGATGATGTCAGGAGATTGCAGATGAATTGTATAATCATGCCAAACTAAAATTACTAGAGAGAATCTCAAATTCATACAATAAAACAGAGGCATAATAATTCATTCTCACAATATGACATCACCAATTTGATCACTTATCGGGCTCGCAGCGCGTTAACATGCATGTCAAAATCCATCAAAAGAACAAAACTAAAATTTCATCAAAGTTCAACCCATAGTGAAACAACATGCAGAGTGCCAATATTACACAGAAGTCAAATCACGAATACCAAACTTCAAGCTACAAGTCCATTACATAAATAATAGGGATACATCTAGAGCTTTAACTAGTCACTAGGTGATTCTAATATTCAGTATGCTCACTGTCGAGGTCGGATATAGGATCGTCCTCATCCTCAAGCTCCACTTCTTCTTCCTCCCAGTCGTCATCTTCAACTAGCATCTCTGGATCTTCTTCTTCCTCATCAAGGATCGGGTGTAGTTGGTTGTTCAGAAAATGCACCTCATGCTGAAGGTTAACTACTATGTTCTGGGTCTATGCAAGCTACTAGTGCAAGTCCCTCTCGACATGGTCCTACTAGACGCACATGGCATGGGTCCTATCTCGTTCTACTTCTATCATAGCTACACAGTTGTTTGCTAGGATCCGCTAGCACGTAGCTATGAATGCCTCAGCATGAGCAGCCTCTAGCTGCTCCCATAGTCCTACTAACATTGCCTAATCATCCACTCTTGCCTCTTGGGTGGCAGCTCTATGCTGATTAACTTGCTCCATTTGGGTGTGGAGATTTCTCAAAGCTACATATGCTTGATCAGTTTCCCATCGAGCCTCACTTGCTGCCTTTTTGTGCTTACACACACGCTTCTTTAACTTATGCTGTGCAGCTTTGGCTCTCATGAGCTTATCTATGCAAGTGGTATAGGACTCTTACTAGAAGTCTCTGGTGTCCTAACGAGTGTAGAACATCTTTATCACTGCAAACATTGCACTCATAGCGAGACTAGAACTGTCTACTCGCTCATCTCAATCTCTGATTAACACATTGCTGTTGCGCTGTGCTCATACTATTGTGGATGGATCCACCCAAGTAAAAATACCAGTGCCACTGCTGGTAAGCTCATCCCTATGCTACTGACAAATCTAACTCAGCACCTCAAAAGCCACTACTTGGGCAGCCTCCCAAGGAGTTCGTCCTTCGGATTTCGCCTTCCATTCCTACTAGAAGGGTGCTTGGGTACGAGCTGGTATGGTCAGCTGTACTTCATACCATGGTTGTCCCTCCAGGTATACTTCATTCTAGTAATAGAGGGGCGGCTCATAATACCCCGCACAATGCAAGACTTTCCAAAGTAGGGCAGGAGTTCCAAACATCAACAGAAAATTCTCACTTCCAGTCAGTGCTGCCATATGTACCAACAATATGTGCAACTCTCATGAGACAAAGTCATAATGGATAAGAGTTATATAACTGAGTAAGAGATTTATAAGGGGAGGAATAATGCAAGTATGAGATAATGATTTATCATGATGCATGCATGTTCTGTACATCCTTACAAACTTAGGAAAAATATTTCTAACAACATACATGGTGGCATACATATGTTCTCTCATATATAGTGTAACTAGTCAGGCTACACGTTTTGCTGTTAGTGTACCTGCGCAAGAATTTCATTTCAGCCCAACCCCACAATTATATATGCAGAATATAAATCTAGGCTCTAGGTTGCAATCTAAATACTTCCATATACCCATATACATATACTTCCATATCAAAGCTACCCAAAAGTAAATACATCTTATATAGACATATAAATATGCATACACAGCTGTATCAAAGCTAACCCACAATTAAATACCTCCATATATATATATGAGACATATATATACTTTAGTATCAAAGCTAGCTCTCCACATAGACCGCATGCTCACATCTTGCGGTCATGCCACTGTAGTGATGATTGGCATCTTACCATGGGCATAGAGGCATTTGATCCATACATTACCACTCAAGTGAATGACATCCATACAATAGCACGCCGTATGGACGACGAAAATGAAAACCCCCAAGTTAGTACTTAATTAGCCACCTAAAGTCCTTAATTGGGCATAAAGGAAGTGATCACTGGCACACTCTGGATTCAAACTCTAAGTTTCAAACACCTATTTATATAGCTATTAGTTGCTAGAAACGAGTTTTGCAAAACCAAACCTTTGTGTTTAAATACCCATGTCGCAATTAATGTTGAATCTTGCTCTGATGCTAGCTATCGCAGAACTAACCAATTTATAAGAGCACAAGTACAATGGCAGCCCACAAGCGGTTGCACTATCATACTTGAGCCCATATATACCTGGTAGTCCATCGAGTACCACGACGGGTCTCGATTAACCATCAACATACAACCAAGATCATACATGATTTAACATACATGTCACATGTTACATAAGGTTCACAAATACAGTTCATTCATCATAGTACAAATTAAAGTTATTACAAACCAAGTTCAATAAAATAGTAGCGGAAGCAAATTAAAGTTTAAAGCTAACATTTGCCAACATAGTTCAAATACAGTGCCAACTCATGATCATAATCCCACAAAAGCATATAAGAATGATTAATAAGAGATGCCTGCCTAGGGCTCACTCCTCATCCACGGTGGGACAGAAGCAGTTCTTGCAATAGCCATGATAAACTATACCATCTGCAACAATGGGAATAAAACCCTGAGTATGAGAAGGTACTCAGCTAGACTTACCCATCATAAACCAAAAATAAGTGACTCCAAATATTATGCAAGGCTTTATAAGTGGAGGTAGCTTGACAACATTTTGCATAAAAAGCAATTAACTCAGTTGTACAATTATAATTTGGTTATCAAGTTAATTATAGATATTCATCTCTAGATTAGGAACTAACCTGTGCCAAACATGTGGTATATAATTTAGTAGCATACAATAGTAACCATAGCCGGTGTAGTAATTCCATGTTCATCTGAACCATCACATTCCATAACACAATTACTACGATGTTGGGGCTAGCCAAGTTTCTCACTGTCCGAGAGAGACAACGATTCGAATCGATTTCAACTAGATGGGAATTTATTCCTAACACAAACCTAGGGAGACTTGATCAATGGTCACCTTAGGTCACCATTGGTACAACTCAAGTCCACATTTCATGGGTTCGTCCAGCGTTGCAAAATCAGGGACAACCAGCTGCTAGGACGTTCAGGCCTGGCCTGCCCTTGGGCTCACGTCTGGCTCCCCGCACATCCTTACTACCATCCAGAGTGTGCACTTTTATGGAACAGGGCCCGGCCTGAGTTGAGCTACTTGGCTTCGTGGTCGAAACGAGTTATCTAGCCATCTAAGTGATAGGCATACGTTCAATCTTGTCAGAAGTACCAACAATGGGACGGTCCTTAATCAGCATAGACGGAATCATATGAGTCAACCTACACATAGACTCTGTTTGGCCTCCATTTACATTACCCCATGGTTCTTTTCCATGATTGCAAATATAGCCAACCGTGCTTCGGTATCCACCTATATCTCATAGGTGACAGGAAATCATCCGACTTCTGCTGGTCTAAGCATGGCTAAGCACAGATTCGATCCTAGACCTACATAGGGTTAAAGGTATGTGTATCTAGACAAGGTAGTTCCATGCATCAAGTGTTTCCAATCAACTCTTATAACCTAATGCATCAAACATAATAGACTCAAGTAATATTTTGTAAACATGGGAGACTTAGAATGCTCCGGGGCTTGCCTTTGAGGAAAGAGGTTACTCGGTGATCCGGACACTCAAGGAGATCTTCAAGAGTCTGCTCCTCTTCTCCTAGAGCGATGGCCCTAGGCGTCTCCTACTGATCCTCCTCCTCTTCTTCATTGAAGTCCAACAATGTTATCTCTTCGGACGATCCTATATGCATGAGCATGAAATAAGATATCATGAATGCATATACAATGACATATATAATATGATATGATATGATGAATGCATCCTCATAAGTGTTTTCAATAGCATGGTATTAAAGTAATAACAAGTGTATCTTATTCTACAGAGTAGGTGCCTATCTCTTCTTTAATAACTAAACAAACACTTATGTAAATCATTTTCTGGACCACAATACAGCAGCCACTTGTTTTGACCATAAATGGAGTTATATACATCAAAATAATATGGTTGTGGACATTATGGAAATATTATGAAATTGTCTACAATTTACTTTTAATACCCTTAATGTGATTCAACAGTTATCTAGGTCAAACAATTCAATTATTCAAATCTATCCAGAGAGCAAGCATTTCTGATAGCAGATTTCCAACAACGATAATTCTTAAACCATAAGGCCTATGACTATGAAAATTTAACACAAGGTATATAAGTAAGTTATCTACAACTTTGTTATTAATAAGTTTTACAAAAAAGACCATTATCACCATAAAATTGTCAACTCAACCAAAACTATACATGTAGCCATCTAGTTGAATTATAAAGTAATAATTAACTAGTTGCATACAACCAATTGCTTTTAAGGCTTACTAATAACATCAATAGATCATATGTCTCACAAGCATCACAGAAAACATCATGGTTAAACATAGTTAACTTATTTATACCCATTTATTATTTTCCTTAAATAATAGGGTGATTTAAAGGATAAATAATTCCATTGCTTAATAAATTTTGATAAAATTACACTAGCCTACAAGTGACCTAAACAGTCCCCTATCAAATTTCATGCCATTTGGATAAGTACAACCACCTCTACAAAAATGATAAGTTATAGAGGCTGATTTTAGCAAAAATAGTTTAGCATAGTGAAAAGTGTCAAACAACAGATTTAATATTTTTCTTACATTCCTCCAAGCATAAGAATATGGTGTAAAATTTTGCATGATCATATGTTATGTATTTTTACCTCAATTAATTTCACTAGAAACTAGCAATTAATTAGGATTAAATATGAAGACCATGTTGAAAGTATGTTTACTATAGTTTAATATTTTTTCTAGCTAGAGGATGTCAACACAAGACCAACAAAATTGGAATCACAATTTTATCACTTTTCTAGCTCAAGTTATGCAATTTACAAGATAGAAACCATTTAAAAAGCATTTATCTAGATACATTTTATTCTCTCAGAAAAATACTAGAAATAGTGCATCTCATATTTTTATCAAATACTACACTTCAAGATGAAACTAACAAAATTTGGTTCACCAAATTTGGACACTCCTAGCTTGTGATATGAGTTTTTGAAACATGCATTCAAATCTGGAAAAATAAGTCAGAAAATCAAATCTTATACACACTGGCAGCCGAGGCCCGTGGTCAATGGGGACCCACCCATCAGACACACGGAAGTAGAGCGTGGCGCTGACCGGCAAGAACTCGTCGACGACGAGGTCGCCAGTGGTAGCGTCTTCACCACTAGACTCTACACATCAAGCCACGTCGATTGGTAGGCTTGGTTGGTCCGGTGGCTCGCTGGAGTAAGCTCGACGGTGGCCATGGTGGACGGCGAAGGTCGACGACGGTACACCAACCATCTCTAGCTATGGCAAACTCATGTGAGGATGGCTACTTCATCCTGGTGACCTAGCTGATCTATGCGGTGTAGGTGAGGGCATGGGATGGCATCGGTGAGCTCGATCACGTGCATGGCCGTGCAACGGTGCATGGAGCACGGCGGTGCTCATGCTGTTCTATCTAAATGGCGGTGAAAGGTGGGTCTCCATCATGCTGGTAACTAGACCTAGGGTTACTCAACCTAAGGCGCATGATAAAGGAGGGAAGCAGTGAACCAATTCGACGACAGCGAGCTAGAGTGCCATGGCGGCCATGGCGGGCACACGTGGGGTGGCGGCTCGTTTCGGCCCCGTCACATGGTAGCGTCATCCCTAACTCCAGCCTAAGCTGCTAGACTCTAGCACGGTGTTGAACCAAAGCAAACAAAGGCATTCAAGGTTGTGGAACGGTGGAGCCATGGTGAGCCGCGAGCGCGACGGCGCTCCGGTGAAGGCAGCGGTCGTGGCGAAGCGAAATACCACACTACCTAGGCTCAGTAGGTGGTGCTGGTGGCTTGAGGAGGTGGATGTGATGGTGTAGCAGCTGTGGCTGAGATGAATCAACTAGTGGAGAAACATTGGCAGTGAGCAGCTATGGCAGAGCTATGGTGGTGCTCGGTGAGCATGGCGCAGCGTTGCGGTGAGGTGGAGCAAGCAGGAGAAAGTGAATGCGTGTGAGCGGAGTGAACGGTGGGTGCACGGTGCTTAAGCGCATGTGTTGGCCAGACCAGCCAGGCAACGCCAGCTTACGGCCACCACACGGCGGCCACTGCCGGGCACGCAGGCGTGGTTTCAGGCGCAGCCCCTACTGACTGACAACGTGAATTGGTGATTCAATTACTCCTAATCCATTGCAAATTAGCAAAAACTTCCGTAATGAAAGCTGTAGAGCTACTTGAGATCTCCAACTTTGTTTTAAGAACCATCATCTACTTAACAAACTACATTGCTCCAAAGTGAGGTATATCAAAACTGTAAAACAGCCCTAAGACAGAAAAAGTTTGCAAGTCCAAAACAATATTTTGTTGATACTTGTGAGCTTTTTTTGAGCATGCTATGCGCTGAATTAGACCTTGACCCAAAAATAAAAGTTGTTACCCTAGTCAAGTACTACAACTTTGCTTAAGGGTGTACTGCCATGCAAACAATCTATGCTATAGTTCAACTTAGGTCAAACATACAACTTGAAAATGAAAGCCTACACTATAACCATGACTTAGAGGCCAAATGGGTCCAAGTCATGAATACCAAAGTTGTTCCATATGACATTATAAACATGCTTAAGGTACTCCTAAGGTCCCACAAACATTTTATACATTAGTCACATGTAAATCCTAGCATATGCATGTATATAAATCAACATTTCATGTGACAATATAAGAATGAGATGAAATTTCATATGCTCATGTTCATGAATGCTTGGATGATGCTTGTGCTCATGGAATGCAGGTGTCAAATGCAATGTTTAACACTGGGGTGTTACAAAATTGGACATTGGGCCCAAAAGCAAAGTTGAAGCGCATGAACTGCTCTACATCTTTCATTAAGGGCGTCGAGTCATTAGAGAAATGGATTAATGGGTAATTAAGCCTAGAGTTGACACTATTAGCGACTAATCAAGGATTAAGCCTTGCTCTGCTTGACCTCGAATTACTTGGTCAAAACATGGTCAAATTGATTCTAACTTTTTGTATGTCCTTCTCCGAACATATATTCTAACTTTTACTTTTCGCTCAACTTGAGGTGTTTAACAAATTTTAGAGAACGCAGAACACCAATGTCAATGACGATGAATTCCGGACTTAGAATTATTTAGAGCCAAGAAACAACAGCTGATTCCATCTTGAGTCCTCTGTTTGAGCCACTTAGGAGTTGAATTAGGTCTTGATCCAAAAATTAAGTTTGTTCTACTTAAGAAGAACTACAACTTTTATTTAAGGTTCAACTCCATGCAAGCATTCCAAATAGTTGGTCAGCACAGGTCAAACCATATCATGAAAAAGACAATTTTAGCTATTCCCACACTTAGAAGCATTTTCTTGACATTTGCTCAACATGAACCCATCATGACTTTTGTTGTAGAGTTCAATTAGAGTCATTTGGGCAAGGTAGCAAGGTTTGGTCGACATCCCATGTTCCCATTCACCTAATGAAGCAATTCAAGAAAGATTATAACTTATCATTTCATGTGACTTCTTGATTCCAAACTTCATGAAACTTTTCCACTAGTCAAGATGGATGCATGTTGATGTAATGTACATGAAACAAGCATGTTTAACATTACTCTTGCGAAATCTTAAAAAAGGTCCACATGTAAGCAAAGGTGTGTTATCCAAGTTCAGGTTGGGACTCAATTTCATAGATTGGACCTCAACACCTTCATCATCACTTCCAGATTATGAACTATGGATCATAAACATTGCTTTACATATCCTACTTGAGTCCAATTTCGCTGCTTCACTCGTGATTAACACTCGGGGTGTTATAGAGTAGCCAATCCTCCATCCCATGATGTGGACATTCTGATATGTAGTCTTGAAAGCGTTCCCATGCCTCAGGGATAGATTCATCATGTTGCTATTGGAAGTTTAAAATTCTCCCACGCAGAGCATTGGTCTTGCTTGTGGGAAAGAATTTTGCTAGGAAGGCAGTGGAGCAGTTTTCTAATGTAGTATTTCTATCTTTGTTGGCGTAGAACCTTTGCTTTGCCTTCCCTAAAAGTGAGAATGGGAAGAGGCAAAGTAAAATTTCATCTCTAGTAGCTCCTTTGATGGTGAAAGTGTTGCAAATCTCTAGGAAGTGTTGGAGATGAGTACTCACATCTTCATGTGCCTTTCCACAAAACTGGTTAGCTTGCACCATATTGATGAGAGCTGGCTTGAGCTCAAATCCATTATCTCTGACATTGATCGCCGGTCTAGTACGGATGTTGGCCGCGGTTGGAGCAGAGAATTCATGGAGAGTCTTGTCAGCCATGGCTTCAAAAACTAGTGTTAAGCTTCACCTTGTCTAGTTGTCTTCCAATTCTAAAGCTAAAACTTTCTTGAGTTTAGCATTAGTCCTCCTAAAAAGTGCTTCTAGATCTTCAACGTAGTTTGTCAAAAGGTTAAAACTTGTCATACATTACCCTGCATAAGATATAAAAGTAGATAGCACAAGGGTAAGCCTATTTGAGCAGAGGTCAATGGTTTTCTTGATCGCATCATTAAGTAAAAGTTTAGCAATATCCCATGATTGCCTAGCTACCTTCCTCGGCAACGGCGTCAGAAATGCTTATTGGTATTTGTTAAGTTGTCACTTGTTTAAGTAGCCACCTAATGTTTGTTAATATTTTTTAACATGACATTTGCTAAGTTGTCATCCCTAGCTATGATGCCAGAAATGCTTGTTAACATTCCTTAGCGTCATTTCTAGAATCACACTAAGAAGTACTTTAAGTATTTTATTGTGACTAGATAGAATGCAAATATGAATATGACGGGATCTGCAAGCGCACAGATAATTTACTATTGTAGCATTTCACCTAGGAGTATTCCAGATATCGTTATTTATATTTTTACCATAGGGAAGGATGGGTAGTTGGAATATATTGATAACTCTACGTATGGTGGAGAAATAAACTATAACCAATATTCTACTCACAACAGGGGTAAGTGAAGAGATAAATGTATATGAATGGTGAGCGATAATTGATCATTGATCACTCAGAGTACTCCTTTCTATGACATTAGCATGACTAAGTAGAAATTAGAGAAATAATTCGTAAGTCATTCTTAATTACAAGTCAAAGCATACTATGATTAGTGCAATTATAATTAGTAGTCATGGCTAAGATCAACTTCATATGTACACATAAGGGATATTACTAAGGAAAATCAAGAACAGAGCATGTCTTCCTTCATAACTAGATCCTACTTGACCTATATTCGGGGAGTGGACTACAAAGGACTCAATGGGAGTGTCACATCCGCAATCTACCACATGGCCTAAAATATAGGGTGCATCCATAGGTAAGCAACATATAAGCACCACGCTTACACAATGTCGACCACTCACCCCTTGTACTTTGGAGCAAGCGCTATGTGAATTTATGCTTGAACATGATGATAATCTAGCTATAATAAGCATATAATGAAAGTAGATGAGAACATAATAACTAGGAACATGAATAATATTAAGAACAATGTTGAATGAATTGTAGCAAACATATGAATAATGAAAGATACAAAAGAGGATACAAGGGGCTATACCAAGCCATGCTCTTGACAAGATCAAGAATCCAAGCGAAGCTTGCCTCCCTCTAGATCTAGCCTAGCTAGCTATGCCCTAGAATATGGTGGAGCTTTGAGGATGATCAGGATTTCTAACTTCTTGAACGACTTATGCATAAGGGAGGGGTGTAGGGGCTAGTATATATAGGGCAGACAATCAATTTTGAGCCCTTGGATCAAACCGACCTAAAAGAACAACATAGATCTAATCCCTAAGGCGGTGGAGAACTGATATCATGAGGAAGGGCTTCCCTATTGTAACACCCTAGGTGTTTTTCACCAATTAAGCAATGGGTTTGAGCTCAAACATGACATGTCGAGTGGTAATGAAGGTGTCAAGATCAAATCTACATGATGGAGCTCCAACTTAAACTTGGGCCATGCACATTTGCTTACATATGGACCCTTGTTAAGATTATGCAAGAGTAATGTTAAACATGCTTATTGCATGTACATTACATCCACATGCATCCATCTAGACCCATGGAAAAGTTTCATGAAGTTTGGAATCAAGAAGTCGCATGAAATGATGAGTTACATTCTTGCTTGAATTGCGCTAGTAAGTGAAGGGAATTATAGGCCATCAACCAAACCTTGCTACCTTGCCTAAATGACTCTAATTGAACTCTACAACAAAAGTCATGAAGGGTTTGTGTTGAGCACATGTCAAGAAAAGGCCTCAATTGGTTGAAAACTCTAATTCTAGGGTTAACGAGATGCTACTTTGACCAAAGTAAAAGAATGGTTTATATTCAAGATACAAGGTTTGACCTTGAATAAAAGTTGTAGTATAGTTTGTGTACTACAAACTTTATTGAAGGACCTAAGTCTAAATCTATATCTAAGCTTGACAAACAAAGGGCACAAGATTGATTTTGCTGCAGTCTTCAACACAGAATTATTCTAAGTCAGTTTCGCTAAGCAATGATGTTGGCATTCCGCGTTCTTCAAATTTTGCTAAGCAACTTGAGTTAGTCCAAAAATAAAAGTTCAAGGTTATGTTATGGAGAAGAGAATGCAAAAAGTTGCACTAAGTTTGATCGAGTTTCAACCTCCGAAAGCGAGTTTCCGTGATCGTTGTTAACATATTGACACTATCATTTTGGAGCTTAATTATCTGCTGTTACAGAGCTCACATGGCCGGGCACCTTAAATAAGAAACGTAGAGCAGGCCAAGGTGAACAAACTTCGTTTATGGCCCAATGTCTAATTCGGCCTGGAAGCGGCCCAAAACAGCGTTCCACCTTGCCCACGTCGCTGCCCACCATGTGCTCGGTGAAATGCCTCAACGGGCGACACCTGTCTGTGGACGTGGCCACCATTGATGGGCTTTGCTGCTGCGTGCCACCTCCCTATCATGTCCTTGCTCGTCCAGAAGGGGATGCCGAGCCTTCCCAAGCTCCCTTTCTCCTCCCTCACTTCCTTCCCTCGCCCTCTCGCTCTCTACCTCCGCTCCCAGCAGGCACCGCGCCCAGCCACCTCCAGCCCCTGCTGCTGGATGCACCAAGCTGGCCGCCATGGCCCTTCCCCTTGGCTGCTGGAGCCACTCCCCAGCCGGCCGAAGCCCTCGCTGGCCGGCCCCACGACGGCCCCAACGCCTGCTCGGTCTATGGTGAAGAAGGGGTGAAATGCGAATAGAAACTCTTTACCATGTTCACTTTGCAAAATAGCCAGACACATACATTTACAAATCCGGGCTTGGTTGATTTGTGGAAACTCCTGGGTTCCTGATGCAAAATGTTTTTTTTCGGTTTAATCTATTAATTGCAGATTTCTATGCTCAACTTTGAAAATTCGTAGCAGTTTGTCGAAAAATCGTAAAATAGTAATTGAGGACTTTTTGGAATCCTTGTGAAATTCTCTATGCATTAGATCTATAATATGGCATATTTTAGTTTCAATATTTTGTGGTAAAAATAGATTTGTGTAGTAAGGTTGTAATGCTAGTTGAATTTGTTATTTTCCATAACTGCAGATCTAGGGCTCCAAATGAAGTGAAATTTTTGCGGCGTGATACTCATGTGATGTTTGATGTGTGGTAAAAATTTCATGAGTATTGGATGAAGTATGAGTGAGTTATTGGTTTATCTTGCTCTCACATGATTTCTTGCTTTAGCAACTTGTCTTTTTCATAGAGGTTGTTATTCATATTGAAACCAATCAAGCAGAAGCTATGACGGTTCGCTCGCGACAAAAAGGAGGCGATTAGGGTAGAAGTCACATGGCTTTTGGCAGCCAGATTTATTAAAGAAGTATATCATCCGGAGTGGTTAGCCAACCCGGTTCTTGTACGCAAAAAGAATAATGAATGGAGAATGTGCGTTGATTATACTGATCTTAACAAACACTACCCTAAGGACCTCTTCGGCTTACCTCGCATAGACGAGGTCGTAGATTCAACCGCCGGTTGCGAGCTGCTTTCCTTTCTTGATTGCTACTATGGTTATCACCAGATCGCTCTCAAAAAGGATGATCAGATCAAGACGTCTTTCATCACGCCTTTCGGCGCCTACTGCTACACGACTATGTCGTTCGGGCTCAAGAACACTGGGGCTACATACCAACGCGCCATTCAGGTCTACCTCATAGACGAGATAAAAGATGACCTAGTAGAGGCCTATGTGGATGATGTAGTTGTCAAAACCAAGGAAGCACATACCCTTGTTGACAACCTAAAACGTACCTTTGCGGCCCTCAATACATTCCAATGGAAGTTAAACCCAAAGAAGTGCATCTTTGGTGTTCCTTCTGGCATATTGCTAGGCAACGTCGTCAGTTATGACGGCATACGCCCTAATCCGGAGAAAGTCAAAGCTATCTTAGACATGAAGCCCCCCAAGAAGGTGAAGGATGTCCAGAAGCTTACCAAATGCATGGCCGCCCTAAGCCATTTCATATCAAGATTAGGAGAAAAAGGGCTACCGTTTTTCAAACTACTCAAAGCATCCGAGAAGTTTGAGTGGTCCGAAGAAGCAGACGCTGCCTTTATGTAGCTAAAACATTACCTTACATCACCTCCAATCCTCACTACTCCTAGAGAAGACGAAACCCTCCTACTTTACATTGCAGCAACCAATCGGGTGGTCTCGACTACCATGGTGGTCGAGCGCGACGAGCCGGGCCACGCCTATAAGGTACAGTGGCCAATTTATTTCGTCAGTGAGGTACTCAACGAATCTAAGACTAGGTACCCATAGATTTAGAAACTGCTCTACGCCATACTGATAACATCCCAAAAGTTGAGACATTACTTCGACGGATATTGTGTGGTGGTCATGACTGAGTACCCTTTAGGGGACATCATTCGCAATAAGGATGTGAACGGGCACATCGTCAAATGGGCAATGGAGCTATGCCCATTCTCCTTGGAATTTGCAAGCCGTACTACAATCAAGTCTCAGGCAGTCGTCGATTTCATCGTTGAGTGGACAGACTTAAGCACGCCTGCCTCTCCGGGATCCGACGAATATTGGACTATGTATTTTGACGGCTCTCTCAACATTGACGGTGCGGGAGCAGGGGTTCTTTCCGTGTCACCATCCAAGGAGCAGCTCCAGTACGTGCTCCAGATTTATTTCCCAGCATCTAATAACACCGCCGAGTATGAAGCATGCCTGCATGGTTTACGCATTGCGGTCGAGCTTGGTGTTAAACGTCTCTATGTCTACAGAGACTCGACTCTGGTCATCAACCAACTCAACAAGGACTAGGACACAACCAGCGAAAAGATGGATGCATACTGCAAATCGATAAGAAAGCTAGAAGGCAGGTTCTATGGCATCGAGTACATACACGTGGTCCGGGACAAGAACCAAGCAGCGGACGTGCTGTTAAAGTTAGGATCATCCCGAGCCAAAATCCCACATGGCGTATTCATCCAAGACCTGCTCACGCCTTCCATCGAAGAGGAAGATTCCATGGTCGACAAAGCTCCGGACCAGCAATTGGTGGCTACGGTTCCGGCGCCAAGCACAACCGAGCCGCCTCCAACCACTCATGAGCTAGACTGGAGAGTACCTTTCATCAAATACTTAACAGATGGCAGCGGTTATACTGATCAGACAGAAAACGAGCGCCTAATGCGTCGCAGTAAGCAGTATCTGCTTGTCGATGGCAAGTTATGGCGCAAAAATGCAAAGGAAGAAATCCTGATGAAGTGTATAACCTAGGAAGAAGGCAAACATCTCCTAGACCAAATCCACTCTGGCTCCTGCGGCAACCACGCGGCCTCAAGAACACTGGTCGGTAAGGCTTTTCGAGCAGGGTTTTATTGGCCATCAGCAGTAGCCGACGCAGAGAAGCTAGTCCGCCACTATGAGGGTTGTCAGTTCTTCACCAAAAGAATCCACGTACTAGCACATGAGATCCAGACGATACCAGCCTCTTGGCCCTTTGCATGCTGGGGACTGGATATGATCAGGCCCTTCAAACCAGCTCCTGGGAAATTTACATGTGTTTTTGTGCTGATTGACAAATTTTCTAAGTGGATAGAATACATGCCTTTGGTACAGGCATCTTCGGAAAAGGCTGTCATGTTCATCGACTAGGTCATCCACCATTTCGGCATACCCAATAGCATCATCACCGATCTGGGTACTCAGTTCACCAGGAACGTTTTTTGGGACTTCTGCGATGAAAGGAGCATAGTAGTAAAATACATCTTGGTGGCGCACCCTAGAGCTAATGGACAAGTCGAGCGGGCAAATGGCATGATCTTGGACGCATTGAAGAAGAGGATGTACAGAGAAAACGACAAAGCTCTTGGAAGATGGCTCAAGGAGTTACCGGCCGTGGTCTGGGGCCTCCAAACTCAGCCCAGTCGTAACACCGGTGTCTCACCATACTTTATGGTTTATGGCGCTAAGCCAGTCCTCCCACTATATACAGCTTTCAGACCAGCAAGGGTAGAGAACTTCGACGAGGGCAAGGTCAATGAAGTACGGGAGCTAGAAGTAAACAATGCAGAAGAGAAAAGGCTCGATTCTTGTGTACGTATGGCCAAATACCTTGCTGTTTTGCACAGGTACTACAACAAAAATGTTAAAGAGCGGTTCTTCATGGTCGGGGATTTGGTCCTGAAGTGGAAGATGAACCAGGCTAGTGTCCACAAACTTGCAACCCCATGGGAGGGACCATTCATGATCAAGGAAGTTACACGACCAACGTCTTATAGGTTAGCTCGCCTGGACGGTACAGACGTACCAAACTCATGGCACATCGATAAGCTTAGACATTTCTATGCTTAACTACTAAGATATGTACTCCTTTTGTACTTTCAATTTACTTCAATAAAGCAATTATGATTTCTCCGACCACTCTAATGTGTCACTTCGAATTTTATGGTTATTCTAACTTAGCCAGTAAAAACCGACCACCACTCCTTCTATGGTTTTCGGAGCAGGCCCTATCTCTGGTTCCTCCCAATACATGCATGGGATCCGCTCTCTATGTTATGGGTGATCGGCAGGTCCCCCTTGGTTTAACTTGTCTGCGTCTATGTGTGCATAGGTCACCGGACCTCACACTCTGACCACATGAAAAACTAGGGCCGCACAAACTTTTCGAGATGATGTGTCGAGCACGATGGTACAACTAAACAAAATGTTAATATGTTCTTACTTAGTTACACCAACATAAAGTATCAAGCTTAAATACGCTTTATACAAAGCAAACGAGCTTATAATAATATAAAGTTACGTTATTACAAGCTTGCCTGAAGAGGCTCAAGTTTACAATAACACAACTATGTCCTCCTTCTACAGCTCTAAGCCTATTACATTAGCTGGTCAGGGCGCATGGCACTTACTGCTCGTCGCTTCCGATACCCTACTTGAGTCTCAGGGACTCTTGTGCTAGTTGAGCTGAAGGGGATGGCCCCGTCGGTGCCTAGCTAGTCGAGACCGTAGGCTTCGATGGTTGGCTTGCAGCTGATGGCATTTCCAGCTGACTCGTCGATGGCGTACCATGTACAGGTGCTGTCCCACCTCCACACAGGTTAATATTGCCAATTATCTTTGATGACAAGTCCAGCTGGGCCATCCGAAGCTCCTCTGCCTTGTCTGGGTCTACCTCCTTTGGGTACCCAGCCTCTAGGCGCTTGAGATCGATCAGGGGGTAGTGGGCACGCACCATGCTTAGTACATGGGCACCTGTGTACTCACCAGCCTCCTTCATGAACTCCTGGAACCATCCCCACGCTTGTCTGCATCTCTCGACCAGTCTGAGCTGGGGCGTCCTCAGCTCTTCCTCTATGAGCGCCGGGTCGATAAGGTCAAGGACGGGCACAATGCCAGTTGCCACTTCTTGGCACCGGTTCTTCCACGTGTCTCGCTCCTCGGTGGCCTTGAGGCATCATGCTTTCCAGTCATCACGTTCTCTGATCACGGCCTCTAAGTGCTTCTTGGCATTGACTTTCAAAACTGAACATAGTACAAGACATCAAATGTGAAAACACGACAAGGCAAGGTGGGCAACAGAATGAGGAAGGTGATCTGGAATACTTACTTTTTAGTTCCTCCTTCATTTTGTTGGTGTGGTCTTGGAGTTGAGACTGGCTGTGTGCTAGCTTCACGTTGTCCTCTGTAACACCCTAAAATTACTTTCTGTTGAAATAGAGCTAAAATTGAATTATTTATGAATTTTGTGCACATGAAATATAGGAAAATAAAAATTTTCATTAAATTAAAATACATCATAAGGTAGCAACATGTTTGAGCATACATGCCATTGCATTGGATTTTATTTGGTTGAGTGGTTTTAATTGAAAAGTCAAAATGGTTAAAATGCTTTTGAAATGAAATTGAAAATGGCTTTGAAATAAAAGAAAAGAAAGAAAAGGAATTGGAAAATGTAAGAACTAAAAAAAGTTATTCTCGGAAAACTTACCCAAAAATTGGTTCATTTATGTTTGAATCAAAAAGTGTATTTTAAATCATATTTATTCCTGATTTGGTTTATATTTGAATTTGTTTTGAATTAAGAAAAGAAATAGATTTGGAAAAAAAGAAGGAAACTCCTCTCTCTCATCTGGCCCAAAGTCCCACCCTTCTTTTTCGCATAGCCCGCCCTGGCTCGGCCTGCTGGCAGCCCAGCCAGCAGCCGCCCTCCCTTCTTTCCTCTTTCTCCCACGCTTGGCCTGCTCGGCCCATTGCTAGGCGACCGGCTCTGCTCGGCCTACCTCGTGCCTGCTCCCACACTGGCCCGCTGCTTGGCCTGCCCCACGCGTCGCACCGCAGCGCCCCGGCCCGCTTCAGTGCCGCATGCATCGCTTCTCTCTCTCGCTGCAAGCCGGCCCCGCATGTCAGCACCACGCCTGCCTTCTTCCTTCCTTTCTTCTTCCCCGTTTCTTTCTTTCCTTCCTCACCGTCGATGGCGCGCCACGGATGGCAAGCCGCCAGTCCACCCACACCCGCATGGAAGGCAACCAACCAACGCGCGCTCCCCTTCCTTCTACGCCGCGCCTGCCCGCCTATAAAACCCGAGCTCGACGCCCTTCTTCTCCCTTTTCCCGGCCACGCTCAAGCACCCACCGCCGCCACCGCAATTCGTCGCTTCGTTGCTCCAATCCACGCCGCCGACGATGTCCTGAGCCCCGCCGTATTCGCCCGTGCCGGTAGGTACCTCCACCTTTGGTTTTTGGTCACGTTTCCCTTAGATTTCCTCTCACCCGCCCTCTCTTTCTCTCTCTAGCCGCCGCCGACGACGAACCGTGCCTCGGAGACCTCCCCGGACGCCACGACCACCCCAGTATGAGTCTCGGTGAGCTCCTCGTCCCTTCTCTACCCCCCGTTCATCAACTAGTGCGCTAGGACGCCGTAACCGCGAGCTTCGAACCACCAGCCATGGCGCCCCCGCGGGGAATGCCACCCCGACGTGATGCCCGCCCCTGTTCGGTACCCTAGCGAATTCGCGTCACCGCGCGCATCGTCTAGGTGTAGTCCGCGTCGAGTTTGGCCGTCGGAATCACCGAACCGGTGACCACCGACAAGCTCGCACCGTCGGCGACAATGGCGCCGCCGTCGGGAGCTTCTTCCCCGGTGGGCCGCTGACCCGATCTCATCTACACCGTCGGATCGAGCACAGACGGCCTAGATTAGAACAACCGGTTGGTTATGTAACCGGTGCACCACGGACTCGTGGACGTGGTCCACGGCGCCATGTCACCGCATCCACCACGCCACATGGTGAACCGCACCACTTGCAGAGTGCCACGTGCCCGCCTTGTCAGCAGCCAGGGGTCAACCCACGGTCAGCCGTGCATGTTTTGCAGATTAGCCCCCGGAGTTTTAAGAAATTAACCCGTGGTCCGATTCAGTTCAAAATGATTTCTTTTAGGTCCTGTTTTTATTCGGTTAGAACCCTGTGTTTTCCAGAAATAGTGTGCCCAGTCCAAAGTACATTTAAATTCAGATTTTAATTGTTTTAATTAAAATTTGAGTTCAATTATTTATAGAAATGCCACTGAACCTTATTTTATGCGTAACTTTTGCGTTTTAAGTCTGATTTGACCCGTTCGAATTGCGTTATGATCGTATTTACATATTCTACATGTTTATACAACTGTTAGGCATGTTTCCAATATTTCAAATTCATGGGTAGATTTAATCTATTATTTAATTATAGGAAAACTTGTTTAAATCATAACCTATTCATTTTAACTCCGAAATAGTCCGTTCAAGTTGCGTTTGTTTCATAACGACGAGATCTACGCATTAGTAATAATGTTTACTATATTACTATTTTAGAAAAATCATGGTTTAAATCATATCTTTATTAATGATTATACAACTGGATTTCATAAATAAAATATGATTTGTTTACTTTTGTTTTATAATTAAATCTAAATTGACTTAATTCAATCCATATTAGTTTATAAAATATCTTTTGTATATGAATTCATATAGTTAACATAAATGAAGCCTATAGTTTCTTTTCCACGTATTAAGCAAATCTCTCGGTAGTTGTAACTTTTCAACCGTAGCTTCGATTAGCGTGCTTCTCGCGACTGTGTGTTCGTAGTGATACGTAGAATCGTATATCAATCTCTTTTACTTATTTTTCTATGATTGGTGTACTGTTCTGATATAGATGCAACTTGTATGCTATGCATGTATGTGTATGGATGTTTGTGTGGTGTTCTACGAATTGTTCAGTCGGTGAGATACACGTGGTGATCCAGAAGAAGAAGAAAGACATTCAAGAATAAAGCTTACCGAAGGATCGGTGTGTAAGGCAAGTATAGCATGGGATTATCCTTGTTACCTATTCACATTTAATCACTTAATTCATATTGCATGTGTCTACCTTGTTGCCAATTAGGATATCCTAGATATTTGATATCTTGTACCTTGAAACCTTTGGGATAATGCATTGGGATAGTTTTTGCTAGTGCTTAATCAAAACCATGATCTTGTAACTTGACTAATGATATATGCAATAAACATTAAAACATGACTTTTTAGTAACATGGAAACAGGGGGCTGGAGTGTTTATATGCTTCAGATTCCTCTCCCTAAGGACTTATCTGTAAGCGATCATCCTGGGACTTACAGTACAGCTGTGAGGGCCATATGGCTCTGGCTTTAGCTCAGTATGAGGATCTTTTCTAGCTTGTTAGTGGTTACCTTTGAGGCGCAGGGGTATGTTTCCTTTGCTGCTAGGAAGTGTGTACCGTGCTGCGATGCCCACGCTTGCCACTCCTAGAGATGGGCCACATACGCCTAGGCGGCCCTAACTTGTTAGACTGAATTCTTTGAAAGGCTTCATAGTGAACCCTGCCGACCTTCCTTGGAAGTGGGTCAAGAGAATAGCTACCTCGGGCGAAAGGGTAAATCACAACTCACAGTGAACGTGTACAAACTCTGCAGAGTATAAAACTGTTATAACAGCCGTGCTCACGGACACGAGCGGCCTTGGACCCTTATGGAATAGAGATGATCACTAATGGATAATGATGATGCTAATAATTGATTGTTTATGCTATACATTATTCATGTTTACCTGATCATGTGTTTATGGGAATGATAAATTCTTTGCTACCTCAATTGCTTAAAAAGATGACCTATTAAAGCTAATCGCAGTAAACCAGTGTCAGCCCTTTTGAGCCTCATGAACCCCATGATATAATTGTTAAGTACGACATGTACTTACGCTTGCTTTACTTTTCTATACATTGGATAAAAATCCTGGATGGGTACCAGATTGCTGGTTTGGAGGAGTTAGGCTTGTGGTCAACCAGTCAGTCGTCCCTATGGATTTGGAGTCTTCACCAGAAGATCGGAGTCAACTTTCCGCTGTCTATACTCTGAGGGTACTTTTCTTTTACTAATACGTTATGTAATAAGTATTGTCTCTTGATATTACCCTTATTTGTGGCTATATGTGAGATTTGACTTCCTGGGCTCACATATAGTGTGTATCTGGTTTTGTCTTTAAAACCGGGTGCTACAAAGTGGTATCAGAGCAATGCTGACTGTAGGACGCAAGCCTAGATAGAACTGGACGTTTTAGCATGCTTTTATCTTGCTTAGTTCTTGTTTTCTCTCCAACCTTGTTATTTGCTAAAATTTATGCTCACTTCAGCCTCTGTCTGTTATGAAAACTTTGTCTCTATTCTCAATCCTCTATCTTTGTCTATATAGATGGAATCGTAATGAGGAGACCACCGGTATCAAGGTCAGGAGGACCAAGCTACGTTGCCCTTGACTGCATTCAACAAGGAGAAGTTTGTAGCTATGCAACAACAAGCACCAGAAGGAATGACTCAACCTAGGAGTTTTCAACAGTGCTTGCCACAAGGTCAAACCAACATACCAAAGGGACCAGTGAAGAGACAAGTAGTAGAAGCTTGGAAGAATATGAAGTCCAATGAAGATATTGGAAGAATGGCACATGAATGCCAAGGATCAACCACAAGCAGAAGCAAGAACAGAAGGTCCAGAAGAAACAGGAGCAAGGAAGTAAAGCAAAGAGAAACTACATCCAAGGAAGATTGAATAATGTGGATATGACTACCACTCATGGAGCTAAGGAGGTTGTGTATGGTTCATTCTAGTAAACTCAGCTTCCGCCACAGTGCTGTTTGACCCCAGAGCTTCACATTCATTTATCTCTAGTGCATACGTAAAGGAACATAAGATAACTATGCTTCCAATGAGGAGACCAGTGATAGTTAAGACCCCAGAAGGAGAAATGAAGGCAAACCACATATGCCCAAGAGTTAGTCTTAACATCAAAGGAGTAAAATTTGAAGCAAACCTTATTGTATTAGAGTTAGTGGACATTGATGTCATTCTTGGAATAGGATGGCTATCTGCTTGTAAAGGAGTGATCAAGTATGCCCAGCGTTCAGTGCTTCTAACCGCACCGTCAGGAGAAAGAATTGAGTATGAAGGTATTCAGCCTGTACCTGAGGATAATGTGGATAAGAAGAGAAAGGAGATCTCACCAGAGTCAGAATTGGAAAGCAATCAACATTCGAGTTCTATTACATCGTCACATCCAACTCCAATCCCTAGTCAGTTAAACTCAGACTCTAAAGAATTGGAAGTTTCTCAAGCTAAGGTTACTCCAGTCTTTCCACATGAGGTATGCATAGATGGGTGGACAATCACCTACACGGAGTTTCAACCCCGAAAGATCAAGCGAGCTAAAAAGCGGTCTAGTCAAACAAAGATGAACTTACAGAGTCAGCAAGCTAACAATACTTAAGCAACAATTCTGTGGAGTATGACATCACAAAAGATCCAGCTAAGAGGAAGTGTTATCATTGCCAGCAGAAGGACATTATGTTAAATCTTGCCCACAGAAGAATCAACAGTTATGCCATGGAGGTAGCCAGAGTTAGGTACAATACAAGACTACCACCAGCAAGCGATGGTGACACATAATACAAAGGAAGCCGTATGATGAAATTGATGTAGTGGATGACATGTCACTCCCATGCGAGAGATGTCCTTGTAATCATGCCATTTTTAAGAATTAGGAGTTGTGCCCCTTATGTAATAAAAACGATAGTATCGCAAGTGAGTCAATAATTGAGTTGTGCATCTTTACTGTGCTTGTTGAATTATCATTATGCTTATGATTGTTTTGCATCTTTGTAATGATTGCAATGATCTTGTTGGGTGTTCCCGCAATTTCATTTAGTCTATAGGTTTAAGGTATAAGGATTAATGAAATAAATAGTTGGGTTATCATTCTTCTATCTTTACTATCCTGTCTTCAGAGCAGCCTGTCTTTATCGGTTCATATCTCTAATTTTGGACGATCAAAAACCCTGAGGAAATCCTGAACAACAATAGACTTCAATCACAAGATGATGCAAGCTATACTTTGGTATCCCCTACTTTACCTTATCTTAAGGGGGGTAGCCAAGTTGAAGAATTGGTAAGATGAAGTATCATACGTTCGAGTTTGCACAGCGGGAAATCAGAGTGCGCAGCGGAAGCGTGGTGGTACTCAAGGATGTAAGAGAGAACCTAGAGTTTCAATGAGTTTTGGTTAGAAGTCCAAGAAAAGTTTATCCAAGATCATCAAGATTTTGGTAGAGCTACTGGAGAAGCTTTTAAGTTAGTTTGGATCAAGAGACTTCAGTCAAGCATTTGAAGGAGTCCAAGAGATCGAAAGTAAAACCTAAGTATTAACTTTGTCACATCAGGACAAGAGCTTTGTATCTACAATAATGCATCTTGTGAAGGTGTAGGATGTGTCCTTATAAGCGTGAGTGGAACTAACCTGTTATCTGGAGTTATCCATTGCGATGCATGGAAGTACCATCTTCTTGAAAGTAAAAGTAATATCTAGGAGGATCACAAGAATATATAGGATACCTTCACCAAGTTAGTCTTTAGCTTGTGATAACCTCATTCGAATGAGATTGATTAGGACTTGGCAAAGTGCTATCACTTCAAGAAGCGAAGTCATGACCAATACCCTTAGCAACGGAGAATTGTGCTAAGAAGGTTCGAGTGACACTAAGGATTAAGAGTTGTATTCCCAGTTCAAGCAACTTCACCAAGATCATCAATATTTTGAAGATTGGTTGTAGATCATCTTTCAGACCAAGAACGATAAGGAAGCTTGTTGAAAGGTGAACATATGAGAAAAGAGAATTATGGCCTAGTGAATAGGGTTACCTGAGAGTTGTTTCAAGGCACCTATCAAAGTTTTGGAATTAGTTAGGCAAATTACTCGGAGTAAGAGCAACAGCTATGCAAAGTAATGTGGATCTTTACCAACGTAAGACAATGGAACTACATGAGGAAGTAAAGAAGAATCCAAGGACAGAGTATTCCCATCTCTTAGTCGATGTCTTCCGAATCTCGAGGACGAGATTCATCTTAAGGGGGGTAGAATTGTAACACCCTAAAATTACCTCTTTTGAAATAGAGTTAAAATGAATTTAAGTTGGAATTTTGTGCACATGAAATATAGGAAAATAAAAATTTTCATTAAATTAAAATACATCATAAGGTAGCAACATGTTTGAGCATACATGCCATTGCATTGGATTTTATTTGGTTGAGTGGTTTTAATTGAAAAGTCAAAATGGTTAAAATGCTTTTGAAATGAAATTGAAAATGGCTTTGAAATAAAAGAAAAGAAAGAAAAGGAATTGGAAAATGTAAGAACTAAAAAAAGTTATTCTCAGGAAAACTTACCCAAAAATTGGTTCATTTATGTTTGAATCAAAAAGTGTATTTTAAATCATATTTATACGTGATTTGGTTTATATTTGAATTTGTTTTGAATTAAGAAAAGAAATAGATTTGGAAAAAAAAGAGAAGGAAACTCCTCTCTCTCATCTGGCCCAAAGTCCCACCCTTCTTTTTCGCACTAGCCCGCCCTAGCTCGGCCTGCTGGCGGCCCAGCCAGTAGCCGCCCTCCCTTCTTTCCTCTTTCTCCCGCGCTCGGCCTGCTCGGCCCGTTGCTAGGCGACCGGCTCCGCTCGGCCTACCTCGTGCCTGCTCCCGCACCGGCCCGCTGTTTGGCCTGCCCCGCGCGTCGCACCGCAGCGCCCCAGCCCGCTTCAGTGCCGCACGCGTCGCTTCTCTCTCTCGCTGCAAGCCGGCCTCGCATGTCAGCGCCGCGCCTGCCTTCTTCCTTCCTTTCTTCTTCCCCGTTTCTTTCTTTCCTTCCTCACCGCCGATGGCGCACCACGGATGGCAAGCCATCAGTCCGCCCGCACCCGCATGGAAGGCAACCAACCAACGCGCGCTCCCCTTCCTTCTACGCCGCGCCTGCCCGCCTATAAAACCCGAGCTCGACGCCCTTCTTCTCCCTTTTCCTGGCCGCGCTCAAGCACCCACCGCCGCCGCCGCAATTCGTCGCTTCGGTGCTCCAATCCACGTTGCCGATGACGTCCTAAGCCCCGTCGTACTCGCCCGCGCCCGTAGGTACCTCCACCTTTGGTTTTTGGTCACAGTTTCCCTCAGATTTCCTCTCACCCGCCCTCTCTTTCTCTCTCTAGCCGCCGACGACGACGAACCGTGCCTTCGGAGACCTTCCTCGGACGCCACGACCACCCCAGTACGAGTCTCGGTGAGCTCCTCGTCCCTTCTCTACCCTCCGTTCATCAACTAGTGCGCTAGGACGCCTGTAACCGTGAGCTTCGAACCACCAGCCATGGCGCCCCCGTGGGGAATGCCACCCTGACGTGATGCCCGCCCCTGTTCGGTACCCTAGCGAATTCGCAGTCACCGCGCGCATCGTCTAGGTGTAGTCCGCGTCGAGTTTGGCCGTCGGAATCACCGAACCGGTGACCACCGACAAGCTCACACCGTCGGCGACAATGGCGCCATCGTCGGGAGCTTCTTCCCCGGTGGGCCGCTGACCCGATCTCATCTACACCGTCGGATCGAGCACAGACGGCCTAGATTAGAACACCGGTTGGTTATGTAACCGGTGCACCACGGACTCCGTGGACGTGGTCCACGGCGCCATGTCACCGCATCCACCACGCCACATGGTGAACCGCACCACTTGCAGAGTGCCACGTGCCCGCCTTGTCAGCAGCCAGGGGTCAACCCACGGTCAGCCGTGCATGTTTTGCAGATTAGCCCCGGAGTTTTAAGAAATTAACCCGCAGTCTGTGGCAGTTCAAAGAATTACAAATCAGCCCTGTTTTATTCGGTTAGGACCCTGTAATTTCTAGAATTAGTGTGCCCCAGTCCAAAATACATTTAAATTCAGAATTTTAATTGTTTTAATTCAAAAATGAGTTCAAATATTTATAGAAATACCAATGAATCTTATTTTATGCGTAACTTTGCGTTTGAAGTCTGATTTGACCCGTTTGAATTGCGTTAGGACCGTGTTTACGTTTTCTACATGATTATACAACTGTTATACATGTTTTCAACACTTGAAATTCATGAGTAGATTTAATCTATTATTTAATTAAAGTAAAACTTGTTTAAATCGTAACTTATTTATTTAAACTCCGAAATAGCCCGTTCAAATTGCGTTTGTTTCGTAACGATGAGATCTACGTATTAGTAATGATGTTTACTACATTACTATTTCATAAAAATCGTGGTTTAAATCATATCTTGATCAAAGATTATGCAACTATGTTTTATACATAAAATACGATTTGTTTTACTTTTGTTTTATAATTTAAATCTAAGATTAACTTAAATCAATCTATATTATTTATAAACATCTTTTGTATATGAATTCATATAGTTAACATAAACGAAGCCTATAGCTTCTTTTCCACGTGCTAAGCAAATCTCTTGGTAGTTGTAACTTTTCAACTGTAGCTTCGATTAGCATGCTTCTCGCGACTGTGTGTTCGTAGTGATACGTAGAATCGTATATCAATCTCCTTTACTTATTTTTCTATGATTGGTGTACTGTTCTAATATAGATGCAATTGTATGCTATGCATGTGTGTATGGATGTTTGTGTGGTGTTCTACGAATGTGTCCAGTCGGTGAGATACACGTGATGATCCAGAAGAAGAAGAAAGACATCAAAGAATAAAGCTTACCGAAGGATCGGTGTATAAGGCAAGTATAGCATGGGACCATCCTTGTTACCTATTCACATTTAATCACTTAATTCATATTGCATGTGTCTCCCTTGTTGCCAATAAGGATATCCTAGATATTTGATATCTTGTTCCTTGAAACCTTTGGGATACTGCATTGGGATAGTTTTTGCTAGTGCTTAATCAAAACCATGATCTTGTAACTTGACTAATGATATATGCAATAAACATTAAAACATGACTTTTTAGTAACATGGAAACAGGGGGCTGAAGTGTTTATATGCTTCAGATTCCTCTCCCTAAGGACTTATCTGTAAGCGATCATCCGGGACTTACAGTACAGCTGTGAGGGCCATATGGCTCTGGCTTTAGCTCAGTATGAGGATCTTTTCTAGCTTGTTAGTGGTTACCTTTGAGGCGCGGGGTATGTTTCCTTTGCTGCTAGGAAGTGTGTACCGTGCTGCGATGCCCACGCTTGCCACTCCTAGAGATGGGCCACATACGCCTGGCGGCCCTAACTTGTTAGACGAATTCTTTGAAAGGCTTTATAGTGAACCCTGCCGACCTTCCTTGGAAGTGGGTCAAGAGAATAGCTACCTCGGGCGAAAGGGTAAATCACAACTCACAGTGAACGTGTACGAACTCTGTAGAGTATAAAACTGTTATAACAGCCGTGCTCACGGACACGAGCGGCCTTGGACCCTTATGGAATAGAGATGATCACTAATGGATAATGATGATGCTAATGATCAATGTTTATGCTATACATTATCATGTTTACCTGATCATGTGTTTATGGGAATGATAAATCCTTTGCCACCCGATTGCTAAAAAGATGACCTATTAAAGCTAATCGCAGTAAACCAGTGTCAGCCTTTTGAGCCTCATGAACCCCATGATATAATTGTTAAGTACGACATGTACTTACGCTTGCTTTACTTTTCTATACAATTGGATAAAAATCCCGGATGGGTACCAGATTGCTGGTTTGGAGGAGTTAGGCTTGTGGTCAACCAGTCAGTCGTCCCTGTGGATTTGGAGTCTTCGCCAGAAGATCGGAGTCGACTTTCCGCTGTCTTTACTCTGAGGTTATTTTCCTTTTTACTAATACGTTATGTAATAAGTATTGTCTCTTGATATTATCCTTATTTGTGGCTATATGTGAGATTTGACTTCCTGGTCTCACATATAGTGTGTATCTGGTTTTGTCTTTAAAACCGGGTGCTACATCCTCCTTCAGGCGACGACACTCTGCGGTCACATGGCTATTTTCTCCTTGGAGGCGGGACACTTCAGCTTCTAAACCTGCATTACAGCTGTTACTACCAAGAATACAACAACACAAGTCCTGCACTTGCTATGATAAGATGAAACTTTACTTGTTTTCTCCAGCTCTTTGTTATTGAGCTGGCCGACCAGGTTTTGGTTCTATGTTTCTCGATCTGTCCTCTCTTGGTCGGTGGCTTCAAGTTGGCGCTGCAAGCGTTCCACTTCGGCCGAAAGTTCCTTATTGGTCGCCGTGATTCCTTCAATCTGGTCAAAGCACCTCTTTTGGTATTTTGCGGTTTTCATCAAGTCCTGCATACAGATAAGCTAAGTCAAATAGTTTTGACTACATAATAGGGTCAAAGATTCAAGCCAAACATACCTGGACTTCTATCACCAGACGCTTGGCCGCCCGTTCGACTCTTAGGGTCTCTTCGACCTCTGGGATTTCTTCGTGCTTAACCCATTCGTCGTTCCGATAGCGCGACACATATACATGTTGTCATCTATCTTGGGGATGGCCCAGGACCTCTTCTACTTCTTCCTCTTTAGCCTCCTGTTTGGGAGGTAGCGCTGGTCTAGAGTCTGCAGACTCCATGACCACCAAGGCTTTTCCATGAGCCGCCGCGTCGGCAAGAATGCTCTGGGCCACTTCTGGCTGCTGCTCCTCAGCTAGATCCGGCTCCCATGGAGCCATGGTATCCGCCTCAGCAAGGTTCGTGCTCGAAGCACTTGTACTCTGCTTGGCTATCTTCTTGACCAGCCGCTCGGGGACTAGTGTCTGGTAGTCCGCTTGCTAAGGTCCTGGCAAAGTTCCTGCTATAGGCTCTTCCACAGCTGGCTGCTAGGCAGTTTGTCCCGCCATAGATGGCAAAGTTGTGCCGCACCCGGCTAGCTGGTCAGGGTTCTCGGTGGACGCTGACCTAATATATCAGAGACAAGTTCAGAGGATAATAGTATCCAATGCAAATTACAAGCTTACATTAAAGATATAGATACTTACAGCTTCGATTTGCGGAATGATGTTGCGAAGGAGCATCTCCTCGACCGCCCCTGCTCCGCGTGCTCGGCAGGTTCCACCGGGTCTCTTTCCACCTCCGGTACAAGCGTCAGGGCTTGATGCTCGGTGTTTCCCTCGCTTGTCCTCTGTGTGACAGTGGTCGGTGATGCAACCGCTGCTGGCACAGAGGAGCTACCTTGCTCTGACGATCCCATCTGTCTTCTCCTCTTTCGAGGGATGAGCCAAAAGATGTCCGCATCCTCTGCTTCGTCATTCGACAAGGGGAAGATGGCTTGGCGTCATTTGCTGGCCGCTGGACGCTTGCCAGTGGCTCTAGTCGATGCGTCCTCCATAGTCTTGAGTGCCGCCTAGTGGACGTCGTCGGTCCTAGTGCTGGTCTGGGTGGCTGGGTCGGTAGCTTGAGGCCACTCTACACCAGGGGGAGGTGACACGAACACTGCTGCCCGGTCATGACCATTACACTGAGGAACAAAGCAGGGACAACAGTCAATTTATGGTTACAACACGACTCTATAATTAAAAGGAGGCATCATTTACCTTTGGGGGAGGTTGAGACAGCTTGAAGGCATGCTCGATGTTGTTCAACCTGACGTAATTGGGATTGGCCAGGTTGAAGAGCTCCCCAATCCTGGCCTTGATTTCCATCTTGTCGAGTGGCTCCTTTCTGGTCCTTGTTGGATCGGCGCTCCCCTGGTACTCGAAGCCTGGATGAACCCTCTTCTAGCAGGGCTAGATCCTTCGGCTGATGAAGTTCCCGACCACACTTGGGCCATCTAGCTTTCCCCACGGGACCATCCCGAGCAGTTCGGCGATCTGCTCTAGTCTCTCGGGTTTCTCTGTCTAGCTATTCTTCTTCTCTAGAATTAGCCCCACGTCGCACAGGGTGATGGTGTTTGGTTCTTCATGGATGTAGAACCACTTCTTGTACCGCTCATCCAGCGAGGTGTTCTAGGGGCAGTGCAAGTATTGTGCCTTCATGTTGTCGTGCAGATTCAGGTAGACGCCTCCGGCTATCTTTGAGCCACCGCTCCCTTTCTTCTGAAGACAGAATAGGTGACGAAAGAGGTCAAAATGGGGCTAGAAGCCACCATAAGACTCACAGAGATGGATGAAGGTGGAGATAAGGAGAATCGAGTTGGGATGCAAATTGCAAATCCCAATCTCGTAGTACAAGCAAAGACCCTGAAGGAATGGGTGCACTAGAATCCCAAAACCCCGTTCGAAGAAGTCTTCAAAAACCACAATCTCACCTAGTTGTGGATCGGGGAAGCTTTCTCCTTTTGACGCACGCCATCCCACGAGTGCCTTGTTGTGAAGCACTCCCATGGCGACGAGGTCCTCAATGGTCTGCTCATTGCTCCGCGACTTCCACCATTCCTTCGCCATGACCCTGTCTTTCTTCTGGGTGTCTCTCTTCGCCATTGGTCTGTCCTCACTAAGGGGGTGAATGCGGTGGCGAGGGGATTGGCGATGATTTTCGGAGTAATAGGGTTCGGCAGGAGGAAGAAGAAGGTTGCGGTGGCGGATGACAATGGGGAACGGTGTGAGTAACTTACTAGATCTACATTATATAAAACAAAGAGCTCCATCGTTTCATTCGCCCAAGATTATTGGGAGTCGTGCGCACGCATCGTAGACGGTTGTTCACACAACCTTGAAATCAACGCCAATAAATGCGCTCCTTCATTACCAGTGTATGCGCCTCTTCATTGATAGTGTAAGAGGGCCCACACTGACGCACCTCCATACAGGTGCCAGGCGATTGTTTGATAGAAAAGAGTAAGAAGACAGAATGACGTACTATACCCATTTGCTTTCTTGACCAGGCGTGTCAGACTGGACTTAGCAGAGAATAGAGATAAATAAATACGATGAATAAATACATTAATGGCATTCGAGTTTTTGATGCCTGTTTCGCGCTCAAGGATGGACTAGACCACTGCCATGCTCTGGGACCGCCCAGACCACTAAAGTGCTCGAGGACTGCCTAGACCACTGCTGTGCTCGGGGACTGCCTAGACCACTGCTGTGCTCGGGGACTGCCCAGACCACTGCTATGCTCGGGGACTGCCCAGACCACTGTCGTGCTTGTGGACCGCCCAGACCACTAAAGTGCTCAGGGACTGCCTAGACCACTACCGTGCTCAGGGACTGCCTAGACCACCGCTGTGCTCGTGGACCGCCCAGACCACTGACGTGCTCGGGGACTACTCCGACTACTATCGTGCTCAGGGACTGCTCCGACAGCTGGTGTGCTCGGGGGCTATCCTGACCACTGATCGGAGAATCATTCTCCTCGGCTACATGTGATTTGTACTCACATACAGTTGAGAGATATTTATTTAGACCTTGCTACAAGGCTCATACTTCGCCTTCCAGCAAGCTCGGGGACTACATCGATACGATGCACCTGTCGGTGCATCTCGTATCGCCTGTACGACGATTCAGTACTTAACTTAACTGGGAATTCTTTTTAGACCCTGGCACCATGTGCCTACTTCACCTACTACTAGGCTCAGGGACTAAGTGGGCACACTTCACCTTGTGGTGAATGTGTTTGTTTTTTAACCGCTACGCCTCTAATGATCAAAGATGCTACACTCCGAGACACACTTACATTTCTTTTCAGAAATACAAGTGGGCACACTTCCCAGGACGGAAATCTTTTTCTTTTTTCTTAAGAGCACCATACATTCTTTGGACAACCTATTTCTCCGGCAACGACGGTGGTCGAAAGATGTCAAGGACTCGGGCAAAACTTGTCGGAGAAGGTCGAAATGGCGTGTCGCAGCATAATACATGGTGCTCAGGGACTAGCTGTGGGGGTATTAACCCCTATACCCTTACGGCTAAGCTTGGGCCAGCCCGGATCGATGGGTTTGGTCCAGCCGAAAGACAATGTGTGGCCTAGCCAACCTGGTTGGAGTCCCATGCAAGGAGTCAAGGTAGATTTGGCGATCAAGCAGGATCTTGGTTAGTTAGAGTAGGAATCCTTATCCGGCCACATATGGCAATTGTAACTGACTAGGATTAGTTTCCAGATCTATAACTCTACCCCTCAGACTATATAAGGCGAGTAGGGGATCCCTCTAAAAGAACATCTCTCATTGACATATAGCAATACCAATCAGACGCAGGATGTAGGTATTACGCCTTCTTGGCGGCCGAACCTGGATAAAACCTCGTGTCTGTCTTGCGTCACCGTCTTGTTTATGACTTGCGCATCTGTCTACCGACAATCTACTACCTTGGGCATACCCCTAGGTAGACTACCGACCGTATTTCATTGACAACACCCAATACCAATACCAGAGGCATCACAGTACACATCAAACAACTTTTCAATGTTCGGTTGAGCGAGAACAGGAGCAGTGGTTAGAAGCTTCTTCAAGGTTTCAAAAGCTTCATTACATTTAGATGACCAAACAAACTTAACTTAATTCTTTAATAACTCAGTGATAAGTTTGGATATCTTAGAGAAGCCATGAATGAAATGATGATAATATCCTGCCATTCCCAGAAAACTACGGGCTTGGTGAACAGAAATAGGTGGCTTCCAATTTAGGATATCTCTCACTTTGCCAGGGTCTACATCAACACCCTTAGTAGACAGAACATGCCCAAGGAATGGCACTTCATCAAGCTAGAACTCACACTTGTTAAACTTGGCATATAGCTGGTGTTCTCTTAGATGACTTAGAACAATGCGTAAATGTTCCACATGTTCTTCTTTGTTTTTGGAGTATATCAGGATATCATCAATGAATACCACAATAAACTTGTTGAGCTCTGGCATAAATACAGAGTTCATTAGGTACATAAATTGAGCTGGTGCATTAGTTAAGCCAAAGGACATGACTAAGTATTCATACAGACCATATCTAGTAGTAAAAGGAGTCTTTGGAATATCTTTCGGATGGATCTTTATTTGGTGGCAACCAGATCTAAGATCTATCCCAGAAAACACTTTAGCTCCCACAAGTTGATCAAAGAGTAGATCAATGCGAGGAAGAGGGTACTTATTCTTGATAGTTACTTTGTTTAGTGGACGATAATCAACACATAGCCTCAAAGTTTTGTCCTTCTTTTTCACAAATATTGCAGGACATCCTCACAGTGATGAACTCGGTCTAACATATCCCTTGTCAAGCAACTATTGCAACTAAATCTTAATTTTGGCCAACTCTTTCGGAGACATGCGATATGCTCTTCTAGATACTAGAGCAATACTAGATTTCAATTCAATCGCAAACTCAACATCTCTATCTGGAGGTAGACTAGGTAAGTCATCTAGAAACACATCTAGAAACTCTCTTACTATAGGAATATCTACCACTTCCTTAATAGTGGTTTCACATACTCTTTCTACTACACTTTTTGGAGTAGGTAAGTGGATATGCAACTTAGAACTGTGATCAAGAGAGTTCAACTATATAACCCTATGCAGTGTGTCAATGATAACTCCCCACTATTATAACCAATTCATACCAAGGATCACATCTATATCCTGACCCTTCGAAACAATCAGATTGGTAGGAAAAGTATGCCCAACAAGCTCTATTGGTATCTGATATACCACTTCCTTAGTAACCAATCGTCCACTTGGGGACTGTACACATAAATTGTCCTCCAGAATTTCTATTGGTAATTGATGCTCCACAACAAATGATCTACTAATGAAAGTATGCGATGCACCGGAATCAAACAATATAATTGTACGTTGGTTGGCAATAGAAAACAGACCCATCATTACCGGTTCACCTTCTGGGATTACTTTAGTTCGAGTATAATAAACTCTACCAAACTTTTGAATTGCTCTTTTCTTTGGAACAATCTGTGAAATATCTGGTTGTTGATACACTAGAGGTATTGGAACCTTGGCCTGGTTGGGCAGCGAATAATCTCGAACATAGTGTCCTGTCTCACCGCAGTTGTAACATGGGTAGTTATTATTTGGTGGATTGTTTGGATGAATACCATGGGTATCCGACTGCTAGAGATAGTAGTGAGAATGATGGATAGGCTGATAGATAATCCTCAGATGCTAAATATTGCCTATAGAGGATTCTGCAGATACATTCTTCCTCCTCTTCTCCTAGTGCAGATGATCCTTTTCCCATAAGAAATGGTAGTACTAACAATCTCATTACAACTAGCAGTGGGGTAGGTGGTTAGAAAAACCTAAAGTTTGAGGTTAAGACCATGTACAAACCAAAACTTGTTATCGCATCAGTATGGACATACTTAGATGCATACTGAGATAAGTGATTGAATCTACCCAACTACTCCATCACACTCTGATCTCCTTGCTGCATCATGAGGAACTATTCCATCCTCATTTCCCTCACCCCATCAGAAACATAATGTGTTCGAAAAGCAGTGCAAAAGTCAGCCCATGGAACCTAACATCCTTTGGTTTGTGTTGCCAGGAAACTCGCCCACCAAGCACTAGTAGGGCCTTGGAGTTGCTGTGCTGCAAACTGAGTCTTCTGGACAATACTACAACGGATGAGACTAAACTTCTGCTCTATAGTGCAGATCTAGTCTTCTGCCTCCAAAGGTTCTTCTGCTTTATGAAATATAGGAGGGTGAGTTTTTAGAAAGTCACGATAGGTGTTGTCGGCTTCAGGATCTAGACGACTCTGTAGTAAAGTCTGGAGCATACACGCATTGTCGGTGCTGACATTCACTAGAGTAACAAGTGTATCATCCATGGTTGATGCTTGTGGTGGATTAGTCATGTTGGCATGGTGAAAGCTCTAGTTTGGTTTTGGTGAATTGATGAAACCCTAAGTGCTAACCTAGTTTATCAAGTGATCATGAGATAGGTAGCACATTCCAAGTGGTGAAGCAAATGAAGATCATGACATGATGATGGCGATGCCATGGTGATGATCAAGCGCTTGGACTTGAAAAGAAAAAAGAGAAAAACAAAAGGCTCAAGGTGAAGGTATAAATGGTAGGAGCCATTTTATTTTGGTGATCAAGACACTTAGAGAGTGTGATCACATTTAGGATCGATAGCCATACTATTAAGAGGGGTGAAACTTGTATCAAAATGCAGTTATCAAAGTGCCACTAGATGCTCTAACTCATTGCATATGCATTTAGGATCTAGTGGAGTGTTAACACCCTTGAAATCACTATTAAGATGCGTCTAGTCATCACTTGACTATTGGGATCGGGCGCTCAGTATTTGAAGAGAGGGGACATGTGGTGTGCATTGCACGACCAGACGCTAGAGTCCTACGTCCGATCAATCTGATCAGCGCATTCGGTCGCCCCGTGTTGTGCCCAGTGAAGGGGTACAATGGCTCTATTTTGTGGGGGCTTCTATTTAAGCCCCATGGCTGGCTCAAGCTCACTCTCTTGGCCATTTGCATTGACATAGCAACCTTGTGAGCTTAGCCAAAGCCCTCCCACTCATCTCCATCATTGATTTATGATCTTTGTGAGATTAGAAGAGAATCCAAGTGCATTGCTTGAGTGTTTGCATCTAGAGGCACTTGGTGTTCGTGTTTCACTATGAGATTCGCTTGTTACTCTTGGTGGTTGCCGCCACCTAGATGGCTTGGAGCAGCGAGGATCGTTGAGCTGAGGGTGGTGATTGTCTTCGGCTCTGATCGTGGTGATTGTGATGGGTTCTTGACCTTACCCCGATAGAGAGCCAAAAGGTACTCTAGTGAATTGCTCAGTGGCTTGTGTGATCCTCATCTTGTGTTAGTTGTGCGGCACCCTATTGAGGGTTTGGCATGTGATGCCAATTAGCATGTGAACCTCCAAGTGAGTGAATCACCACAACGAGGAGTAGCTTGCTGGCAAGCTAGTGAACCTCGGTAAAAAAATCATTATGTTCATCATTTGATTCCAGAGATGATTGGTCTTCATTGGTATTCATTCTTGTGATTGATTGGCTCCTTCCTTGACACTGGTGGTATAAACAAATTGCTCACTCTCTTTATATTACCGCAAACTAGTTGTCAAGCTCTTTAGTGTAGCTAGTTGTGAGAGCTGTTGTTGGTTAGTGTGACTCTTTAGTTAGCCTTTGAGAGCACACTAACTTAGTGTAGTGACATAGCTATTGTGTGGATAGAAACTATATAAACTAGAATTGTGGTAGGTGGCTTGTATTTTTAGTAGGCTAGCGTAACACTTGCTTCGCCTCATAATTGTCTAATTGGTTTGTTAAGTGTTGTTGTAGAATTTTTTAATAGGCTATTCACTCCCCTCTAGCCATTAGGACCTTACATGTGGTATTGGAGCCAAGGTCACCATGATTTGAGGCTTAATAACCTTCAATGTAAAAATGGCTCAAATCAACAACACTAAGAAGCCACCCCAATTTGATGGCACAAATTATCCGTATTAGAAATCAAAGATGACCACACATATCAAGTTAATCAATAGAAAAGTGTGGAAGGTGGTAGAAACCAAAATTGAGATTGGTGATCCGGTGAATCCCACCGTGGCTGAAGAAGTGCTCCAAAACAATGACATTGCTCTAAGTGCCATTCATGATGCAATTGATGAGAGAACATTTGAGCAAATCAAGAATATTGAGATGGCTCATGAGGCTTGGAAGAAGTTGGAAGAATCATTTGAGGGCACTCAAGCCATGAAGGGTGCAAAGGCATACATTCTCAAAGAGAAGTTTGCAAGCTTCAAGATGAAGGAGGATGAGAGTGTGTCAGAGATGTTTCATAGGCTTCAAGTGTTTATCAATGATCTCAAAGCACTTGGAGAAGAGGTTAAGGACAAGGACTTCTCCCACAAGTTCTTGAGATGCTTACCTTCAAGATTTGGCACATTGGTCACTATTCTAGTGAGGAGTGGTTTAGGACACCATGACACCAAACCAAGTGTTGGGAGATATAATGACTGATGATACATATATAGATGATGATGAGGAGGAAGAAAAGAAGGAGAAGAAAGATGAAAGAAGGATGAGAAGAAGAAGAGTGTGACATTCAAGGCCACATCATCCAAGGGCAAGGCAAAGCAAGATACATCAAGTGAAGATGATGGTTCATGGGATAATGATGATGATGATGAGAAGATGGCTCTCTTTGTCAAGAGATTTGGCACAGTTCATGGTGAAGAAGGGCTACCAGTGCTAGAAGAAAGAAATCTTCATCCAACAACAAGGAAGAGTCAGGAAGGTGCTTCAAATGTGGAAGCAAAGATCATCTTGTTGCTCAATGTCCATACAATAGCGACAATGATGATGACAACAAGAAGAACAAGAAGAAGGACAAGAAGGAAAGGAAAGAGAAGAAGGACAAGATGACCTTCAAGAAGAAGAAGGGTGGTTCATATGTGGTCACTTGGGATAGTGATGCTTCCTCAAGTGATGATGATGATAGTGATGATGACAAGACCACCAAGAAGAAGGCACTTGCAAGCATTGCAATCAATGAGAAGCCTTCTCTCTTCGACACTCTATCATGCTTCATGGCTAAGGCCACTAAGGTACAAATTTGTGATGATGGAAGTGATGAGGAACATGATAATGAAAACAAAAATGAAAGTGATAGTGATGATGATGAACCTACTAAGGATGAACTATTTGACATGCTAGAAGATGCTAAAGAACACTTTGACATCAAGAGAAGGGAATGCAAAAGCTTGCATAAGGAACTAAAAGCCCTTAAGCAAGCCTTTGATGAGCTCAATGCATCTCATGAGAGGCTAGAGGAAGCCCATGAGAAGCTTGGCAAGGCTCACAAAAAGCTTGAAAAGGCTCATTCCTCTTTGCTTGATGAGCAAAATAAAAAGAAGCATGTTGAAACATGCAATGTAGGCTTAACTTGTGATATAATTGATGAATCATTATCTATGCCTATCATTGTTCCTCCCGCTAACCCTTCTTGTAGTACTTCTACTTCCACCTCATCTAGTAGTGATGGTCTCACTTGTGATGCCTCACTAATGGTTGAGAATGAGAACCTCAAGAAGGAGGTCAATAAGCTCACTCACACCTTGGCTAAGGCCTATGGTGGTGAGGACCGCTTGCTTATGTGCTTGGGTAGCCAAAGAGCTTCTCTCTACAAAGAGGGATTGGGCTATACCCCCAAGAAAGGCAAAGGCGGCTTTTGCCCCTCACAAGACTAGTTTTGTGAAGAACAATGGTCGGTTTTGCACTAGTTGCAAGCAAGTTGGTCATAAGGAGCATGAATGCAAAAACAAGAGCAAAAATGCTAATGTATCCTCCATTAAGCTTGATTCTTTCTATATGCTTACCAAGGGTGCAAATGGTGTAAAGGCTAAGTTATTGGTAAACCATGGATGGGCTCAAAGAAGAAAGCCATTTGGGTACCAAAGAGCTTAGTAACTAACCTTCAAGGACACAAGCAAGTTTGGGTACCTAAAAATAATTGATCTTCTTTTGTAGGTCAATTACAAAGCCGGAGGAAGGCATTGAGTTCTTGATAGTGGGTGCACTCAACACATGACCGGTGATGCAAGAATGTTCAACTCAATCAACACCAATGGCAATGATGGTTATGATAGTATCACATTTGGTGACAATGGCAAAGGCAAGGTCAAAGGGCTTGGTAAGATTGCAATATCCAATGACATGAGCATATCCAATGTGTTGCTAGTAGAGAGCTTGAACTTCAATTTGCTATCCGTGGCTCAATTATGTGATCTTGGATTCAAATGCATATTTGGGGTAGATGATGTAGAGATCATAAGTGTAGATGGCTCTAATTTGATCTTCAAAGGACTTTAGATATGAGAATCTATACTTGGTTGATTTCAATGCTAGTGAAGCTAAATTATCTACATGCTTGTTCACTAAGTCTAGCATGGGTTGGTTATGGCATAGAAGGCTTGGTCATGTTGGAATGAAACAATTGAATAGATTGGTTAAGCATGACTTGGTTAGAGGCTTGAAAGATGTTGTGTTTGAGAAGGATAAGCTTTGTAGCTCTTGTCAAGCCAGCAAACAAGTTGGAAACACCTCATCCTAAGAAAAGCATGATGAGCACTAGTAAAGCATTTGAGTTATTGCACATGGACTTGTTTGGGCCAACTCAATACACTAGCATTGGTGGTAACAAATATGGCTTTGTGATAGTGGATGATTATACTAGATACACATTGGGTATTCTTTCTAGTGGACAAAAGTGATGTGTTTGCAACATTCAAATCATTTGTCAAGGGCATTCACAATGAGTTTGTAACAACCATCAAGAGAGTTAGAAGTGACAATGGTAGTGAGTTCAAGAACACTAGAATTGATGAGTTGTGTGATGAATTTGGAATTAGACATCAATTCTCGGCCAAGTACACTCCACAATCAAATGGCCTTGTTGAGAGGAAGAATAGAACACTCATTGATATGGCAAGGTCTATGCTTAGTGAGTACAATGTGAGTCAATCTTTTTGGGCCGAAGCTATCAACATGGCTTGCTATTGTAGCAACCGCTCTATTGTCACCCATTGAAAGAGAAGACACCATATGAGCTCTTGAATGGTAGAAAGCCCAACATTGCATATTTTGGGGTCTTTGGTTGCAAATGCTATATCTTGAAGAAAGGCACTAGATTGGGCAAGTTTGACAAGAAATGTGATGAAGGATTCCTACTTGGTTATTCCACTACAAGCAAAGCATATAGAGTTTGGAATTTGGATAGTGGTACTCTTGAGGAAGTTCATGATGTTGAATTTGATGAAACCAAGGGTTCACAAGTAGAGAATGAGAACTTGGAAGATGTTAGAGGCATTCAACTTTCAAATGCCATGAAGAACATGGATGTTGGTGAATTGAGGCCTAGGCAAGTGAATTGATGATGAAGATGATCAAGTGCAAGTGCTCTCTAACTCAAATGTGCAAGATGATACAAATCAAGCTAGCACAAGTGGCTCTCATGATAATGAACAAGATCAAGTGGCTAGCACATCATCTCAACCCAATGATCAAGCAAGTGCAAGCAATCAAGTTCCAATCCTCCAACCAACCAATATTGCAAGGGATCATCCATTGGACACTATCATTGGTGATATTTCTAGAGGTGTACAAACAAGATCAAGATTGGCTTCATTTTGTGAGCATTTCTCATTTGTGTCATCCATTGAACCAAAGAAGATAGATGAAGCCTTGAAGGATGTTGATTGGGTGAATGCTATACATGAAGAATTGAATAACTTTACAAGAAATCAAGTATGGGAATTAGTAGAGAGACCAAAGGGACACAATGTGATTGGAACCAAATGGGTCTTTAGAAACAAGCAAGATCAAGATGGGATAGTAGTAAGGAACAAAGCAAGATTGGTAGCACAAGGATATACACAAGTTGAAGGTCTTGACTTTGGAGAAACATATGCCCCGGTTGCTAGATTGGAAGCAATTAGAATCTTGCTAGCCTATGCTTGTGCCCACAACATCAAGCTCTATCAAATGGATGTTAAGAGTGCATTTCTCAATGGTTACATCAATGAAGAAGTATATGTTGAGCAACCTCCTGGTTTTGAAGATGACAAGAAGCCCGACCATGTGTACAAGTTGAAGAAGGCATTGTATGGCTTGAAGCAAGCACCTAGAGCATGGTATGAGAGATTGAGGGACTTCCTACTCTCTAAAGGGTTCATTATGGGCAAGGTTGACACCACTCTTTTCATCAAGAAGATTGGCAAAGACTTGTTTGTGTTGCAAATCTATGTTGATGACATCATATTTGGATCAACCAATCAAGACTTTTGTGAAGAGTTTGGAAAGATGATGGCAAATGAGTTTGAGATGTCCATGATTGGAGAGTTAAGTTACTTCCTTGGTCTTCAAATCAAGCAATTGAAGAATGGTACTTTTGTGAGTCAAGGCAAGTATATCAAGGACATGATCAAGAAGTTTGGCATGAGTGATAGTAAAGCCATTAGCACACCAATGGGAACAAATGGCAACTTGGAGAGTGATGCAAGTGGAAATATGGTGGATCAAAAATTGTATCGGTCTATGATTGGAAGCCTACTCTATGTGACCACATCAAGGACGGATGTCATGTTTAGTGTATGCATGTGTGCAAGATTTCAAGCCTCACCAAGAGAAAGTCATTTGAAGGCTACAAAGAGAATATTGAGGTACTTGAAGCATACACCAAATGTTGGTTTGTGGTATCCCAAAGGAGCAAAGTTTGAGCTAGTTGGTTACTCCAACTCGGATTATGCGGGATGCAAGGTTGAAAGGAAGAGCACCTCGGGCACATGTCAATTGTTGGGAAGATCACTTGTCTCATGGTCATCAAAGAAGCAAAATAGTGTTGCATTATCAACCGCCGAAGCCGAATACATATCCACCGGTAGTTGTTGTGCACAAATACTTTGGATGAAGGCCACCTTTGAATGACTTTGGAATCAAGTTCAAGAAAGTGCCATTGCTATGTGACAATGAGAGTGCAATCAAGTTAACCAACAATCCAGTTCAACATGCAAGAACAAAGCACATTGATGTCCGCCACCATTTCATAAGAGATCACCAATAAAAAGGGGACATTTGCATTGAGAGTGTAGGCACCGAAGATCAACTTGCCGATATATTCACCAAGCCATTGGATGAGAAAAGGTTTTGCAAGCTAAGGAATGAGTTGAACATATTGGATTTCTCAAATATGTGTTGATGCACCCCCCACTTATATGACATGCCTCTCCTTCGAGCAATCCAAGGTAAAAGTTGATTGGCATGGCATACATCCTTGCTAAGGACATGTTTAGTGCATCTAGACATCTTTCACATTCAATAGGCTCATTCATGAAAATCAAATGAATTTGATGATTGTATGGTACCACTATTGCTTCTATGCTTATTTTGATCTAGTGGTAGCATATGACATGTTTGTGGGCTTGTAAACCTAGTGTTTGATCTAGAAAATGAGCTCTAAGTGTTTAACTCAACATGGTACAAGATAACCCTTATTTGGAGGTGTGAAGAAGCTTGTCCTTGGATCAAACCGAGTTAAATATCTTTGGTAAATATTCTAGTTTGAACCAAATTTGGGAATATGATCCTCACCCCATTGATTGACATTGATAATCTCAACCTATCTACATTTTGAACCTTAGTGGTCATTGATGACAAAGGGGTAGAAAAACAAAGATATTAGTACATGGGGAGAAAAACAAAGATATTAGTGTACTAAGATTATGAAAAGACAACAAAGGGGGAAAACTTGACATAGGGGGAGAGATATGACAAAGGAAAGGGATCAATTAAAATTTTGAGCACACAAGTAGGGGGAGCAAGCTCATGAACTTGTATGATGCATTTGAATGTGCATTTCATATGTTTGCTTGCATGGCATAAGTTTTAAATTTCAATATCCATGCCTGTGTGGTGTATGCTAGTTGTAGGTTTGAATGATGAAATGAAAATCTAGCATGCATAAGTTTATCTAGTGATTTCATTTCCAAGTGTTTCCAAGTGGTATCGAGCTAACCATGGTGCTAAGGATGGTATAATGGTGCACTCCGATTGGTATCATGCTTCAAAGGTCCATCTTTTATACCTTAGCATCACTTCGGTAGACATTGTCTCCTATATTTCCTATCTAAGCATATGTGCAAGCTACAATCCAAACTCTTAGCACATATGTAGGGGGGGCAATTGCTACCATATGGAGTTCATGAAACTTGTCCATATCCTTTTACACATAGTAAATATGCTTGGACAAGCAACATGGATTCAATCGAATTTCAATTCATATCTTTGTGAAAGGGTTGTCATCAATTACCAAAAAGGGGGAGATTAAAAGCTCTAGTTTGGTTTTCGTGAATTGATGAAACCCTAAGTGCTAACCTAGTTTATCAAGTGATCATGAGATAGGTAGCACATTCCAAGTGGTGAAGCAAATGAAGATCATGACATGATGATGGTGATGCCATGGTGATGATCAAGCGCTTGGACTTGAAAAGAAGAAAGAGAAAAACAAAAGGCTCAAGGCAAAGGTATAAATGGCAGGAGCCATTTTGTTTTGGTGATCAAGACACTTAGAGAGTGTGATCACATTTAGGATCGATAGCCATACTATTAAGAGGGGTGAAACTCATATTGAAATGCGGTTATCAAAGTGCCACTAGATGCTCTAACTCATTGCATATGCATTTAGGATCTAGTGGAGTGCTAACACCCTTGAAAATGTTTGTGAAAATATGCTAACACATGTGCACAAGGTGATACACTTGGTGGTTGGCACATTTGAGCAAGGGTTAGGAACTTCACTTGCAGAGTGTTCGCCCATAGACTGCGGACAGTCTGACGGTGCCACCGGTGCCCTATACTGAAAAGATGGAGGTCACTGTGAGTGACCAGACACTGGTCTTGAAAGGACTGGCGTGTCCAGTCACAAGAAGCAGCGAAGATGCTAGTGTCTGTCTTTGAGCGGACGCTGGGCCACTCAGTGACTAGATGCTGGAGGGTTGCATCCAGTCCCACTGATGTGGTAGCACACAGAGGAGACACCGAGTGACCGGACGCTGGGTGAGTCCGGTCGAGCATGACCGAATGCGTCCGGTCGTGATTTCTCGCTTCTAGATGCTTACTGGAAATGATCAGACACTGAGGTCCAGCGTCCGGTCACTTCATAGCAGCACGTCCCATCATCACTTGACCATTGGGATCAGTCGCTCAATATTTGAAGAGAGGGGACATGTGGCGTGCATCGCACGACTAGAGGCTAGAGTCCTGCATCTGGTCAATCTGACCGGCGCGTCCAGTCACCCCGTGTTGTGCCTAGTGAAGAGCTACAATGGCTCTATTTCACGGGGGCTTCTATTTAAGCCCATGGGTGGCTCAAGCTCACTCTCTTGGCCATTTACATTGACATAGCAACCTTGTGAGCTTAGTCAAAGCCCTCCCACTCATCTCCATCATTGATTCATCATCTTTGTGAGATTAGGAGAGAATCCAAGTGCATTGCTTGAGTGTTTGCATCTAGAGGCACTTGGTGTTCGTGTTTCACTGTGAGATTCACTTGTTACTCTTGGTGGACGCTGCCACCTAGACGACTTGGAGCAGCAAGGATCATCGAGCTAAGGGTGGTGATTGTCTTCGGCTCCGATCGTGGTGATTGTGAGGGGTTCTTGACCTTACCCCGGCGGAGAGCCAAAAGGTACTCTAGTGAATTGCTCATGGCTTGTGTGATCCTCATCTTGTGTTGGTTGTGCAGCAACCTATTGAGGGTTTGGCGTGTGATGCCAATTAGCATGTGAACCTCCAAGTGAGTGAATCGCCACAACGAGGAGTAGCTTGCCTGGCAAGCAAGTGAACCTCGGTAAAAAATCATTGTGTTCATCATTTGATTCCGAGGTGATTGGTCTTCATTGGTATTCATTCTTGTGATTGATTGGCTTCCTTCCTCGACACGGTGGTATAAACAAATTGCTCACTCTCTTTACATTACCGCAAACTAGTTGTCAAGCTCTTTAGTGTAGCTAGTTGTGAGAGCTTGTTAGTTTGGTTAGTGTGGCTCTTTAGTTAGCCTTTGAGAGCACACTAACTTAGTGTAGTGACATAGCTATTGTGTGGATAGAAACTATATAAACTAGAATTGTGGTAGGTGGCTTGCATTTTTAGTAGGCTAGCGCAACACTTGCTTCGCCTCATAATTGTCTAACCGGTTTGTTAAGTGTTGTTGTAGAATTTTTTAATAGGCTATTCACCCCCCTCTAGCCATTAGGACCTTGCACATGGCCACGTGAAGTACTAGGTATAGTGGTTTTTCTAGAACTGAGTCCTCATACTATAAGGTAAGATAGACCATTCAGACACCAGATTTCCCATAGATAGGTAGAACAGTAAAGGAGGGAAAGAAAGATAGCATGAAAAGGATTGACAACATACTTAACCCAAACTACCTAGTAACGGGGAAAGTAAACAAAAGATTAATTAATGACATCGGTGCATGAACGGTACAACGCTCAACTAACCTAACCTATCTACTTACATAACTTTATTATTTTAATTACATATTACACAAGTGAGTGACAACACACTCAATTTTATAATATCTAGGCAATATTAAGTAAGCTATCCCACTTTTATACAATTACTGGGTGTATCTACCACCCTCAGGATCATATAGAAGACTCATAAAATAACGAAGGGGAGGGGCTAGAAAGATTCTAACAGAACAACCTACAAGATTAGGGACTATATTATGAGTTGAATAGATAAGGTACTCTGGTGTGGCGAAGAAGTTGGCACATCACATTCAGCACCTAAAGCATGACTAGAAAGTCTTCGTGTCTTCAGTTCTTGTCAAGATGATCATCTTTTTGAGAAACAACTATAGCAAGCAGGGGATGAGTTTAGAAGCAACCTTCTTGACCAAAATAGACTTGAAACTAGTTTGTTTTGAAGTTTTGTAAAGTAGTACTACAACACTTCTGCAATGACATGCTCTAATACCTAGCTATGGTAGAACTACCCAAATTATATGGTCCACATGTGCCTATCATTGTTTCATAGACTTCTGACTATAGCACATGTAACTCACACAATCCCGATAGTCTTTCGGGTGCCCTCAGGAAACCCAAATCATCCATGTTTTCTTTCTGAGTAGAATATATTATAGAAAGCATTGTAGTATTACAATAGTTTATAAAATTACATCAGAATAAATAGTGGAAATCTTATAAACCATAAGTTTATAAATCATTCATTGAGTTATTACAAGTCATAAGTTTTAGCCAACTCGATAGTAGGGTAGCGTGATAGGTACCACTAAAATAACACACAAGAGAGATTCACCCTGCCTAAGGGTGCACAACAAACTTCTCTACTACTGGCTCTCCTCCTGCAACAAGGGTTAACAAACCCTGAGTATAAAGGTACCCAACAAGACTTAACTGATGAAAAGGAAAGACTCCAAGGATATGCAGGCTTAAGGGGAATCAAGGAAAGTCTAAAGCAAGAATCAAGATTAACTTTTGTAGAAAAGCTTACTAATGATTGATCCTTACTTTCAATATTTTAGCTCAAGTTAAGTCATTATTAGTCTCCAATTTTCCACCTAATCTAAAGCAACCACTTCTTTATTCATCACATCCCATGATCATCAGTATCTTTGTTTCATTGATTAACTACGATGCAAATTAGGGAATTGAGTCTCCTTATCCGAGAAGCAATGGTGATTCAAATCAATTAGGCCCAGCTGGTGTTTCCTTACCACACGACATATGCAGGTCCTGGTCTTGGCCCTACATATATCAACCTTCACTTAGATCCTCCAAAACATGAACAGGTTCATGCCACCTGAGAATATAGTACTCCACCGCTGTACGTCATCCTAGATGTTTCCATAGGGTGGGTACACGCTACTCTCACCATCTCTCCACTCCTAGTGCGCGGTTGTCCTTTCTTGTAATGGAATAGCTAACGAGTTAGGCTTACTAGAGTATGTGGCTAGTATTACAAAGTCTCAACTCACACAGGTCTATAGCGGTACGGTCCTCAATCAACATAGGCGGGGCATTACGTCAAGACTCAATTCTTGACGCAAGCAAAGAGTCCGCCCAGTTTCAAATTAAATTCATCATTATTGTCAAACCACAGGCATTCCCTGGTAAGAACATGTGAAACAACCTTGTTGCTCAACTCTTAACTACTAAGCATAACTAAGCATCATTAACCTACTATTACTAACAGGGTGACAAGGATGGATATTGAAGTATCAAGGTAGGCATGCAACAATTGGTATTCAAGCAACTCCTATTTTACTTAAATGCATCACACATAGGACTTAAGTGAATAACGTTTATAAAACACAAGGAAAAGGGTTATGCTCTGGGGCTTGCCAATGGTGTTAGGGTTGTTTGGCACTTTAGAAAACCATAGAAAAGATAACCAACTCTAACTGATTAGAATTCCACTTCATGGACTTGCTCAACAATGGAATTCCACTCTCGATCACTAAATGTAAGTAAACATGCATGCTTTAGAATGATAATACTCTTAACATGAGTTATGATGATTAAATAAGATTAACTAACTTGAGTACAACTTTCGTTCAAAATTAAGTTGGGTTAATTAATCAGAAAGCAACATTTGTTTATTATTATTAACAAGTTGATTATGATCCCAACAAACAAGTAATTAACTTGCCAAGGAACATCAAAGGTGTTTTGTGTCCCAAGGTCTACAATCAAACCAAAAGTACACTCAAGTCATCTTATGATTACATCTAATCAATGAAGCATTTATTAAATAATTATTAAAGCATGGAATTAAGTGGATAATTTTTATTCATCAAAACAGTACCAAAATTTTTGTGAAGGCAAGTCTTAGCATTTAAAGCATATTAAAAAAATTCATGATTAAAAGATATCTATTTTAGCCTATCAAAATCATGGAATTTGCATTTATTAATTAAAAGAGGTAATTTTTAAGCATGAAAAACTATTGATTTTAACCATATCGTATTTTTCCTAGATAGAGCACATCATGAAGAGGCTACACAAAAAAATTATGATTTTATCATGCTTCAATATTTTTTAGGAATTAAACAAGATATAGCACAATTTAACATTTTCTAAAAAAGAATAAATCATTTTCCCGACGTCAAAACTTTTCTCACTCAGCTCCACTCTACCCATAGATCCTGACGCGTGGGGCCCAGGGTTAACCCAACCCACCCCGGCTCTGACCGCAGGTCAGGCGGTGGGTAAGCCACGGAGCTCAATGCCGGTGAGGTCCCCGGTGATAGGAAGGACACCAACGTGCTCCCCACAACTAGGCGCATCGATCTAGAGTATCGATTGAGCCTCTACTGCACTGTAGCAACCACAGCGGCTCCCATGGTGGACCAGTGATGCTTCGACATAGCAGATCATGCCATCGGTGAGGTCTCCGACTATGAGCAGGCTACCCATGGCGGTGCAGCGAGCGGTGCGTCGGCCATGAAGGGCCGGTAGAGGTTAAACTAAGGGGTCGGATAGCTCCAGGAGCTCACCACGATCACGACTGTGTGACTGGTTAAAGCAGGGATGTGGTGGAGAGGCATCACCGATGTTGAGGGTGGCTATGGTGGCGGGGACCGTTGATGAGGATGCCATTTCAGCGAAAACTAAAGGAGAAAGATACAATGGATTAGCCTATGAGCTTCATGACGTTAAGGCGAGCACAAAACATCAAAGAGGAGGATGGGTGATGCTCCGGTGTGGCCTGGCCATGGTGGAAGGGCATATGGCGGTGATGGCGAGCCACCACGGTGAAATTGATGTGCATGGTCAATTTCATCGGCGAGGGACAGCAAGAGCGAGTCAAGGAGGTGCATGAGAACTCAGCTAGGCAGTGGGTGTGAGGAATTGGATGGAGATGTGGCAGTCATGATAAATTGCATCGGTGCACGGTGGTGATCGACGACGAGCAAGAAAGGAAGAGAAGGGAAAGATGACGACGTTGGGCACTTAAGAGAGGAAGGATGACGCTCTAGGCTTCGCCAGCTCCTGCTCGACTATGCCATAGAGGCAGCTGCGTGTTTTCATGTGAGGGGGCAGCGCTAAGGTGGTGGCGGTCAGTGGTGAGCTACTGAGTAGGCTATTGTCGACGTCTACAGTTCCCGACTGAAACCCCATACTTCAACGCCATCGTTCTTCTGAATCTTCACAATAACTCGATCAACTCCCAAAACCAAAGTTGCTCATCTACATGAGGACTACAACTTTGATTAAAGTCTCAGACTCAAAAACCCAAAGGATCAAGAGATCAAGGAAGGGGAACAAGGGTACAAACTAAAAAATAGATTCAAATTAGGGTTTTGAAAACCATTTAAGTTAAGCATTTTTGAGCAATTAATTACTGAGTAATTACTGAGCAATCCACACAAACAAGGTTATCACTTCAAAGTATAAAGTTCACACTTTAAATTAGACCAAAGTTGCACATATGTTTATATATGAAAAATATTCTAATAAATCCCCAAAGATTGCCTTAAACACTAAAATCCAAAGACTTGGTAAAAACTAGTGTAACTTTCAATGTTTAATTCACTTTTGGAGCTCAAATTAGAACATATTTCACATGCTAACAGTGCCCACCCTTGACAATAGTGTAAAGTATAAACTTACTAGTTCAAAGTTTACTAAGGAAAAATTTTAAGTAATTAAGTGAATTTCAAAAATAGAAGGTCCCAAAGTACCTTAAAAGAAAATTTTGGTTTAAGCACAACACACAACATATGCATTGCAACCCTAACAAATTAGCATTGTTTTTAGTGAATGCAAGACATGATTAGCTAAATGGCATGCTTACTATGCATGATGATGACATGTCTAGGTTTTAGTGATGCTTAACACTAGGGGTGTTATAGTTAGGCACCGGATGAGTAGGTCCACCTTGATAGCTATGTTCGGTCCTACACCAACTCCTCCTTTTGTTTTTCTTTCTCAACAACCACTTCACCCTTGCTTTCAAGTTGCTAACCACAAAGTTTATAACTTATGTGCACATGTGTTAGCATTTTTCCAAGCATTTTTCAAGGGTCAATTGTTAGTACACTATGTCCCTAATGCATATGCAAGAATCATGTCACCTAGTGGCACTCAATAACCGCTTAGCCAAAGATTTCTCCTCTTTATAGTACGGCTACCGATCCTAAACACACTCACACCCTCTATGGTGTCTTGAGTGCCAAAACAAAAACCTATTTGATACCTTTGCCTTGATCAACCTTGCTATTTTTCTCTTTCTTCTTTTCCAAGTTAGAGCACTTGATCATCTCTTTTGTGGCCATCACCTTCACCATGACCATCATCTAGCTCCACCACTTAGATTTCACTACCTTATCTAATTCATACACTTAGATCAAAGGTTAGTCCTAAGGTTTCATCAATTATCCAAAACCAAACTAGGGGTTTCAATCTCCCCCTTTTTGGTAATTGATGACAACCCTTCACAAAGATATTCAATAAAGACATTTTGGATTCATGTTGCTTGCCTAAGCATTTTACCATGTGTAAAGGATATGGACAAGTTTCATAAACCACAATTGGTAGAATTAGCTCCCTCTACATATGTGCTAAGAGTTTGGATTTGAAAGCTTGCACATATGCATGAATTATGAAGTGTGGGGAAGTAATGTCTACCAAATGATGCTAAGGTGTAAAGAATGGACCTTTGAAGCATGATACCAATCAGAGTTGCCATTTGAACACCATCCTTAGTACCATGGTTTGTTAGATATCACTTGAAAACTACAACCACTAGATACCTCATGAGATCAACATTATAGACAAGGTTCTAGTACCACTTGTAAGATCAAATTCAAGTATCTAGCTATCCTATGCATGCTAGTTTTCATTTCATCAATCATTTTCTACAATCTAGCATACACTACACAAGCATGGATATGGAATTTAAAAATTTGTGCCATATAAGCAAACATATGTAATGCATATCCAATTGCAATATACAAGTTTATGAGCTTGCTCCCCCTATTTGTGTGCTTCAAATTTTACTTGATCCCCTTACAATGTCAAACACTCCCCCTATCTTACTATCTTTGTATTTCTTCTCCCCTTTTGTTATCTTTGGGAGTTTCTCTCCCCCTTTGTCATCAAGGACCACAAAAGGTGAGCTCAAGTTTTAGATAGGTTGGGGTGAAACCATGTTAAGTGAGGATCATTTTCCCAAATTTGGTTCAATCTAGAGCATTTGCAAAGGATATTTAACTCGGTTTGATCCAAGGGCAAGCTTCTTCACACCTCATTCTAAGGGTTATCTTGACCATGTTGAGTTAAATACTTATAGCTCATTTTCTAGATTAAATACTAGGTTCAAAGCCCACAAACATGTCATATGCTACCACTAGATCATTTCAAGCATACAAGCAATAGTGGTACCATACAAGCATCAAATTCATTTGATTTTCATGAATGAGCCTAAGACATGTGAGGAATGACTAGATGCACTAAACTAGTCCTTAGCAATGGATGATTGACATGTCAATCAATTTTATCTTGCTTTTCTCAAAGGAGAGGCATGTCATATAATGGGGGTGCATCAACACATATTTGAGAAGTCAAGTATGTTCAATTCATTTCTTAGCTTGCAAAATCTCTTCTCATCAAGTGGCTTGGTGAAAATATTAGCAAGTTGATCTTTGGTGCCCACACTTTCAATGCAAATGTCCCCCTTTTGTTGATGATCTCTTATGAAGTGATGGCGGACATCTATGTGCTTTGTTCTTGAATGTTGAACCGGGTTGTTTGTGAGCTTCAAAGCACTCTCATTGTCACATAGCAATGGCACTTGTTTGAACTTGATTCCAAAGTCACTCAAAGTAGCCTTCATCCAAAGTAATTGAGCACAACAACTATTGGCTGAAATGTACTCCTCTTCGGTAGTTGAAAGTGCTACATTATTTTGCTTCTTTGATGACCAAGACACAAGTGATCTTCCCAATAATTGACATGTGCCCGATGTGCTCTTTCTCTCAACTTTGCATCCAGCATAATCAGAGTCCGAATATCCAATCAACTCAAATCTTGCTCCTTTGGGATACCACAATCCAACATTTTGTGTATGCTTCAAGTACCTTAGTATTATCTTTGTTGCCTTCGAATGACTTTCTCTTGGTGAGGCTTGAAATCTAGCACACATTCATACACTAAATAACACATTTGGCCTTGATGTGGCCACATAGACTAGACTTTCAATCATAGACCGATATAACTTTTGATCCACCATGTTGCCACTAGCATCACTATCCAAGCTTCCATTTGTCCCCATTGGTGTACTAATCGCATTGCTCTCATCTATGCCAAACTTCTTGAGCATGTCTTTGATGTACTTGCCCTAACTAACAAATGTGTCATTCTTTATTTGCTTGATTTGTAGACCAAGAAAGTAACTAAGCTCTCCAATCATAGGCATCTCAAACTCACTTGCCATCATCTTTCCAAACTCCTCATAAAAATCTTGATTGGTTGATCCAAAGATGATATCATCCACATAGATTTGCAACACAAGCAAGTCCTTGCCAATCTTCTTGGTGAAGAGAGTGGTGTCAACCTTGCCCATAATGAACCCCTTAGAGAGTAGGAAGTCCCTCGATCTCTCATACTATGCTCTTGGTGCTTATTTCAATCCATACAAAGCCTTTCTTAACTTGTAGAAATGGTTGGGTTTCTTCTTATCTTCAAAACCGGGAGGTTGCTCAACATAGACTAGCTTATTGATGTACCCATTTAGAAATGCACTCTTCACATCCATTTGGTATAACTTGATGTTGTGGGCACAAGCATAGGCTAACAAGATCATAATTGCTTCTAATATTGCAACCGGGGCATAAGTTTCTCCAAAGTCAAGACCTTCAACTTGAGTGTAACCTAACCTACTAATCTTGCTTTGTTCCTTATAACTAACCCATTTTGATCTTGCTTGTTCTGAAAGACCCATTTAGTTCCAATCACATTATGATCCTTAGGCCTCTCAACTAACTCCCATACTTGATTTCTTGTGAAGTTGTTTAGCTCTTCATGCATAGCATTCACCCAATCAACATCCTTCAAAGCTTCATCTATCTTCTTTGGTTCAATGGATGACACAAATGAGAAATGCTCACAAAATGATGCCAATCTTGATCTTGTTTGCACACCTCTTGAGATATCTCCAATCATAGAATCCAAGGGATGATCTCTTGCAGCATTAGTTGGTTGGAGCACTTGAACTTGATTGCTTGCACTTGTTTGATCATTTGATTGAGATGATGAACTAGCCACTTGTTGATCTTGCACTTGAGAACCACTTGAACTAGCTTGATTTTGATCATGAGAACCACTAGCTTGCACATTTGAGTTAGAGAGCACTTGATCCTTGTCATCTTCAACTTCTATCACTTCTCTAGGCCTTGTATCACCAATATCCATCTTGTTCATTGCATTGGCCAATTGAGTGCCTCTAACATCATCTAGATTCTCATCTTCCTCTTGGGAACCATTTGTTTCATCAAATTCCTCATCATGAACCTCCTCAAAAGTACCACTAGCCAAATTCCAAACTCTATAAGCCTTACTAGTAGTGGAGTAACCAAGCAAGAAGCCTTCATCATACTTCTTCTCAAACTTGCTCAATCTATTGCCTTTCTTCAATATGTAGCATTTGCAACCAAAAACCTAAAAATATGCAATGTTGGGCTTTCTACCATTCAAGAGCTCATATGGTGTCTTCTCCATCATTGGGTGACACTAGAGTTGGTTGCTATAATAGCAAGCTATGTTGATTGCTTCAGCCCAAAATGAATGACTCACATTGTACTCACTCAACATTGATCTTGCCATATCAATCAAGGTTCTATTCTTCTTCTCAACAAGGCCATTTGATTGTGGAGTGTACTTGGCTGAGAATTAATGTCTAATTCCAAACTCATCACATAGCTCATCAACTCTAGTATTCTTGAATTCACTACCATTGTCACTTCTCACTCTCTTGATGGTTGTTTCAAACTCATTATGTATTCTGTTGATGAATGTCTTGAAGGTTGTAAGCACACCACTCTTATCAACAAGAAAGACTACCCATGTATATCTTGTAAAGTCATCCACTATCACAAATCCATATTTGTTTCCACCAATGATAGTATATGTGGTTGGTCCAAATAAGTCCATGTGCAACAACTCAAATGCCTTAGATGTGCTCATCATGCTCTTCTTAGGATGTGTGTTACGAACTTGCTTTCTAGCTTGACATGCACTACATAGCTTATCCTTCTCAAATGTGACATCTTTCAAGCCTCTTACTAGATCATGCTTAATCAATTTGTTCAATTGTTTTATTCCAACATGACCAAGCCTTCTATGCCATAACAAACCCATGCTAGACCTAGTGAGCAAACATATTGACAATTGAGCTTCTCTATCTTTGAAATCAACCAAGTCTAAATCCTTTGAATATCAAGTTAGTGTCATCTACACTTATGATCTCTACATCATCCACACCAATTATGCACTTGAAACCAAGATCACACAATTGAGCTACCGATAATAGGTTGAAGTTCAAGCTCTCTACTAGTAGCACATTGAAATGCTCAAGTCATTGGATATTGCAATCTTACCAAGCCCTTTGACCTTGCCTTTGCCATTGTCACCAAATGTGATACTATCAACCCCATTGCTATCATTTGCATTGATTGAATTGAATATTCTTGAATCATCGGTCATGTGTTTTGTGCGCCCACTATCAAGCACCCAATGCCTTCCTCTAGCATTGTAATTGAACTACAAAAGAAGATCAATTCTTTTTCGGTACCCAAACTTGCTTCGGTCCTTGAAGGTTAATCACTAAGCTCTTTAGTACCCAAATGGCCTTCTTATTTAGGCCCAACAAGGATGTACCAAAAAACTTAGCCTTCACACCATTGGCATCCTTGGTAAGCAAATAACAAAGAATCAAACTTAATTGAGGATACGTTAGCATGTGATTTCTTGTTCTTGCAATCATGCTCATTGTGACCAACTTGCTTGCAACTATAGCAATACCGGCCATTTGTAGGGTCGAGATAGTGGACTAGAGGGGGGTGAATAGTCCTTTTTAAATTTAATCACGCTGGCTAACTAAAACAAGTGTGGAATTAAAACAATCGGTCTTAGCCAAGACTACACCCCTCTATCGAAGTTCACAAGCACCTTATAAAGATCCTAATTAGGCAACAAAGGTGCCAGGCTAGCTAGAGCTCACCTATCCAATTCTAGGAGCAAGGTCATACAAACCTATGCCACTAGAATTTTGCACACCGGGGAGCTCCTACACAATTCTAGTAAGCAAAAGCACAAAGCTCCTAAGCTCACTAGCAATGCTCAATAACAAGGCAACCAATGCCAAAGTAGAGAGCGCAAATACTTAGCTACACAAACTAAGCAATGTGACTAACAAGGTTACACAAACCAAATTAGCCATGCAAGGGAGCTACTTCTATGCTACACAAGCAAGACAGTAACTAGTGAGCTACACAAGCTAACTAATTACAAGAGCAACTACACAAGCACAATGTATATGAAAGTAATTACAAGCTTGTCAAAGGGGATTGCAAACCAATGGGATGAACAATGTTGACACGGTGATTTTTCTCCCAAGGTTCATGTGCTTGCCAACATGCTATGTCCCCATTGAGACAAGCTCCAAGGTTGCCGCCGGTCCTCTTGCTAGTGGTGACCCACAAGTCACACTCTCCCATGTGGAGTGCTTACCACAAGCTCTAGCACTTGACCCGGCCAGACCACTTGTCGCCCTTCATGTCTCGTTCTACTTGAGTTGCTCTTTGTGGCTCTGGCGGAGCGAGCACAATGCCCCTCACAATGCTCTTCTCTAGAGCACCACAAAAGCTTCTTGTGGGCTTTGACGGAGACCACCACCAAGCCGTCTAGGAGGTGGCAACCTACAAGAGTAACAAGCACTACCGGCTTGCAACTCGATCACCTAGTGCCACTCGATGCAACCTCACAATGCAATCGCACTAGAATCGCTCACTCACTCGATCGGATGAACACTATCAAGCACAAGTGAGTTAGAGGGCTCCTAAGCACTACCACATAAGCCACCAAGGCTCTATTGTGCTCAGCACTACCAAGCTACCGGCCAAAGGCTGACCAACACTTCTATTTATAGCCCCATGGTCTAAAATAGCTGTTACCCCTTCACTAGGCAAAACTTGGGATGACCGGACGCACGGGTTGTGTGCACCGGACGCGTTCGATGTGGTGACTAGACATGTTTGATCGTTGTGTCTGGTCACTGCTTAACTGCCACGTGTCCCATTAAAATGAAATAGCCGTTGCCGCCCAACTATGATTGGACACATCTAGTGTGGCTGACCGAATGAAGGAGGGGCAGCGTCCGGTCAAGTCTAGAGAGCTCCTAGAGCTACTCAACTATGACTGGATGCGTCTGGTGTGGCCAACCGGACGCAAGAGGGGTAGCATCTGGTCAAGTCTAGAGAGCTCCTAGAGCTGCTCAACTACGACATACGCGTCTAGTGTGGCCAACCGGACGCTACCCAACATTTGGTCCTCTCTGGACCAACACCCGCGCCCCATGTCACCATGACTTGATGCTAAATAGTGATTTCTCAGCTTCCGGTCACTGCTATAAGCTAGAGTCTGGTCACCTTGACAACTCTACCCATGCCTGGCCAGAATACTAGATGCATCCAGTATAGATATCGACACGTCCGGTCATGTTAGGAACACTGCCGTCTAAGACAGCTACTTGATGTGTCTGGTCCTCATGTCAGACACATTCGGTCACCCCATGACCAGCGCATTCAACTCCTTTTCTTCACCAACTTCTTCTCCTTTGCAAATTTGCCAACACCACCAAGTGTACAACACCTTGTGCATGTGTGTTAGCTTTTCACAAACATTTTCAAAGGATTAGCCACTCAACTTGCCATGCCACTTGATCCTAGTGATAATGCAATGTCAGATCACTTGAGTGGCACTAGATGACCGATATGCAAACAAGTTTGCCCCTCTTGATAGTATTGGTTGATCGATCTTGACTTCACTTGCTTTTCACTGTTGCCTTCATCCATCGGTGCCAAGTCTTGCTCAAGCTTCACCGCCATGCGGTCCATCGCTCCAAAGCCTCTGACTTGCCCTTCACTCTTGCAACCGGTCCATCAAGCCAAGTCTTGTCTTGATCTTCTCCACCTTGATCACATGACTCAATGTCATGTCTCATGTGCAATGAGCTCCTTCATCATCACATGTGTGAGCTTTGCAACATCTCTAAGCCATTTCCACCTTCATGGCATATGTTGCTCACACACATATACCTGTGGACTAATCACCTATGTATCTCACATAAACACAATTAGTCCACCTAGGTTGTCACTCAATTACCAAAACTACACAAGGAACTTTCAATCTCCCCTTTTTTGGTAATTGATGACAACTCTACAAAGATATGGAAATTAAGCTCTTTTGGATTCATGTTGCTTACCCAAGCAATTTTACCATGTGTAAATGATTTTGGACAAGTACCACAAACCCAAAATGGTGGTATTAGCTCCCCTACATATGTGCTAGAGTGTTTTGGTTTGAAGCTCGCACATATGCATAGATTGGAATTATGGGAGAGTGATTACTACAAATGATGCTAAGGTGTATAAAGTAAACCTTTGAAGCATGATACCAATTAGAGTTGCACTTTTAACACCATCCTTAGCACCATGAGTAGCTAGACAACAAAAATACTAGAAACCCCATGAGATCAACATTATAATCAAGTTTCTAGTACCACGTGTAAAAATACAAGTCTAGCTACCATCCTATGCATGCTAGTTATCAAATCATCATTCAAGTTCTACAACTAGCATACACCACATAAGCATGCATATCAAATTTAAAAGCTTATGTAATGCAAGCAAGCACATGAATATGCACATATCAAATGCAATCAATAAAAGTTCATGAGCTTGCTCCCCCTACTTGTGTGCTTCTCTTGTCCAAGACTTTTGATCCTTTCACATCCTTCAAATTTGCTCCCTCTTTGTCCATGTCCATGTCCAACCTCTACTTCTTTGTTTCAATCTCTCCCAAAGCTTCATATCTTTGTACAATCTCTCCCCTTTTGTCATCAATTTCATAAAAGGTGTGTTTCTCATTGATGCAAATGTTTGCATTTGGGGTAGATGGTTGAAGCTTGAATCTTGCATTTTTTATGGACATCACTTGAGCTTGAATCTTTGTCATCTATTGTTAGAATGACACTACTTGTAGCCCTTAAGATACCACACATAGAATCTTTGACCTTGATACCAATTTGTGTGACACCTCCCCCTATGTCATAGCATGGGTCATCCATTTGATAATCTTGAGCTCTTGTAGGTGAGGGATGCATTCTTCATTTGATGATAACTTAAAGTTGAGGATCACTTGTGGAACCATCATCTTGCATGATTGATACCACATGTAGATGTGATACCACTTTGAAAGAATTTGCTACCATGGAACCACTTGTTGGATTTGCCAATTTTGACCATTTCTTGAACATTTGCTATCTTCATGAGTACCCCTTATAGGATATCACTTGTGAGTTGATCTAGACATCACTTATGAATTCTTGATGAAATACTTGAGTCTAGATACCACTTAAAATAAACAAACTAGATATCCATTTGCATTGTTGTCTTGTGCTTGTACTCTTATCACTATCATGAGCTTCTATGGTTGACTTGAACTAAATTGATTTGCCTAAGCTTCCAAGTCCGGTTTGAACCAATGACAAGCTTCTTCACACCTCTTACAAGGGTTATCTTGCCAATGTTGTACTTGTCACTTGTTAGCAATCCAAATTAAATCAAGTACTTGGGTTCACTAGCTCATGAACAAATTCATATACTAGACTGACTAATCATTTCAAGCAATAGTGGTAGGCTATGAATTTAAACATTTCATTTGTTATGCATGATCCTATGAAGCATGTACTATATGCACTAATCACATACTAGTAAGGGATGAAATGATCATGCACATTACAATGATACCTTTTCTATGTTGGAGTAGAGGATAGTCACATAGATTCCAATTCATTACTCCAATAGCAATGTGAAGTCCAATTTATAGCTTGGTAAAGACCAATCATCATAGATAGAGTCCATTCTTCACCCATATGAAATGAGAACCACTAATATGATCAAGTGCACTATCTTGTTGTGGTTAGCTTGCTTCATCTTTTGATCAATGCTTGCATGAGAGAACTATTTGGAATACCACTTGAATTGCCATGACTAGCTCTCTTTTGGGTGTTGCTTGCTTTTCTTGATCAACCCTTTTGATTGCTTCAACTAAGAATCTCAAATGTCCCTTGGATCACCACTTCCATGTTAGACTTCCAAGTACCACACTTGGTTTACCTACACATAGGCAGCAAGCCCCTACACTAGGGAGAAGTGACCTCTCTCCAAAAACCATTCTTGACACTGACTTAAAATAACTTGATTGATTGATCCAAGTGATGGACTTAACTTGATGAATTACCTTGAATCCATCTTTAAGTTCTTTTCTTTCTAATTGTTTAAGTCCTTTTATTTCTTCCAAATGATCTCCAATCATCACTTAGAACTTAAACTTCATCTCCATCTTGAGTTTGATCTTGATCTTCTAATTTGTGTACCAAATGTGTGCAAAGTACACTCCACAATCAAATGCCCTTGTACTCTTTGCTTGTCATGCTTCTAGATCATCTCAAAACCAAACTTAGGTACCTCAATTACTTATAAACATGTTTCCAACTTGAGGACCTTTTAATCAAAATGACTCTAGATCAATCCAACAATTGTCACTTTTCTAGCAGATTCTGTACTCTTCAAAGAAAAATGCATATCTCCCAAAGTACAAATACAAATACCACGAAATTTGGTGAAGATGTGATTCACTAAGTTATCTAGCAGCTGTAAACATTTGAGCTTCATTTTACTTCTAGATTGCTACTAGATTTCAATTCTTCCACCATTGTTACATGCTGAAAACTGCTGCACTATAGCTGACAAGATCCACTCCAAACCGAAGAATCTCTTATCCAATTCTCATAAAATTTATATAGAATCTTATACCTTAAGTCTAGAGTATGTACACCAATTTTTATGCCAATCCAATGAGTTTTGATCACTCAAATGTGGCTAAGATCACAGCTAGCTCAGATTTTTAATATAGGACAGATTTCAATCACTTGAGCTATACTTCATCAAATGTGAATCAAACTTGAAACCAACTTGTTTGAATACTTCCACAAGACATATATCCATTCAATTCACTTACTAAATGTCATCTTATGAACTTATCCAACACAAATCAATCCAAACTTAATTACTAAGCTATTTATCCATTCAAACATCTCATAGCAAGCAACATTGCATATTTATCCTATTCAATCAACTCATATGCACCCAAATGAAATGATCAACAAGAGATATACCTTAGTTAGCTCATGATCAATCAATTTGCAAGCTTCAACTCAAATTATTACAAGCCATCAAATATATATATCCAATAAATCATCCATATCTTGAATATGACACTTGTATGTTGTAGCAGTTTTAGACTTCACTAATTCTTGGCTTGGCATTGGGATAGGATTGCATTAAGCTTCAATACTTGCCTCAACATATGATGATCAATGTGAAATCAATTGAATCAAGCCTCTAATGCCAATAGTACCTACAAACAATCATCCACTTTTTGATGGTACCCAAACAAGTTTGGGTCCTCTCAAGTTAGGAGCAACATACTTAGGCATAGCCTTAGTATGAGTAGCAGAATGTTTTGCAATAGCAACCATAGAGGTATCATTACCATCCTTCCAAAGCATAGAATCACCATCAATTAAAATAGGCTTAGGAGTGTTACCTAGGGGACATGAATGTGCCATGTGTCCCCTTTCTTGGCATGAGTAGCACTTTCTCTTTGATAGAGCCTTCTGTTCCTTGCTCATGTGGTGCTTCCATTGCCTTGCCTCTCATGGATTGCTTGAGCCTTCTTCTCAAGCTTGGTAGCACACTTAGAGGCAAAGTGTCCCATATTTTCACACTTGAAGCACTTGATGTGAGAATAATTTTTCTTCTCATCTTCATTCTTGCTCATCATCTTGGCATCTTGAGTTTGCATTGGATGCCTTGCCTTTCCACCCCTTCTTGTTTTCTTCTTCTTTGTCATCAAGTCACCACAATCTTCATGATAGATCTTGATTTGCTCTTGGGGTGTCTTCTCTTGCTCAACTTGTGAATTTGGTTGATGCTCCTCTAGTTGCTTCACCAATTTCTTGGTTGGGCACATTGAGGTAAGATGACCCCAAGTGCGGCACTTGAAGCACTTCACATGCTTTAGCCTTTCTTCTTCTTTTATCTTCTTGAGCTTCTCAATGTTAGGGCAACCATTTGCAAGGTGTCCTGCATCATGACACCAATAGCACATGGTATGAGAGAGCTTTCTTTGTTGTAGCTTCTTCATCTTTCTTTCTCTCTTTCTTTCACCCTTTGTCATCTTCTTCTTGAACCCAAGGCCACACTTGTCACCATAGTTTCTTTGAGTTTTTAACATGTACTCAAAGATGACTTTTGAGTTGTAGCACCTATCTAACTTGTTGCTCAAATTCTTCACTTCATTTTTGAGCTCATTGTTCTCCTTCAATAGGTTAGTCTCACAAGACATAAAAGTAGAACAAGCATTTATATGTGAAGAGCATGTCATATCTAATAAATCATCACAAGAGGTGGATACATGCTTCTTGCCTATATCACAAGGGTTAGCAACATTTTGCAATTTATCATTTGATCCATGTGATGAGCTCTCATTATTTTTAAGTTTCTTTGTAAACACTTTAATGAGAGAAGCATGTTGCTCTAATAATTCTTCATAGATGCAAGTAGTGTCTCATGATTCAATTTTAGCTCACAATGTGAAGATTTATGAACATCAAGTAATTTCTTATGTTCTTCACAAGAGTTCTTTAGATATGAGTTTTCATTTTCCAATTTCATTGTTTTAGCTTTCTCATTTTCTAAAGACATGGTCATGCTAGCAAGTCTACTCACAAGCTCATCATATGAATCAACATGATCAACCACATTATCATTTGATACCTTGGTGTCACTTTGTGACATGAAGCAATGTGATATAGTTGGAGAGCTTGTAGTAGCATCACAATCATGGCTTGAGCATGAAACAACATCATCAAGATCACCACCAAGTGTGCTTGAAGTAGAATCTTCATGTGCAACACTTGTGGCATCATCATCAACCTTGTCAAGTGAACTTGTAGTGGATCGATCATCATCATCATCACTTGACCATGAGGTGGAGCAATCTTTCACAATCACCAAATTGTGGTCATGCTCGACACGATTATGTGCCTCCACCTTGTGATCATCCTCCTTGAATTTGCCATCATCACTTGTGGAGTCACCGTAGAAGGCTTGGAGTGACATCCACATATCATGAGCACTCTCTAAATCCCACACACGTCTAAAAACATCATCATGTAAAGCACACGTTAGATAATAAAGAGCACGTGTATCAAGTTGTTAGCAATCCTCTTGTGTTTGGGTTAGGTTGTCTTTGTCCAAAGCATCATGAGAAAAACCAACAACAATGATCCACCATGCCTTGGGACCCAAATCACAGAAATGATCAAGCATATGACGTTTCCACCGTGCATAGTGTGTGCCATAAAAAATGTGTGTGCTACAAACAACATCTAGCCCAAAGTTTGCCATCCTCTTGGGTCAGTAAAGACCACAAATGAGAGACGTAGCTCCGATACCACTTGTAGGGTCGAGATGATGAACTAGAGGGGGGTGAATAGTCCTTTTTAAATTTAATTGTGCCAGCTAACTGAAACAAGTGCGGAATTAAAATAATCGGTCTTAGCCAAGACTACACCCCTCTATCGAAGTTCACAAGCACCTTATAAAGATCCTAATTAGGCAACAAAGGTGCTAGGCTAGCTAGAGCTCACCTATCCAATTCTAGGAGTAAGGTCAATCAAACCTATGCCACAAGTATTTTGCACACCGGGGAGCACCTACACAATTCTAGTAAGCAAAAACACAAAGCTCCTAAGCTCACTAGCAATGCTCAATAACAAGGCAACCAATGCCAAATTAGAGAGCGCAAATACTTAGCTACAAAAACTAAGCAATGTGACTAACAAGGTTACACATACCAAATTAGACACGCAAGGGAGCTACTTCTATGCTACACAAGCAAGAAGGTAACTAGTTAGCTACACAAGCTAACTAATTACAAGAGCAACTACACAAGCACAATGTATATGAAAGTAATTACAAGATTGTGTAAGGGCATTGCAAACCAATAGGAAGAACAATGTTGACACGGTGATTTTTCTCCCGAGGTTCACGTGCTTGCCAACATGCTACATCCTCGTTGAGACAAGCTCCAAGGTTGTCATCGGTCCTCTTGCTAGTGGTGACCCGCAAGTCACACTCTCTCATATGGAGTGCTTACCACAAGCTCTAGCACTTGACTCGGCTGGACCACTTGTCGCCCTTCATGTCTCACCCTACTAGAGTTGTTCTTCGTGGCTCCTGCAGGGCGAGCACAATGTCCCTCACAAAGCTCTTCTCTGGAGCACTGCACAAGCTTCTTGTGGGCTTCAATGGAGACCACCACCAAGCCATCTAGGAGGTGGCAACCTCCAAGAGTAACAACCACCACTAGCTTGCAACTCGATCACCTAGTGCCACTCGATGCAACCTCACGATGCAATCGTACTAGAATCACTCATTCACTCGATTGGATGAACACTATCAAGCACAAGTGAGTTAGAGGGCTCCCAAGCACTACCACATAAGCAACCAAGGCTCTAGTGTGCTTAGCTTTACCAAGCTACAGGCCAAAGTCCAACCAACACTTCTATTTATAGTCCCACGGTCTAAAATAACTGTTACCTCTTCTCTGGGCAAAACCTAGGACAACTGAACATGTAGGTCATGTGCACTAGACACATTCGATGTGGTGACTGGATGCGTTTGGTCACTGCGTCCGGTCACTGCTTGATCACCATGTGTCCCATTCAAACAAAATAGCCGCTGTCGCCCAACTGCGATCGGACGTGTCCGGTGTTGCCGACCAGACATAGGGGGGCAACGTCCAGTCGAGTCTAGAGAACTCCTAGAGCTGCTCAACTATGACTAGACTCTAGTGTGGCTGACCAGATGCAGGAGGGGTAGCGTTCGGTTGAGTCTAGAGAGCTCCCAGAGCTGCTCAACTATGACCGAACATGTCTGGTGTGGCTGATCAGACGTGCCCCTGCGTTTGGTCCTCTCTGGACCAACACTCATGCCCCATGTCACCATGACCTAACACTAAATAGTGATTGCTCAGTGTCCGGTCACTACAACAAGCCAGAGTTCGGCCACCTCGGCAGCTCTGCCCGTTCCTGGCCAGAATACCGGACACATCCAATATAGATATCAGACTTGTCCAGTCACATCAGGAACACTGGCATCTGAGATAGCTACCGAACACGTTCAATCGTCATGTTGGACACGTCCGGTGACCCTATGACCAATGCATTCAACTCCTTTTCTTCACCAACTTCTTCTCCTTTGCCACGCCACTCGATCCTAGCGACAATGCAAAGTTAGATCACTCGAGTGGCACTAGATGACCAATATGCAAACAAGTTTGCCCCTCTTGATAGTATGGCTATCTATCCTAAACCCGATCATCAACTTCTCTATAGACCTATGATCATTGAAATGAAATGCCCTAGGTTATACCTTTGCCTTGCGCATTCCATTCCATCTCCACTAATGTCGATGCAACACATGCACCAACATAATCAACAATGATATGATCCACTTCATATCATCACGTGATCATATTGGTTGATCGATCTTGACTTCACTTGCTTTTCACCGTTGCCTTCGTCCATCGGTGCCAAGTCTTGCTCAGGCTTCACCGCTACGCGGTCCATCGCTCCAAAGCCTTCAACTTGCCCTTCACTCTTGCAACTGGTCCATCAAGCCAAGTCTTGTCTTGATCTTCTCCACCTTGATCACATGACTCAATGCCATGTCTCATGTGCAATGAGCTCCTTCATCATCACATGTGTGAGCTTTGAAACATCTCCGAGCCATTTCCACCTTCATGGCATATGTTGCTCACACACATGTACCTATAGACTAATCATGTAACACCCCAGGTGTTTGTCACTAGTTAAGTAATGGGTTTAAACTCAACCATGGCATGTTAAGTGGTGATGGAGATGTTAGGTCAAACATATGAAAATGAGCCACCACTTAAACTTGGACCATACACTATTGCTTACATGCTGCCTTTCTAAAAAGTATGCTTGAGTAATGCTGGATGTACTTGTTTCATGTGTCTCGCATCAATATCTATCTATATTGAGCCATGGAAAAGTTTCGTGAAGTTTGGAATCAAGAAGTCACATGAAATGACAAGTTATGTCCTTGCTTGAATTGTTTTATAAAGTGAATGGAATTCTAGATCATCAACCAAACCTTGAAACCTTGCCCAAATGACTCTAATTGAACTCTACAACAAAAGTCATGAAGGGTTCATGTTGAGCGGAGTACAAGAAAATACCTCAATCGGTCTAAAACTCGGATTTAAGCTTTACCGTGATGCTACTTTGACCTATGTTGACCAATCACTTATAGTGCTTGCATGGAGGTGCACCTTAAATAAAAGTTGAAGTTTGAGTAGAGTAGAACAAACTTTGTTTTTGGACCAAGATCCAGATCAACTTGGAACTAAGGCGAATTGAGGCTCAGACGTTGAATCGGCAGCTATTTTTGGTACTTAGAATTTTTCCAAGTCTGGAATTCATCGTCGACTCGTCGTTGACATTGGCATTCCGCATTCTCCAAATTTCGTTAAGCAACTCGACTTGACCTCAAAATAAAGGTTGGAGCTAAGTTCACGGAGAAGAGCATGTAAAAAGATGGCACTCGTTGGACTTCGTTTTGACCATCAATTTGGGCTTTTGTTCATCGCTGTCAACGCGCTGACACTATCACTTTGGAGCCTAATTAACCACTGATCCAGAGCTCTAATGACTTGGCACCTTAAATAATAACTGTAGAGCATTATGGGAGCAGCAAACTTTGTTTTGGGCCCATGGTTAGATTCGGCCCGTAGCAGGCCCAACTTGGACGTCCACCTTGCCCACTCCGGCGCCTGACACCTGTTCGATGGAATGCTGATGTGGTCGCCATGCAGCAGTTTGCGCTCCACCATTGCTTGCCCTACTGCCATGCGCCCCTGTGCCTTGCTCGATGTAGTGCAGCACCAGAGCGCTCGTCGAGCTCCTCTCCCACTCGCACTCACTCCTTTTTCGCCGCTCTATGGTGCCTGCGCGCGTGCTGGAGCACGGTCGCCATGGCTGGCTAGCCGAGCTTGTCACTGCTGTGTCCCCATCGCTTTAGGCTCCCTCACATCCTACCATGTGTGCCACCACCTTCCCCGTCGTGCGCCACCCCTTTTGCTCCCCTTTTCTAGCCACCGCAGCCGTCATAGCGTCGTCGCCGTCGGAGCAGCCACCGACGCTCCGCCTACTCGTGCGGCCGACAGGCCACAGGCCGCCTTGGGCCGAGCTGGGCAGCCCAGCGGGTGCGCATGGGCCCATGGTCCCTCCCCGCCACTGCACCGCCGCCATCGACAACCACGGCCGTCGGAGCCGCGAGCCGACCAGGCTCCCTGCTCTGCCGTCGTGAGGAAGGAGATGAAGGACCTTGCGCAGCAATAAGGAGAAAGGGAAGGGTCTAAGTGCGAAGCTATGACTCATTTGAATAGTGCTCTTGAGGACCTCTTTGCTGGATTTTAATTTATGTTTTCTATAGGGACCCCGATGCAAGATTTATAATTCCTTTTCTCTGGTTTTTATAGATTTGGATGATCATCTTTGAAAATTTGTAGTAATTAGTAGAAAAATCGTAAAATAGTAAATAATGACTTTTTGGAATCCTTGTGAAGTTATCTATGCAGTAGTTCTATAATATGGCATGTTTTATTTTAAATATTTGGCTGTAAAAATAGATTTATGCAGTTAGGTTCTTAATACTAGTTATGTCTTGTCTTTTTCATAGCTGTAGTTGTTTTGCTCAAATAAATGTGAAATGTTTATGGAGTGCTAATAAGGTTATGGTTGATGGCTGGTTAAAATTTTAGGAGTTTAGGTTTGATGGTTTAAGAGTTATAAAAATAACAAATGCCCTGTGTTGCTTTGCTCCTATTCTGAATAGGACTGCATGTTTGAATGAATTGGCTTAGTTAAGTTATGAATCATGACTTCATGATAATACATGAGTTGTAGTACTTTTATTAAGCTTTTCAAAAAGCTAAATATCATGATTTTTGGTTTAGTAGATCTTGAGTTATACTTGCTTAAATCTCTGTGGCTGTTTCTGCCCAAACCCAGAGAGGGTTTCCTTGTTCTTATTGTGGGGCATTTTTAATAGTAGAATTAGCTTGAGGTGTTTACAACAAAGTTGTTTAGAATTTTCTAAGCTTTCTAAAAAGTCTAGAACCACATTTATTGGACATGTAGAACTCCAGTTATAGCTGTTTAAAGTGGCATGTCAGTTTCTGTCTATGTTCTGGACAGAGATGCAATTATTGGATTAATTGACCCTTCTAACTATAGAATCATCTTAATATGAGAATCAGAAAGTTGTAGGTAACTTCCTAAGATTTTCAAAAAGTTATAGTTCATGTTTGTTGGAGGTCTAGAACTCCAGTTATACTTCTCTGAAGTTCCTATCAGTTTTTTGTACCACTGCTGTTGGGCTGCATTTGCAGTTTTGCTTGTGCAATCATTTTTGTGGCGGAAATGATGTTTGCTGTGGTTGTAGTGAATACGAAAGTTGTAGATAATTTCATAATCTTGCTTGTGTTCAAATTGAATGGACATAGGCCTGATAGTTTAGGAACTATAGATTTTGTAAGTTCATTGTTAGATTTTGCATGCTCTCTATAGAGATCTGAATGATTGTCTTGTTTGACTTAGCTACGCTTTGAATCATGTCTTAGAGATAATAGAACAAGTGTAGTTCCTTTCATGAGATTTCCAAATTGTTAAAGATAATCCATTTTGGTGTTGTAGAGCTCCAGTTATAAGCTTGCGAAGTTGCATGGCAGAATCTTTCCAAGTCTGGACAGAGGTGCTCAATTGTGCTTGATTGACCTTGTTAATAGTGGAATCACCTTGTGATGATAATAAACATGTTTTAGATAATTTAATAAGTTTTCTATAAAGCTAAGGTTCATGCTTGTTTGATGTCGGTAACTCCAGTTATGCCATTTTGAAACTACTACTACTTTTATGTCCTAGTTCGGTGCAGATCTGAAACATTGGCATGTTTGACCTAGTTAGCTTTGGAATAAGCTTTTGTTGATAATAACAATGTTGTAGGAAATTTCATTATCTTTCCAGAAAGTCTAGGATCACCATCTTTGGATGTTTGGATCTCCAGTTATGGGTGAAACAAGTGTTATATGTGCTGCTGTCTAGATTTCTATAAATGTGCTAGGTGATTGCCTAAGCTTGCTCTTGTTTTGGCTAAACATGTTGGTTAGTTCTTGATTAATGCATGTATGCAATGTCTGAACTGAAGTTCACTTATGTACTATGCCTAATATGTTTACTATCCCTTTATAATAGGTTGTGTGATGCTTAGTTAAATAACTCTAGGTGCCTATGTCTTGCATGGTCTTATGTTTGCCTTGAATGCTATTATGTGATGCATCTCATATTACCATTCTTAATATTCATGCACTTGCATCATGCATCTCAATTAGGTACGCTAGATGAACCACGTGTAGGACGTGATGTTAGAGCCAAACCCGAAGACGGTGTATGGTGGACCTATCCCGAAGATGGAAGGACCCCTGGAGTACATGCCTGAGTGGGAGATCATTGCCAAGCATGTGTCATCTAGCAAACACTAACCTAGTGTGGGATTCTAGGCAAGCCCCGGAGCATTCTAAGTCTCCAATGTTTTTACAAATATCTTGAGTATCTTTTATTATTGATGATGCATTATATCCTTACCTTGTCCAGATAAAATCCTATGAATCCTAATTAAGTGTAGGATCGAATGATGCTTAGCTATGCATAGACCGGCAGAAGTCGGGTGATTTCCTGTCACCTACAAGATGTTGGATGAGCTCTGGTCAAGGTTGGCTATATTTGCTATCGTGGGAAAAGAACCATGTGTTAATAATGAATGGAGACCGGACAAGATGATGGTAGTGCAGCAACAAGGCATGGAGGTCTTGAGTGTGAATCTATCCCCATCTATGTTGTTTAAGGACCGATATGCTATACGTCCCCATGTCATGTTGAATGCAGACTAACATTTAGCTGGCCGGATAACTCGTTCCGACCATAAAGCCTAGTAGCTCGACTCAGGCTAGGAACACGAGCAGTGGCGTGCATTCTGGAGGTAGTAAGGATGTGCGGAGAGGCATTGGTGTAAGCCCAAGGCGGGTTAGAGTCCCGATCACCCTTGGCAAAGTGGTTCTCTAAGAATGTCGATCTATTTGGACTCGCGACTCCTGAGTTGTGACAAAGGTGACTTGATTGCAACCCTGATAGGGGAAGCAGGGTTTGTGTTAGGAATACCCCTCTAGCTGGATAGGAATCGATTTGAATTGCCGTCTCTCCTGGATAGTGAGAACTTGACTGAGCAGCGGCAATGTAGATTCACTAAATTTAACGATATGGTTAAAGGATGATGATGATGATGATAATGATAATGAGCCATGAAATACCTGATATGGTTATTATTGTTTGCAACTTAATCAAGTGATTGATTAGTATAGGTGCTAATATAGATGGTAGGTAATGGCTAAAAGGCACTGCTAGTATAGGTGATTAATGCTAATGGTTACTCAAGCTTTTATGCAAAAAGGTTGTCTAGCTAGATCCATTGATAAAGCCTTGCATAATCCTTGGTGTCACTTTATTTCTGGTTTATGATGGGTAAGTCTAGCTGAGTACATTCGAGTACTCAGGGTTTATCCCACCATGTTGCAGGTGAAGTTCTCGGCCTGCTGAAGATGGTGGCTAACCACTGGTGGGCTTGGTGATTCTATATTTAGTTTTCATCTATATGCTTTTGTCTGAGGATGTCACTTATGCTAGCAATGTATTTGGAACATATATTAATGTAATCTTTTGAAAGCTATGTTGTTTTCACTAATCGGTTTTGAAACCCAAACTTGTACTATTATTTGTGAACCCATTTGTAATATTATTTCTGCTGCAACCCTACGTATGTGATATGTATTTGCTTAATCACGCGATCTTGGTTGTGATGTTGATTTACCGAGGTCTTTTGGGACACTCGGCGGACTACCGGGTTTATATGAGTGAAAGTATGTGTGTGTCAACGTGTTAGTGGGGACAACCATACTTGATCTTGTATAAATTGGGCGGTTTTGTCACAAATCACCTGTGTATCTCACATAAACACAATTAGTCCACCTAGGTTGTCACTCAATTACCAAAACCACATAGGGAACTTTCACCATTGTTCTTCACAAAACTAGTCTTGTAATGAGCAAAGGTGGATTTGCCTTGCTTGGGGGTATAGCCCAATCCCTCTTTGTAGAGAGATGCTCTTTGGCTACCCAAGCACATAAGCAAACAGTCCTCACAACCATAGGCCTTGCCTAAGGCATGAATGAGCTCATTGTCCTCCTTCTTGAGGGTCTCATTCTCAACCATTAGTGAGGCATCACAAGTGAAACCATCACTAGTAGATGAGGTGGAAGTGCTACAAGAAGGGTTATTGGGAGTAACAACAATGGGTTTGTAAAAAGATTCATCAAGAATATCACATGTTAGTTCCACATCACAAGACACAATCACTTGCTCCTTCTTGGCTTCCTCGAGGAGAGAGGAGTGAGCTTTTTCAAGCTTAGTGTGAGCTTTGGCAAGCTCCTCATGGTCTTCCATTAGAATCTCATGAGAAGCATTATGCTCATTAAAGGATTGCTCAAGAGATTTGACCTTCTTATGCAATTCTTTGTACTCCTTTCTCTTCATCTCAATGCAAGTGTGGACTTGATCCAACATGTCCATGAGCTCCTCCTTGGTGTACTCCTCCTCATCATCACTTCTACAATCATCACTTTCACAAGCCTCATTATCACTCACATCATATTTTATCTTGGTAGTCTTTGCCATGAGGCAAGTCGATGGAGTGTCGAAGATGGATGGCTTGTTGTTGATAGCAATGCTTGCTAGTGCCTTCTTGAGTGACTTCTTGTCACACTATTAGAAATATCCACTTCTATGATAAAAATCTTAATAACGAATCTAAAACCATCATAGAAGAGCGCTTTTTATGATGAATATTTCTATTTCGTCATAGATCAGTGGTGATGATCCTACAACCCTCCATTTCTATGACAAAATTAGGCATCATCACAAAAAATGTCATAGAAGAGCATACGGTTTCATCACAGATCACTCGCGTGACCCATCTATGATGATCTCCTTTAAAACTATGACGAACAGGGCTTGGTCATTGAACTAATTACATATTTGTGATGAACATTATTTCATCTGTAATGAATGGCTTTGTCATAGATCCCCACATAATACTTTGTCCATCCGATGTGTACCAGTGGACCTACAGTTACTCATCTGTGACATTTGCAATTCATCATAAAAAATCTCCGCTCGATCATATCTCCATGCGATGTGTACCTGTGGGACCCTTCTCCATCCAGCGTGTACCTATGGGACCTATAGTTACTAATCCGTGATGCGTGCAATTCATCATAAAAGTCTCTACTTGGTCCTTTCTCCATCCGATGTGTACCTATGGGACCCTTCAGCATCCGACCTATGGGACCCGATGGCTTAGTGTCACGTGTAACTGTGGGAGCGTTCTCCATCTCCATCCGACGTGTGGGACTCGATGGCTTGCATGTCATGTGTACTTGTGGGACCATCCGACCTATGGGACTTGATAGCTCATGTGTCACATGTACCTATGGGACCATTCTCCATCTCCATGCGACCTGTGGGACCTGATGGCTTGCGTGTCACTTGTACCTTTTGTGCCACCGGGGTCTAATAAATTAAAAAAACCCTCAATGCCTAGGAGTCAAACTCGAGACTCGGAGGAAGGAATGCACGGTATTTACCATTGCACTAGATTCCTAGTTATACTAACATGTCTTTGGAGTCTTTATAGTATTATATTCTTTGTGTGGATGCTCTATAGGTTGAGCTATATTGGATATTTCCCCTTCAAGTGGAAACAAATCTATGTCCATTAGACTAGTGGTGGTGGCGGTGAAGGATCCCTTGTGTGCTATGGTGGCTCTAGAGTCCTTTTAGAGGATAGGTGGTGGGGCTTGTCGGTGGAGCACGACAACATTGGTGTCCATGTCTGTTGTGTGCCACGGTAGAGGCGATAGATCCGATCCATAGGTCTCCTTTCTCACCTTTTCTTATTCGCTTCACTATTTTGGTCCTTGCTTGAACATGAGGTATACAAGAAATATTCTAGCATTGGAGATCTAGTTAGGCCAATGATATGATGATGAAAAGAACTAGGAGGTGGCACTGGTTGGTTTTCTACTGATGTCTTGGTTTTCTACATATGTTTAGTTTTGTTACTGTAAATGCCTGTGTGTAGCTAGGCCTGTTAATTGTCAAGTGTTTGCTTGATTATACCTATCTATCAAGGCAAACAAACAGGCCTATTGCTTCTGCCTTCAAAACTGTTGTAATTGTCATCCTCTTAATCTTTGTCTATCTCCTATGGAAGAAGCTCTAAGCTCATGTACTGATTGTAAGTGTGATGGATAGACTTGATTTAGCTAGAATTGTAATGGTTATAGCTCCATTAATTGCTGCTCTAGTTTGAGTTATATGCATCTATGTGGTGCTACTCTAAATTTATTTGAGGTCATACCATGAAAATGGTTAATGGTTGTCAAAGTTGCATGTTGATGATATGATCACTAACATAGACTTAGGGGTCTAAACTAACAATTTCCATAAGTTTTGGTGAATCTATGTTTTTAGTAGGGTTTATTCAAAAAACCATCAAGGTGGATCAAATCATCAAAGTAAATCGTGCTTATCCACAGCAAAAATTACCCTAGAAGGCTCTACAAGAATCGAGAAGACACCATACCGAAGTGGAGGATGAGGCGCTGCCAGGTGGGGCCTGGCCCCACCTACAGGCCAGCCGGCTGCTGGCCCCTGGGCCCAACTGTCAGCCCCCATTCTTATGTCGGTTCTCCACCACCTCCTAGATTGCATCTATGCCATTTATTCAAGTCGGTTTGATCTGAGGGCTAAGAATTGACGCTCTAGCCTATATATACTAGCCCCTGCCCCTCTCCCTCAATAGATCTACCATAAGTCAAGAGTAGATTAGAAATTAGAGTTTCTAGAGAGAAGAGAATAGAGCTCCAATTCTTCACGTTCTAGTATAGGCTAGCTAGCAAGGTTCAAGTAGAGTTTGGGTATTGCTTAGGATTCTAGATTCATCGTCTAGAGGCCGGTATATCCATTGTATCCCTCTTTATTTATGACTTTGTGCTACTTCAATACTATGTTGCTATTTATTGTGTTCCTAGTTTACTCTAGTTATATGCTTGATATAGTTATGATTGATTATGAATATATGCATATGTTCGTAGAGCGCTTAGCTCAATACTCGAGTAAGAGTGGTACTTAAATATTGTTTACCAGCAGATGCATTCTACACTCTGGGTCATGTGGTAGATCATGGATGTGACACTCCCATTGAGTCCTTTGTAGTCCACTGCCTATTTGTAGAGCAAGAGAACCCAGTTGTGAAGGGAGTCAAGCTCTATTCTTGATCTTCCTTAGTAGTGTTCCTTATGCATAGATACAGAGTTAGTTATGCTATAGATGAGAGTGTACATACTTGGGTGTACAAAAGACTTAGTAAATAAGGAATGACTTAGGAATATTTTGCTCTTAACTAATCTCCTTCCTAGCCATACTATATTCATGAGTATCTATTTCTATCTCTAGATTACTATCAATGCCTTACACTTATCATTTATTTATCATTGGACTTACCCTTGCTATATCATGAGAGTTAATGATCTTGTCATAAGTATGCATATTTGTCAATATCTCTTACCACCCATCGCTCCTCCCTGTGGATAAAATATAAATAATGATACCTGGTATACTCCCGGGTGAAATGCTACAATGGTATATTATCTATGTGCTTACGGATACTTAATATATATATACAAGTGTTCTTAATAATTACCAACTACACATTTCTGGCATCATTGCTAGGGATGACAACTTAGTAAAGAGTGATGCTAAGAAATGTCAACAAGCATTTCTGGCGCCATTATTGGGGAGGGGCACATGGCTATAGAGAATTGATCAAATAAATACTTATTGACAAAATCATAACAACTCTACTTTAGCAGGCTTATGCTTGTTTATCTTTGTTCATATCTTATACAGGGTATTACAGGATTGGTTCTGATTCATCAACAAATTCCATCGATCACAATCAAACCAATCAAGAGGAAGCTCAACCCTAGTTTCTAATGCTATGGCTGACAAGACTTTGTGTGAATTCTCAGCTCCAAACACTGAGAACATCCACACTAGACAAACACTCAAAACTAACAACCTCGAGTTTGAGCTCAAGCCAAGCCTCATCAACTTGGTGCAAGCTACTCCATTCAATGGAAAGACACATGAATATGCTAGTGCTCATCTTTAGAATTTCATGGAGATTAGTAGCACAATCACCATCAAGGACGTTGCTCAAGATATCATACTACTCCACCTTTTTCCTTTCTCAATAGTGGGAAGGGCAAAGCAGTGGTTCTACACCAACAAAGATAAAATCAATACATGGGTAAAATGTTCAAAGGCCTTTCTAGCAAAGTTTTTCCCTATAGGCAAGACCAATGCCTTAAGAGGAAAGATTTTCAATTTCCAATAGCAGAAAGGAGAAACCATTCTAGAAGCATGGGAACATTTTCAAGAATACATTTTAGATTGTCCTCATCATGGGATGAAAGATTGGTTGGTCATGCAAAACTTTTACCATGGATTAACTCAGAAAAGCTCATGAAAAACTTGATGCTACTGCTAGAGGATCATTTATGTCACTCAACCTTGGAAAAGCTAAAACTCTCTTGGAGAAGATAGCATCTAACCAAGGCTGGTCTCAATGCACTATTCAAGCATGCAATAAGAGCGAAGAAGTACCAGAAGAAGTGTGTGTACTATTAACTAAGATGAACATCTTGTTGAATTGGCTTGAACAGCGAGCCAATTATAAGAAAGATCATTAGGCCATACAAGATGCTTTTAATTCCCAAAACGTATGTGGAGAATATTGGGGGTTGAATTCCCTGAATATCAAGAAGATGCAAACATTGTCGTCAGCAATTCTGCTCCACAACAACGAGGCAAGGATGGAATCAACAGCAACAATGATCAAATTACCAAGGTAAGTACCTAGGTAATTATCCTTCTAAGTCTAAACAGCCATCCTTGAGAGACTTGATCATAGAACAAGCTAGGATTAAAGAGAATATTTCTAAGAAGCTTGCTTTTAATGATAAAGTCCTAGAAAACATAAATACCAAAATGGATAGTTTTTCTTCTGCTATAAAAGATCAACTTAGCTATAATAAAAAGATAGAATCAGAATTAGCCTAGTTGGCTGCTATTCTACCTAATTCTACTAACCTTGAGAAGGTCAACGCCATAACCACAAGAGGTAGCAAGTCTACTCATGATCCTCCATATCCAACAAGGATAGGTAAGACATCAATAGCAGTACAAGAGGAGAAGAAGGATGATGAAGTTGAAGAAGTCGAGCCACAAGCATAGGAAATGATGCAAGATGTTTATGACACTACCTTCCTACCATTTCCACGTAGAAATCGAAAGGCCAAAATGGATGAGCAATTTGGTAAGTTTGTAGAGGTAATTCAAAAGTTATATATCAATATTCCTCTGCTAGATGCCATATAGGTACCCACCTATGCGAAGTACCTCAGAGACATTCTAAACAACAAGAGGCCACTGCCCACCACTGAGGTAATCAAGTTAACGGAGGAGTGTAGTACGGCCATCCTAAACACATCACCTGTCAACAAGAAGGATCCCGGATGTCCCACTATCGAATGCTCGATTAGAAAGCAAAACTTTGAGAATGCGCTATGCGATCTTGGGGCAAGCGTCAGTGTCATGCTAAAGAAGGTTTTCAACAATCTCAACTATTCAACACTCAGGTCAACATCAATGTGCCTACAACTAGCCGACCAATCAGTCTGCTACCCGATAAGAATCACCAAGAATATTCTAGTAAAAATAAGAAATTTCTTTGTTCCAGTGGATTTTGTAGTACTTGATATGCAGGAAGATATGAAGACACCCCTCATCCGTGGGTGGCCCTTCCTGAGTACTATGAATGCACACATTGATGTCAGTGCTGGAGAAATTAAATTCCATATTAATGGCAAGTGTAGTGGACCATGACGCCTAAGAGGGGGGGGTGAATTAGGCAACTTAAAAGTCTAGCTCTAAACTATGGCCTCTTTTTCTAACCTTAGCAAAACCTATGGAAAAGGTAAACTATCTAGACGTGCAACTATGGTTTTGCTTGTGTGTTGCTATCTCTACCGCAAAAGGAGTTATGCTAACAATGTAAATGCAGAAGCTAAAGAGTAAGGTAGAGATATGCAAACTCCCATCGACGACTCCGGTATTTTTATTGAGGTATCAAGAAGCACGCAAGCTTCCCCTAGTCCTTGTTGGAGCCCCTCGCAAGGGCCAAGCTCCCGGTCGGGTAACTCCATGGATAGCTCCAGGCCTTCCCCATGCGCAAGTGGTTCTTCGGTGTGCCTTTCGGCAAGCCTCTCCTAGACCGCTCCCCGCCATCTTCACTATCAAGCTTCCAGCCAAAATGCCATGGGCCATGTTCCCTCCGGTACATGGTGGCAGCCACACCACAAACATGGTTGGTGTGATATTGCAAGACTACAAACCCCTCCGATGTACAACAATGGTGCGCGCAAACATCGAGTGGTAAGAGGTATGAAAACCTCACTAAACACTAGGCCTAAACTTAGAGCAATCACATAAGTAGTGGTCTAATCAACCTAAGCACTTTGCAAAGCACCTACGCTAATCAGCTAATAAATCACTAAGCACTATGCAAGTGGAGATCACTAAAATGGTGTATCAACCCCCTTGTTATGTTTTCTTAGCTCCACTATACTCAAATGGCCGGTTGAAAGGTCTATTTATAAGCCCCACTAAGAAAGTAGCCGTTGGGGACAAAACCTAGCTTTTTGCTACTAACCAGACGCTGTTGTTGTCTTGACCGGATGCGTCCGGTCACTCACAATGGTCACTTGATCTTCGACGCGATCAACTGATCTGTTACCCATCTAGGATTTTCATTAAATGTAAAACAAGGGTAAGATCACCATGCTTAGCAAGTATATCAAAGGGATCGATGAGGCTCAAAGGCTAGACACGGTTCGACTGCGGTTCACAATTTTAGTTGTTTAGGTTTTAGCATCTTGAATCACTACTTTAGTGAATAATCCCAACCCAAGTGGTAATAGTGAACAATCAAGATTATATCCATTTCCTAACCATCCATAGTAACCACTAATCATGAAGGATCCAGATCGCTCGTATCCGTGAGCATGGCTATTATAATAGGTTAAATATTTCTACAGAAATTGTACAACTTTACCCATCGAGCCGTGATTCCCAATGTCAGGGTTTGCAAAGCCCACAACACATCTACATAGGAAGTGTGGTAGGGTTTCACTATGTAACCCTTCGCTAGTCACACTAACAAGTCGTAGCTACTAAGGTTTTAGCCGTCTAGCCATATGTGACCCTCCTCTAGGAGTGGCACTCATGGTTGCGGCACGGTACACACTGTCGACACAGATTTTTGTCCCATGCTAAGGACACATGTAGCAAGCCAGAAGGGTCCGCTCAATGGAGCTAGAGATCCACCTAGCTTCAGCACAAGGGTGTTGCCAGACAGTTCCGAATGTGCGGCTCTAAGAGCTGATATGAAAGGAGATCGACTAAATAGCTGATTCCAGCATATTTATAAGAATAAATCGGTTAAAGCTCATGAGGTTGTGTAAGAAGAATTGGTTATCATTATGAATGTCCTTTAAACAAATACTGGTCACTGGCAAAAAGATATCAACAATAATTAGTTCGTGCTAAGCCACTGACTACAAGTAACCGAACTCCTTTATAAAAGAAACAGTTCATCATCATTCAACCATTTAATAGAAATAAATCTAACAAACATATTATATCTCATTTATTGCTATGACCAGTGGGGCATGAGGTAGAATCATGTAGGCCGTAGAAACAACAATAGACTCGACAACCCTAACTTATTACTAATATTAGTGGGGCATGAGGCAGAATCATGCAGGCCGTAATACAATAATAAGATCATAGGGCTAACACATCTTTCAACCTATCGCTACTTCAACGATCTTGTGATGCGAATTATTCATGAAAGCGCTCGATATCGGCTAAAACAGCCGATTCAGGCATAGCGCACAGTTAAGGTCATGCCCTCTCAAGAACAGATCTACTAAATAACAATCCCTACTCCATGGTGCTAACAGTGGGGTGTGAGGCAGAATCACATAGGCCTTGATAACGGGCCATGGAATAGTTCGCTAACCAATAGATCTACTCAAGATCAAACATGCCTTAATGGCACGCTATGAATAATCAAGATTGATGTAAAAGAGCCAATAAAACATAACTCATCATTTAAAGTACAGATTAGATCAGTTTTAGATTAGCAAACGATGGGTTTAAAAGGATATAAGGCCGATCTAGATCAATCCCAATCGGGCGAAGTGATATTGTTGTAATTAAATAAATAATGAAAACAATAAACAATATTAGTAACTTAATGAATCTATCCAAAGGAACGCCACCCTTAGATAGAGCCGATAACTTGACCTTGATCTAGTTCATGTAGTGCGGGTCGACCGGATCGATGCAGCCATACTTGAACTAGGCAAGAATCGATAACTAACTTATACCAGAGTCGCAGTGGAGGTCAACCGAATTGATGCAGCCGTATGAACAGAGGTATAAGCCATGACGGTACTTACAACAAGCAGTGGAGGTCGATCGGATCGATTGAGCCGTACTTGCTGAAGAACTCACCAAGATCTACTCTACTCCTACTCCTAAGGGGTGGCTAGAGCTAAAATAGTAAATGACTTGTATATTGTATTAATTGTGTCTTACAATAGTCAGGGTTCGATATTTATACCCGAGACCTATGCATGACTCCTGTCTAAGCATGACTCATCACAATTTTTGACCCTAGAGAAAACATTCCTAATTTAAGATAACTTGGACTCTTTTTTTCCCTTTTTGTAGAGTCCAACATGCCTCGTCCTAGCACCGATCATAGCCTTTGTCGTTATCCGCTGGCGCTATATGAAGAAAGCTGATATTAGTTTTGCATCTAAATCAGCTAGTTCCGATCTACAGACAATTGATTCCTTGATGACATGATCTTGGGAACTTTTGAGTCCTTGTGACTCTTCTTCCAAATTTTGGCATAAACACATGCCCCCCAATTTTGGGATAAAAGTAATTTTATTCCAAAATTATCACGTTTGTGCCCCCGATAGGTCTGCAGTCATGAGTAAAGAATCTTGATCTAGGGTCTACTATTTGTCACCACCTATGCCAGCTCATGAGCCCATGCTTCAAAAACTTTTACGAGAGCGTCATTGCTTCATGGGCACTTGGATTCATCTTTTCGGACCGGTTATAAAATGCCTATCTGACCCTAGCGGGGGCAACTCAACAATTTAGCCATGTTTCTCTTCTATCTGCCTCCTTGAGTGCTCCTGACTACGATAGACCCTCCATGGTCTATCCTTTTGCTATGAAGATCTCAAGCGGTTAGAAGAATTCTTGTGCATAGGGTGACTATGTCGCTCATTCTAGTGCCTCGTTGAGCAAGAAGACCAGCCATTGCGGTTAGAAGAATTCTTGTGATGTCACCTGAGTCTTCTCACCATGCTCACAAAGTTGTTCTATTTTTTGCGAGAGCCTAAATGTGTGGACACCTTCCCCTTGTTTGCTCCTCCAAACACCCATTGGGAAAGCCATAGGCTTTTTTCCCATAGTTCCTCAATTTACTGAGAAATCTGCTGATCATATGTTAGGCAGGCGACCTTTCCTCTTCTCTAGCACAATTTCATCAACAGGCCGATGTGACTTGGTTCATGATGAGTTTCGGCCTTGTGGGGATCTGGACTCCCTTCAATCCAATGAAGCCCTGGTGGGTTAACCCCTGGTCAATGTAAATTCTTTGTATCTGTCCCACGATATGTTGTAATTTGGGGAAGCAATAAGTTCGAGCCTATTATCTCCTCATTATCCATCCCCTGAATTTCTAGAGTGTTGATCTGTTTCTGATTCTAATTTCAATTTCACATCCCCAGCGAGATCTACCTTCTTGCTTTCCTAGGCTATATATACGGGCCACGGCTGTGGATCAAGAAACAACCCATTTTGTCTCAAACCTTCTTCATCTTTAGTATAGTTCCTGCCTTCCTGTAGGTTTGAGATCATGGAGAACAACAAGGGGTCTGCTGAAGAAGCCCTCAATAGATCTACATCATCATGCCAATGCCTTCAAGAGGATGCAACTTGTGGTACTCCCATCATTTTGGATCAGAGGGCTGACTCTGCCTAGCCTTCGGGGTCGCCTTTGGCACTAATTCACCACCAGCTTCCTCATCACTCGAGGAGGCAGATCAACAATGACAATTTGCTTGTCTCCATCGATCGAACCGACCAGCATCTGGCTAACTACCTCTCCCTAGTAGAATTGGCTTTGGCCATGATTGAAGGCCGATCACCCCTTGAGGTCACCCTGGTGGGAGAAAGGTTGGCCAGGGCTAAAGCTAGAATCATGGGTCACCCTGGTTTAGGCATTTGAGCAACACCCCATCAACTATTTTATAGTATAACTAATCATCTAACAAAACATACTTAGCCAATTTATACCTTAGTTTTTTGGTAACTTTCTAAGATGGATCTCTAAGGTAATCGGCTATTTTGACTCTCCAGTCATCACTTGAGGTTTCACTACTCAAGACTTCTTGAAACACTCGATATCCTGATGCACTTTGAGCTAGACAGTTAGCTTCTTGGTTTTGTGCTCTCAGAATATGTTGGAAAGAGATATGAAGAAACTCCTTGAGTAACTTTTGACACTCATCATAGTATCCTTTCAAAGTCTCTTCTTTGCACTCATATAGGCCAATCAACTGATTAATGATTAATTATGAATCTCCAAACACTTCGATTGCTTTGGCCTTTACTTCATGAAGAAGTTGAAGTCCCTTGAGAATAGCTTCATACTCCACTTGATTGTTAGTAATCATTGGCTTAGTTGGAAGAGCAAACTCAAAACTTGCCCCCTGAGGCAAAATAATAATAATACCAATGCCACCACCCTACTTGCATGATGACCCATCAAAGAATAACATCCAAGGCATCGGTTCTACATAACCAATGCTTGACTTATGATGCTAGGTGACAAAATTGGTCATTACTTGTCCTTTGACTGCTTTAGCTAATTCGTATTTCAAGTCAAATTCTGATAACGCAAGAATCCACTTTCCCACTCTTCCATTCAGTATTGCCATTGATAACATGTGCTTAACCACATCAGCCTTGGAAACAACTGTACACTCGGCCGATAATAAGTAGTGTCGCAATTTAGTGCAAGAGAAATATAAGCACAAGAATAACTTTTCGGTGGGAGAATATCTCATCTCTGGATCCAATAGTCTTCTACTCAGATAGAAAACAACTCTCTCTTTTCCTTTAAATTCTTGCATCAAGGCCGATCTAATTGTCTTGTCATCAGCTGATATGTACAACTTAAACGGCTTGCCTTGCTGAGGAGGTACCAGCATAGGTGGACACTTCATATATTCTTTTATCTCTTCAAATGCCCTTTGTTGTATGTCACCCCACTTGAATTCTTAATCATTTTTCAGCTTCAACAAGGGAGAAAATAGTAGGATCCTTTCCGATAAATTTGAAATGAATCTTCTGATAAAATTAATCTTACCAAGCAGAGATTGCAACTATGTTTTGGTAGTCGGGGGAACTGCCTCATCAATTGCTTTCATGCTCTTTTGACCAACTTTGATTCCTCTCTCATGGACCATGAACCCTAAGAATTGTCCAGCTGATACTCCAAAAGCACACTTATTAGGATTCATCTTTAAACCATGCTTTGTTGTGCATTCGAGAGTCTCACGCAAGTCAGCCAGGTGCTCTTTGCACCCTTTGGATTTTATCATCACATCATCAATGTAGATTTCAACAATCCTACTGATTAACTTATGGAAAATGTAATTCATCGCCCTTTGATAAGTTGCACCAGCATTCTTTAGACCAAAGGTCATCACAACCCGCTCGAACAGACCGATTGCGCCGAAGCACCTAAAAGCAGTCTTTGCTATGTCTTCTTCAGCCATGAAAATTTGGTTGTGCCCTGCATTACTATCCATGAAGCTAATAACCTTGTGCCTGGCTGCTGCATCTACTAACATATCAGCTATTGGCATCGGATAACCATCCATGGGTGTGGCTTTGTTCAGATCCCTGAAATCGATGCAAACTCTCAGTTTTCCATTCTTCTTATATACAGGGACAACATTCGATATCCACTATGCATATCGGCATGGTCGGATAAATTTTGCTTCCAGTAACCTTTTAGTCTCCTTTTTGATATCAGCGAGTATGTTTGGGTTAAATCTTCTTAGAGCTTGTTTAAACGACTCATATCCAGGTTTGATTGGCAACCGATGTTCAACAATTGACCGGTCTAAACCAAGCATCTCATAGTATTCCCAATCAAAGCAGTCTTTAAATTCCTTTAATAAATCAATTAATTCCCCCTTATACTCTGGATCCAACTTGGCACTTACGTACGTGTAACACCCTAAAATTTGCCTCTTTTGAAATAGAGCTAAAATGATTTATTTATGAATTTTTGTGCACATGAAATATAGGAAAATAAAAATTTTCATTAATTTAAAATTCATCATAAGGTAGTAACAAGTGTGAGCATACATGCTGTTGCATTTTATTTATGGTGATGAATGGTGTGATCCAAACTCCAAAGTAATTTGGAATGCTTTAGAAATGAAATTAAAAATGGCTTTGAAATAAAAGAAAATAAAATTTGAAAATAAGAGGATTTAAAAATGGTAAAATTTATTTTTGAAAACTTACCAAAATTTCTCATTTATATTTGAGATGAAAAGTATGTTGAAAGCATATTCGGATTTGATATGATTTACATAGAATTTGGCTTAGATTTGAAAACTAGAAAAAGAAAAGGATTTGGAAAAAAGGGGAAAAACTCCTCTGTCATTTTGGCCCGGAGGCCCACGTTTTCCCCCTGGCCCGCCTGTTTCTTCTTTCTTCCCAGCATCGGCCTAGCTAGTCACCTAGCCCAGCCAGCCCAGTCCCTTCCCCCTCCCTTCCCTTTCTTCCACACCAGCCCACTCCACGCCCTTTCTTAGCTCCGCTACGCGCACGCACCCGCAGCCCACCAGCACGGCCCGCATCGGCCTACCTTGGCTTCCTCCTCAGTGCCCGCACGCACCGCTTCCCTTCTCCTTCACCGCACTATGGGTCCCGCACGTCAGCACCGCCTCTCTCCCTTTCCTTTTCTTTCCCCTGCCTCTTTCCTTCCTCCGTCCTAGCAATGGCGCGGCCAAACCCGGCAAGCCATCACGCCGGCGCTCCTACATGGAAGGCAACCAATCACCGCATGCTCTCTTTTCTTCTATGCCACAGCCCCGCCCGCCTATAAAGGCCGAGCCGAGCCCTCCCCTCTGCCCCTTCTCCAATCGCCGCTCAAGCTCGCACTCACCGCCGCCGATGAATCCCCCACCTCGAGCGCAAACCTCGATGCCGACGTGTCCCAGAACTCCGCCGTATTCTCCCACAACTTGAGGTGCCTCCAAATTTATGTTTCAGCTTTATTTCGATCGGATTCATCTCACTCGTGCCCTCCCTCTCTCTCCAGCCATAGCCGCCATCGTCGACCGCCCCTACCGAGACTCCCCGAATGCCGCAACCACCTCCAGACGCATCGTGGTGAGCTTCTCCACCTCCCTGTGCCCCCTTTTCGGTAGTTGATGTCCTAGAATGATGTAGCAGCGAGCTCCCAAACCGTCGTTCATGGCGCCACCACGGGATCGCCGCTCCGGCACGTTCCCCGCCCTCAATAGCGCATTCATTAAGTTCGCGGGGTCCTGTGCTTCATGCCAGTGGGTTTTGTTTCGATTGGGATGGACGAAATCGTAGTACTGGTGTCCGCCGCTGAGCTTGGCTCATCGCCGGCCATGGCGCCCTCGCCGGAGGCACTGTGTAGCGATGGGTAATCACCTGATCCCACCTGCGCCATCAGATCTATTTTGAACGGCCAAGATTAGATCACTGGTTGGATTAAGTGACCGGTCCACCGCGGACTGTGGACCTAGTCCACCACGTCGCATTAGCACGAGCCCACGCCACGTGTTGCACCATGCCAACCGAAGCGCGCCACGTGTTTGCCTGGTCAGCACCTGGGTCAACCCGCAGTCAAGCCATGCGCATCTTACAGAAAACCCCCGTGTTTTGAAGTAATCAACCCGCAGTCCATAGCAGTTCAAATGAATTACAAATCAACCCTGTTTTTATTCATTTAAGTCCCTGTAGTTTCCATAAATAGTGTGCGCAGTCCAAAATTCATTTAAATTCAGATTTTAATTGTTTTAATTCAAAAATGAGTTTGAGTTATTTACAGAAATGCCACTGAACCTTATTTCAAGCATAACTTTTGTGTTTTAAGTTCGATTTGATCCGTTCGAATTGCGTTAGGATCGTATTTATGTTTTCTACATGTTTATACAACTGTTAGGCATGTTTTCAACACTTGAAATTCATGAGTAGATTTAATCTATTAATTAACCAAAGTAAAACTTATTTAAATCATAACTTATTTATTCTAACTCCAAAATAGTCCATTCAAGTTGCATTAGATTCATAGCGACGAGATTTATGCATTAGTAATAGTGTTTACTATATTGATATTACTGAAATAATGTGGTTTAAATCATATCTTGATTAATGATTATGCAACTAGGTTTTATGCAACTGGGTTTCATCCAGGACTTACAGTACAGCTGTGAGGGCCATATGGCTCTGGCTTTAGCTCAGTATGAGGATCTTTTCTAGCTTGTTAGTGGTTACCTTTAAGGAGCAGGGTATGTTTCCTTTGCTGCTGGGAAGTGTGTACCATGCTGCGATGCCCACGCGTGCCACTCCTAGAGAGGGGCCACATACGCCTAGCGGCCCTAACTTGTTAGATGAATCCTTTGAAAGACTTCATAGTGAACCCTGCCGACCTTCCTTGGAAGTGGGTCAAGAGATTAGCTACCTCGGGTGTAAGGGTAAATCACGACTCACAGTGAACGTGTACAACCTCTACAGAGTGTAAAACTGTTATAACATCCATGCTCACGGACACGAGTGGCCTTGGACCCTTGTGGAATAGAGATGATCACTAATGGATAATGGTACTAATGATCAACTATTTATGCTATACATTATCATGTTTACCAGATCATGTGTTTATGGGAATGATAAATTCTTTGCCGCCCAACTGCTTAAAAAGATGATCTATTAAAGCTAATAGCAGTTAAACTAGTGTCAGCCTTTTTGAGCCTCATGAACCCCATGATATAATTGTTAAGTATGACATGTACTTATGCCTGTTTTACTTTTCTATACATTGGATAAAAATCCCAGATGGGTACCAGATTGCTGGTTTGGTGGAGTTAGGCTTGTGGTCAACCAGTCAGTCGTCCCTATGGATTTGGAGTCTTCGCCTGAAGATCGGAGTCGACTTTCCGCTGTCTATACTCTGAGGTTATTTTCCTTTTACTAATACATTATGTAATAAGTATTGTCTCTTGATATTACCCTTATTTGTGGCTATATGTGAGATTTGACTTCCTAGGCTCACATATAGTGTGTATCTAGTTTTGTCTTTAAAACCGAGTGCTACAAAGTGGTATCAGAGCAATGCTGACTATAGGACACAAGCCTAGATAGAACTAGATGTTTTAGCATGCTTTTATCTTGCTTAGTTCTTGTTTTCTCTCCAACCTTGTTATTTGCTAAAATTTATGCTCACTCCAGCCTCTACCTGTTATGAAAACTTTGTCTCTATTCTCAATCCTCTTTCTTCGTTTATATAGATGGGTCGTAATGAGGAAACCACCAGCATCAAAGGTTAGGAGAATCAAGCTACGTTGTCCTTGGCTGCATTTGACAAGGAGAAGCTTGTAGCTGTGCAACAACAAGCACTAGAAGGAATGACTCAACCTAGGAGTTTTCAACAGTGCTTGCCACAAGGTCAAACCAATATACCAAAGGGACCAATGAAGAGACAAGTAGCAGAAGCTTGGAAGAATATGAAGTCCAATGAAGATGTTGGAAGGACGGCACATGAATGCCAGGATCACCCATAGCAGAAGCAAGAATAGAAGGTCCAAAAGACACAGGAGCAAGGAAGCAAAATAAAGAAAAACTACATCCAAGGAAGATTGAATAATGTGGATATGACTACTACTCATGGAGCTAAGGAGGTTGTGTACGGTTTCATTCCAGTAAACTCAGCTTCTGCCACAGTGCTGTTTGATCCTAGAGCTTCACATTCAGTTATCTCTAGTGCATATGTAAAAGAACATGAGATAACTATCCTACCAATGAGGAAACCAGTGATAGTTAAGTCCCCAAGAGGAGAAATGAAGGCAGACCACATATGCCCAAAAGTTAGTCTTGACATAAAGGGGGTGAATTTCATGGCAAATCTTATTGTTTTGGAGTTAATGGAAATTGATGTTATCCTAGGACAAGGATGGCTATCTGCTTGTAAAGGAGTGATCAAGTATGCCCAGCATTCAGTGCTTCTAACAACACCATCAGGAGAAAGAATTGAGTATGAAGGTATTCAGCCTGTATCTGAGGACAATGTGGATAAGAAGAGAAAGGAGATCTCACCAGAGTCAGAATCAGGAAGCAATCAACATTTGAGTTCTATTACATCATCACATCCAACTCCAATCCCTAGTTAGTTAAACTCAGACTCTAAAGAATTGGAAGTTTCTCAAGCTAAGGTTACTCTAGTCTTTCCACATGAGGTATGCATAGATGGGTGGACAATCACCTACATAGAGTTTCAACCCCAAAAGATCAAGTGAGCTAAAAAGCGGTCCAATCAAACAAAGATGAATTTACAGAGTCAGCAAGCTGACAATACTCTAAGAAACAATTCTATGGAGTATGACATCACTAAAGATCTAGCTAAGAGAAAGTGTTATCATTGCCAGCAGGAAGGACATTATATTAAATCTTGCCCACAGAAGAATCAACAAGTACACCATGGAAGTAGCCAGAGTCAGATCACTACCGGATTGCCACCAGGAAGTGTCAGTGATACCCAACCCAAAAGAAGCATTTGGTGAAATTGATGAATGAAGAAGTCATGCTAGACTATCCAAGATCCTTAGTTAAGGAATAGGAGTTGTGCCCTTATGTAATAAAAATGATAGTATCGCAAGTGAGTCAATAATTGAGTTGTGCATCTTTAAGTGCTTTGTTGATTTGTCATTATGTTTATGCTTGTTTTGCATCTTTGTAATGATTGCAATGATCTTGCTAGGTGTTCCCACAATTTCATTTAGTTTATAGGCATAAGGTATAAGGATTAATGAAATAAATAGTTGGGTTATTGTTCTTCTATTTTTACTATCCTGTCTTCGGAGCAGCCTGTCTTTATCGGTTCATATCTCTAATTTTGGATGGTAAAAAATCCTAAGGAAATTATGGACAATAGTAGACTTCAATCACAAGACGATGCAAGCTATACTTTGGTGTCCCCTAGTTTATCTTTTCTTAAGGGGGTAGCTAGGTTGAAGATTTTGCAAGATGAAGTGTCCTATGTTCTGGTTTGTGAAGCGGAAGCGTGGTGGGCCCATAACCCATAGGTCCTAGGATCATTAATGTTTTGAAGATTGGTGGTAGATTCTCTTTTGGACCAAGAAGATAAGGAAGCTTTGTTGGATGGTGAACATATAAGGAAAGAGAATTATGGCCTAGTGATTAGGGTTACCTGAGAGTTGTTCAATGTACCTATCAAAATTTTGGAATTAGTTAGGAAAATTACTTGGAGTAAGGGCAATAGGTATGTAAGGTAAAGTGGTTCTTTATCAATACAATGGAACTGCACGAGGAAGTAAAGAAGAATCCAAGGACAGAGTATTCCCATCTCTTAGTCGACGTCTTCTGAATCTTGAGGACGAGATTCATCTTAAGGGGGGTAGAATTGTAACACCCTAAAATTTGCCTCTTTTGAAATAGAGCTAAAATGATTTATTTATGAATTTTTGTGCACATGAAATATAGGAAAATAAAAATTTTCATTAATTTAAAATTCATCATAAGGTAGTAACATGTGTGAGCATACATGCTGTTGCATTTTATTTATGGTGATGAATGGTGTGATCCAAATTCCAAAGTAATTTGGAATGCTTTAGAAATGAAATTAAAAATGGCTTTGAAATAAAAGAAAAGAAAATTTGAAAAATAAGAGGATTTAAAAAATGGTAAATTTATTTTTGAAAACTTACCAAAATTTCTCATTTATATTTGAGATGAAAAGTATGTTGAAAACATATTCGGATTTGATATGATTTACATAGAATTTGGCTTAGATTTGAAAACTAGAAAAAGAAAAGGATTTGGAAAAAGGGGAAAAACTCCTCTCTCATTTTGGCCCAGAGGCCCACGTTTTCCCCTGGCCCGCCTCTTTCTTCTTTCTTCCCGGCATCGGCCCAGCTACTTGCCTGGCCTAGCCGGCCCAGTCCCTTCCCCCCTCCCTTCCCTTTCTTCCACACTGACCCACTCCACGCCCTTTCTCAGCTCCGCTCTGCGCGTGTGCCCACAACCCACCAGCGCGGCCAGCATCGGCCTGCCTTGGCTTCCTCCTCAGCGCCCGCATGCACTGCTTCCCTTCTCCTTCATTGCACTGCAGGTCCCGCACGACAACACCACCTCTCTCCCTTTCCTTTTCTTTCCCCTGCCTCTTTCCTTCCTCCATCCTGGCAATGGCACGTCCAAACTCGACAAGCCATCACGCCGGCGCTCCTACATCAAAGGCAACCAATCACCGCGCTCTCTCTTTCTTTCTACGCTGTAGCCCCGCCTACCTATAAAGGCCGAGTCAAGCCCTCCTCTCTGCCCCTTCTCTGACCACCGCTCGAGCTCACAGTCACCGCTGCCGGTGAATCCCCCACTCCCGAGTGCAAATCTCGACGCTGACATGTCCCAGAACTCTGCTGTATTCTCCCACAACTTGAGGTACCTCCAAATTCATGTTTCAGCTTCGTTTTGATCGGATTCATCTCACCCACACCCTCCCTCTCTCTCCAGCCATCGCCGACATCATCGACCGCCCCTACCGAGCCTCCCCAGACGCCGCAACCACCTCCAGACGCATCGCGGTGAGCTTCTCCACCTCCTTGTGCCCCATTTTCGGTAGTTGACACCCTAGAATGACGTAGTAGCGAGCTCCCAAACCGCCATTCATGGCGCCACCATGGGATCGCCGCTCTGGCGCATTCCCCGCCCTCGATAGCGCATTCGTTATGTTTGCGGGGTCCTGTGCTTCATGCCAGTTGGTTTTGTTTTGATTGGGATGGATGAAATCGTAGTACCGGTGTCTGCCGCCGAGCATGGCTCGCTGCCAGCCATGGCGCCCTCGCCGAAGGCACTGTGCAGCAATGGATTTTGAATGGCCAAGATTAGATCACTGTTTGGATTAAGTGACCGGTCCACCGTGGACCGTGGACCCGGTCCACCCCGCCGCGTCAGCACGCGCCCATGCCATGTGATGCACCGCGCCAACCAAAGCGCGCCACGTGTTCACCTGGTCAGCACCCGAGTCAACCCATAGTCAAGCCATGCTCATCTTACAGAAAAGCCCCCACGTTTTGAAGTAATCAACCCGCAGTCCATAGCAGTTCAAATGAATTACAAATTAGCCTTGTTTTTATTCGTTTAAGTCCCTGTAGTTTTCATAAATAGTGTGCGCAGTCCAAAATTCATTTAAATTCAGATTTTAATTATTTTAATTCAAAAATGAGTTTGAGTTATTTACAGAAATACCACTGAATCTTATTTCAAGCGTAACTTTTGTGTTTTAAGTTCGATTTGATCCATTTGAATTGCGTTAGGATCATATTTATGTTTTCTACATGTTTATACAACTATTAGGCATGTTTTCAACACTTGAAATTCATGAGTAGATTGAATCTATTAATTAACCAAAGTAAAACTTATTTAAATCATAACTTATTTATTCTAACTCCAAAATAGTCCATTCAAGTTGCATTAGATTCGTAGCGATGAGATTTATGCGTTAGTAATAGTGTTTACTATATTGATATTACTAAAATAATGTGGTTTAAATCATATCTTGATTAATGATTATGCAACTAGGTTTTATACATAAAATATAATTTGTTTTATAATTTAAATCTAAAATTGACTTAATTCAATCCATATTATTTATAAAAATATCTTTTGTATATGAATTCATATAGTTAACATAAATGAAGCCTATAGTTTTCTTTTCCACGTATTAAGCAAATCTCTCGGTAGCTATAACTTTTCAACTGTAGCTTCGATTAGCATGCCTCTTGTGACTGTGTGTTCGTAGCGATGCGTAGAATCATGTTTCAATCTCTTTCACTTATTTTTCTATGATTGGTGTACTATTCTGATATAGATGCAATTGTATGCTATGCATGTATGTGTATGGATGTTTGTGTGGTGTTCTATGATTACGTCTAGTCGGTGAGATACACGTGGTGATCCAGAAGAAGAAGAAGGACGTGAAGATTAAAGCTTACCGAAGGATCGGTGTGTAAGGCAAGTATAGCATGGGACCATCCTTGTTACCTATTCACATTTAATCACTTAATTCATATTGCATGTGTCTACCTTGCTGCCAATAAGGATATCCTAGATATTTGATAACTTGTACCTTGATACCTTTAGGGTATTGCATGGGATAGTTTTTGCTAGTGCTTAATCAAAACTATGATCTTGTAACTTGACTAATGGTATATGCAATAAACATTAAAACATGACTTTTTAGTAACATGGAAATAGGGGGCTGGAGTGTTTATATGCTTTAGATTCCTCTCCCTAAGGACTTATCTATAAGCAATCATCTGGGACTTACAGTACAGCTGTGAGGGCCATATGGCTCTAGCTTTAGCTCAGTATGAGGATCTTTTCTAGCTTGTTAGTGATTACCTTTAAGGCGCAGGGTATGTTTCCTTTGCTGCTGGGAAGTGTGTACAGTGCTGCGATGCCCAAGCATGCCACTCCTTGAGAGGGGCCACATACGCCTAGCGGTCCTAACTTATTAGACGAATCCTTTGAAAGGCTTCATAGTGAACCCTACCGACCTTCCTTGGAAGTGGGTCAAGAGATTAGCTACCTCGGACGAAAGGGTAAATCACGACTCATAGTGAACGTGTACAACCTCTATAGAGTGTAAAACTATTATAACAGCCATGCTCATGGACACGAGTGGCCTTGGACCCTTATTGAATAGAGATGATCACTAATGGATAATGGTACTAATGATCAACTATTTATGCTATACATTATCATGTTTACCTGATCATGTGTTTATGGGAATGATAAATTCTTTGCCACCCAACTGCTTAAAAAGATGATCTATTAAAGCTAATTGCATTTAAACCAGTGTCAGCCTTTTTGAGCCTCATGAACCCCATGATATAATTGTTAAGTATGACATGTACTTACGCTTGTTTTACTTTTCTATACATTGGATAAAAATCCTAGATGGGTACCAGATTGCTGGTTTGGAGGAGTTAGGCTTGTGGTCAACTAGTCAGTCGTCCCTGTGGATTTGGAGTCTTCGCCTAAAGATCAGAGTCAACTTTCCAGTGTCTATACTCTGAGGTTATTTTTCTTTTACTAATATGTTATGTAATAAGTATTGTCTCTTGATATTACCCTTATTTGTGGCTATATGTGAGATTTGACTTCCTGGGCTCACATATAGTGTGTATTTGGTTTTGTCTTTAAAACCGGGTGCTACAGTACGTCGGCCTAGGTCTATCTCTAGGACCAATGTCTACTTCTTCCAATTCATCGACCAATGTGAAGCCATATCCTAGTTTGTCATCTGTACCATCTATTGGATTATCGAGTAATACAGGTTTTCAAAGCCGATTGCTTGGATCGGCTATTGGCTCTCACCAATGACTCTGAATTCTGATAGCAACAGAAAAGCCATTTGGATATTAGCTGATGGTTGCTTTCTATCAGTTGTTTGCTTGGTATGCCATACTTGAGGTTTACTGGATGCCTGAGCCTGTTCCATCTCTTTATTCCTTAGGCATTGCACCCTTCTCTTTTGGCTTCTTGTTAAACCTCCTGGACACCATTGGCCCTCCTGCCAAACATATTTTCTTTCATTGCTTTCCCCTTCATAATCAGCCTAGTCCTGGTCAACAACTCTTTTTCCCAGCCGATTATGAACACTTCCATTTTTTAAGCGCTGATCCTTGTTATCATGATGATATGTATCTTGAGTACGAATAGACCGGCAGTTGGTTTGAGATTGCCTAAACTCCCAATACTGATTGCTGCATTCTAGACAGTCATGTCTAGTAGGCAACTTCAAACCTTCATTCTAGCAATGTCTAAAGAAAGGATAATTCCAACGTAATTTGGCTTGTTTTCTTTCATACCTCTCTTCTTTTAGTCGATGCTGGTATGCTTGATCCTTAACCAATGCTGATAATCCTTTTCCTTCTGCCGCTGCCACTTATTCAAGAGAATCCGAGATGTAACCTATGGCTTTGTCATCTCTACTTTTGACGTCTCCCCCTGCTCATATCAACTCTTTTGCTTGACACAACATCTTCTAAACTCTCTGTATTCGTCAGCCGATATTTGCATCTTAGGATTGACTGTTCTAGCTTCTTTTGATTTGGTTGATGTTAGGACCTTAATTTCTCCTTTGAATAGCCCAGCATCAACCATGATTTGATCCCTTGGGAAAGGATTATCATCAACTTTCATTTTTTGAGGCATATCAAATTTGAGCCTCCCCTGCTAGATAGCCCTCTATATATGTTGCTAGAAAATTCTGCATTCATTAGTGGAATGAGAAGTAGCATTATGGAATTTACAAAACTTCTTATTCTTTAATTGATCTAGGGGCAACATGACATGACCATCGGGCAACTTGATCTGCCCTTTTTCAAGCAAGAAATCAAAGAGCTTATCTGATTTGGTGACATCAAAGTCATAGCTCTCCTTGACTTCTCTTCCCCAAGGATTTGGCACCATTATTGTCTTCTTGCCCCAATTCCATTCAGCCACAACAACCTCTTCTTCTTCATCTTCATAGCCGCCATCGACTGAGTATGGATCATAAGCTTTGGCTACTGTGGTACTCTTATGGAACTGGGTATCTCTGCGCATACCCTGGAATTGGCTATTGAGTGCTACCACTCGTTGAGCCAATTGTCCCAAATTGTTAAATTCTTGTCCTAGCAGCCTTTCTTTCCATATTGGCAGCATTCCTTGAACAGCTAAAGCAGCCAGTTGATCATCAGCCAAATTTAAGGAGAAGCATAGGTTCCTGGTTTCTTGGAACCTCTGAAGAAATTCAGTGCCCAATTCATTAGTCTTCTATCTTATAGTTGTCAGATCAGTAATCTTCTTTTCTCCAGTCCTAGTGTAAAAATATGTATGAAACTTCTTCTCTAGGTTAGCCCAATTGGCAATGGAATTGACTAGAAGTGATGAAAACCAAGTGAAGGCTGGCCCTAATAAGGACAAGGAGAAGAAACAAAGTCAATGGGCATCCTCAACTGATGCTTCGCCCAACTGTGTAAGATACCGACTGACATGTTGTATTGTGCTTGTACTGTCTTGGCTAGTGAACTTAGCAAACTCTAGGAGCCTATAATTTGTGAGAAGGGCGACCAAATCATACCATTCTGGATATGGGCGTTTGTACAAAAAATTTAGCCATTTTGGCTTCAGACCGAACTGATTCTTCATCATCTCAGTCACCCTCAGCAATAATTCATGAGCTTGCGGATTTGGATTCCTCTGCACTTGCTGACCCATCTGTGGATTGAAATCCCATGTGTCTTGATATCCTAGATTTGGCATCATGTGAAGGGTGTTATAATTTGTGCCAAAGTGATACCCTTGTGGAATCTCGATCTGGTGGGTCCTTTGCTGACTCGCTTCTTGAAGTCTCTGATTGTAGACATAAGGATCCATATCTCAACAGATCCTTTGAATTGATGGTCCTATTTTTTTAGCCGATGACGGTATGTGGCCTGATGTGCCAAAATTGATCGCTGGTTCTGACTTTGCCCCGCTGGCTATTGCACATGCTGTATTGATGGTCTAGGATTGTACTATGTCTAATTTGCAGTAGTTCCTTGAGTTTGTTCAAATGAACCCTAAACTATCTGGACATCACCACTACCAGCTAGTGCTACTTCTTGATGGCTGGTACCGACATGATTAGTCCCTTGGGTCGACGGATCTAGAATGTTGTAATAAGCGGCCCACCTTGACCAACTAGAAACCCATGAATTGCCTCTCTCATGGCGTTGTGAAATATGTCCATGAAAGCCTCGTTATGGCTTGATATGGCATCACGAACAGATTTGTCAACAACTTCCTTAAAGAAACATCTGTCTTCATCTTTAGTGGTATCCATTTGCTCATGCAATAGAACTCTTGGTAGTGGAAATTTCTGAACAATTGTGTTGTTACGTGTTTTGGTGTAGGACAACAAACACTTATTTTGAAACTCTTCTATAGCTTTGCTGATGATACCCTTTTCCCCATCAGGTAGATCTTCATAATGCAACATAATGATGTCGTTGTTGTTGTGAACCGCAATGACAATTGTGGGGTCCCACCAGGCGTGCCAGAAACATGTGTTGACTCAAATTTTTGTCCCATACCGAGGACACATGTAGCAAGCTAGAAGGTTTCGCTCAATGGAGCTGGAGATCCGCCTAGCTTCAGCTCAAGGGTGGTCGATCCTATGCACTCCTCCAAAGACATGCCAGTTAATTTGACCCTGCAATTGACAAAGAGAGAAAGCTTATCAGTAATTAAGGACGGAACATGCCAGTGTTGCTAGACAGGCCAGAATGTGTGGCTCTGAGAGCCGATGTGAAAGGAGATCGACTAAATAGCCGATTCTAGCATATTCATAAGAATAAATTGGTTCAAACTCATGAGGTTGTGTAAGAAGAATCGGTTATCATTACGAATGTCTTTGTTTAAACAAATACTGGTCACTAGAAAAAATATATCAACAGTAATTAGTTCATGCTAAGCCAATGACTACAAGTAACCAAACTCCTTTATAAAAGAAACAGTTCATCATCATTCAACCATTTAATAGAAATAAATCTAACGAGCATATTAGATCTCATCTATCGCTATGACCAATGGAGCATGAGGTAGAATCATGTAGGCCGTAGAAACAACAATAGACTCAACGACCCTAACTTATTACTAATATCAGTGGGGCATGAGGCAGAATCATGCAGGCCATAATACAATAATAAGATTATGGGGCTAACACATCTTTCAACCTATCGCTACTTCAATGATCTTGTGATACGAACTGTTCGTGAAAGCGCTCGATATCGGCTAAAACAGCCGATTCAGGCATAGTGCACAGTTAAGGTCATGCCCTCTCAAGAATAGATCTACCAAATAACAATCCCTACTCCACAGTGTTAATAGTGGGGTGTGAGGTAGAATAACATAGGCCATGATAACGGGCCATGGAACAGTTTTTGCTAACCAATAGATCTACTCAAGATCAAACATGCCTTAACCGCATGCTTTGCACGATCAAGATTGATGTAAAATAGCCGATAAAACATAACTCATCGTTTAAAGTATAGATTAGATCAGTTTTAGATTAGGAAACGATGGGTTTAAAAGGATATAAGGATGATCTAGATCAATCCCAATCGGGCGAAGTGATATTGTTGTATTTAAATAAATAATGGAAGCCATAAACAATATCGGTAACTTAATGAATCTATCCAAAGGAACGCCACCCTTAGATAGAGTCGATAACTTGACCTTGATCTAGTTCATGCAGTGGGGGTCGACCGGATCGATACAGCCACATATCCTTTGAATTACCTTTAAGGACTTTACCTACATTACTTGTTGTACCACATATCCTTGATACCTATGGTTTGAGATGCATTTTGGATAGATGCTGTAGCGCTCAGCATAAATAATTATTAAACAAGACTAAAGGTATTATGCAATGTGTTAAAATGGAGCTTTTTAGCAACAATTAGGGGGCTAGAGTACGGGGTTGAGTGCTCTAGTGCCTCTCCATAAGGACTTAATCCTAAAGCGGCCAGTTAGGAGGTTTTGTACAACCCTGAGTGTCATATGGCTCCGACTTTAACCTGTTAACTAGATTGTACTAGCTCATCTATAGCTCTCCATAAAGGCAAGAGGGGGGCACTAGTTGGTATGTTTATTTTCCTGCTAGGGTGTGTACCATGCCACGACCACTATTGCCACTCCTAGAGGAGGGCCACATATGGCTAGACGGCTAAAACCTTAGTAGCTATGACTTGTTAGTGTGACTAGCAAAGGGTTACGTAGTGTAACCCTGCCACACTTCCTAGGTAGAGGTGTTGTGGGCTTTGTAAACCCTAGCATTGGGAATCATGGCTTGGTGGGTAAAGTTGTACAATTTCTATAGAAATATTTAACCTGTTATAACAGTCGTGCTGACGAATACAAGTGATCTAGATCCTTCATGATTAGTGGATACTATGGATGGTTGGGAAATTGATATAATCTTGATTATTCACTATTACCACTTGGGTTGGGATTATTCATTAAAGTAGTGATTCAGGATGCTAAAACTTGAACAACTAAAATTGTGAACCCCTGTCAAACTGTGTCTAGCCTTTGAGCCTCATAGATCCCTTTGATATACTTGCTAAGCATGGTGAGCTTACACTTGTTTTACATTCAACGAAAATCCTGGATGGGTAACAGATAACACATATGAAGAGTTTCCAGAGGATGTCTAGGACTACTACATTGATGTTCACTAGTTGGAGTCCCTATGGCAGTTTGGGCTTAGCTTTCCGTTTTGTGTAATAATGTTGCCAATGAGGAAAACTATGTGATAATAGTATGATGAGATATGCGATGTAATAAAGTACTTTACTTTGATATTATTACAATTTGATGGTATATGTGTGTTTGGATGTCCTAGGTGCACATATATGAGTACTTGATTTTGCTATGCAAAATTGGGTGCGACAAATTGGTATCAAAGCTATAACTAACCATAGGACGATCAACCTAGTTAGAAATGGACGTTTTAGGATCACATTATCTTTATTTTACTACCTTTAATTTGCTATAAAATTTTTTGCTTATATTCTGTCTTTTATCTGTTGCAAAAATTATCTTATTCTAATACTCAACCTTTTCAATCTTATAGATGGCCCGCACTAAGATGACACCACGCAAGCGTACCATTGTGATGCCAACAAGGAGGATGAGGTTCACAATTGGCAAGCGCGTTCCTGCACACCTGGTGGAGGCTCTGAGGAGCATGGAGGAGGAACCGCCTATGGAGGTGCCCATGGAAGAACCTCTGGAGGACCAGATGGAGGATGACCCCATGGATGAAGAGACTAAAGAGGGGCCCATGTATGAGGAGCCTATATAGATAGAAAAATCTGAGGAGGAGCCCATGGAGGGAGATGAATAGGGGGGTCCGGATGGAGCTAGTGACCCTGATGATGGTGATGATTCTAACAACTCTGATTTAGATGATGGGGGTAATGATGGTGGTGATGGAGATGGTGGAGATGATAGTGGAGATGATGGTGGTGATGGTGTTGGAGATGGGGGAGATGGTGGAAATGATGGTGATGAATACCATGATGCACTGCTGGCTTAGGGGTGGACCACAGAGATCCACTATGATTTGCAGGGTGATACCTAGTACCACCCCAAGCTTCTCTCACTTGTATGCCGCTACCACACTAGATGCACCGTGCAGTACATAATGGAGCATTGGACCCACCCCGACTACACCAGCTTCTGGGAGACAGAGGTGTACATCCACGAAGGGACTCAGATGCGCTACATCTACCATGCTATCACTGCATGGCTCACACGTGCAGCTACCATCCGAGATGCTGCTCGATAGGCATTAGTGGTCAATCGCGACCGCCACTTTGACGACGTCAAATGGGAGGAGGATCGTTATCTGCCCCACCGTTGGAGCGGCTAGTCCACCTACAACATCGCTGCACCACTTGGGGAGGAGAACCATAGGCTTAGGCCTACCCTTATGAACTTCGCCTAGACCAACACTGACTTGGATCAAGCCTTGGAAGAGCTAGATGTCATGGGGAAGGCCTACCTGTAGCTTGCCTAGGAGAATGCTATGTTGAAGCAGCATCAAGGAGGTCCTAATATGGAAGCGCCTGGTATTCCTGCTCAATCGCATCCAAGGAATAGAGGAGGCTTTGGAGACCCCAACACCAGCACCAACATCAACCCATAGGAGGATTTCCCAAAATATGTAATAAACATGCATAGATGTGCGAGAGAGTGTTTAGTTTCTTTTCTTTTAATGGTTGAACAATTGGTACTTGAGTGGTTGGATGGTTGTCATGATGAACAATGTTTGATTTGGATTTTTGTTATGATTGTGATGACTTATGGGCATGTCCACAATCATTTATCTTAAGATTAAGGTTTAAGGATGATATGAATAAATAGTTGGGTTTCATTTTATCTTGCTGTCCATTTTGTATCATGCTGAGCGGTCCACCTTTATCAGTCCATATCTCATGTTATAGATGTCCAATTGTCATGGAAATTTTATGGAGATAAGTAGACTTCTACATATTTCTTTCGGCTCTAGAATCACCTCAATACCTATTATGAATTGTGAGATAAAGCTGTTGTAAGTTGATATTTCTGTGCTGTCAGAATTCTAGAGTAGTACTGCTTGTCGTCTGTTTTTGCCTGATTACACTTCAAAATCTGAAAATGTGTTCTAAATGAAAGTTGTAGAGAATTTCATAAGCTTTCCATAAATGTAAAATTAGCATTCAGATGATAAACAGAGAGTGAGATATGCTCATTTTACTGCACTGCTATTTCTCCAACTCGCTGTAAAGTTCAGAACAATTATCATCTTGTATACCCAATATATATCTCTTGTCTTGATCTTGTGATACCTATTCTCAATAGGCCATTATCTCTTAAAGGTTATACATTTTGGACATATGAGGCTTATATGATGTATTTACAGATGGTGAACACCAGGAGGAACAACCAGGGAGGCGAGGACTTGCTGTCGCCACCCCCTATCACTATGGAGCAACTGATGATGATGCAAACTCAGTTGTTGCAGCAGATGGCTCAGGTTATGCAAAATAATGGGAATGGGAATGCACCCCTTCAAGTCAGAGACAAAAGGGGAGAGTTTCTAAAGGGACATCCGTCTGTCTTCAAGCATTCCGCTGACCCACTCCAAGCTGATGATTGGCTGCGTACAATTGAGAGGCAACTTGAGATTGCATAGTGTGATGACAAGGAGAAGGTTTTGAATGTTTCTAGATAGCTGCAAGGGGCTGCACTTGACTGGTCGGACTCTTTCCTCTTTGGCCGTACTGAAGCTAATCCCATCACTTGGCAAGAGTTTCACAGTGCCCTCCGCTCTCATCATATGCCTGCTGGGTTGATGAAGCTAAAGAAGAAGGAATCCTTGGCTCTCAAGCAGGGGAGCATGTCTGTTGCGGAGTATCATGACAAGTTCATACAATTGTCATGGTACGCACCTACAGAGGTGGAAGACGATGAGAAGAGGTAGGAGCTGTTCATGGAAGGTCTGAATGATGGTCTCCAATACCAACTGCTATCCCATACCTTTGCTAGTTTCCAGCAGCTTGTGGACAAGGCCTTGGTTATCGAGAACAAGCGCCGCCAAATGGAGGACAAGAAGAGTAAATTCTAGGGGCAACAACAAGGGAGTAACTCTTGTGTCCGCAATGCTCCTTAGCAAGCTTACCCACAGCAGCGCTATCAGGGTCAGTCCGATTTGATCAACCGCAACTAGCAATCATAGCGTGCGCAGCAGTAGCAGCAATAGTATAAGACACCAGTCTAGTGCCAACAGCAAACCAACAATGTTCCTGTGAAGAGCAATGTCTCCAATGCTCCACAAAAGAATGGGGCACCAAAGGTGCCAAATGTAGTCAATGATAACAGATGCTTCAATTATGGAGAACTAGGACATTACTCCAACAGATGCCCCAAGAAGACGACTAATATGCAGTAGAACTATGTCCGAGGAAAGGTCAATCATGTGACCACAGAGACAGCTCAGGAGGCACCTGATGTGGTGATCGGTACATTTCCAATCAACTCAAACTCAACTATAGTTCTTTTTGATTTTGGTGCTTTGCATTCCTTCATAGCATATACTTTCATAAAGAAGCATTGTATTCCTGTATGTGTTATGAAGAAACCCATGTTAGTAAACTCACCTAGAGGGGAAATGAAAGCAAATTGGATATGCTTAGCTGCTAGTCTCATCATAAGGGGGTAGAATTTCAAGCCAACCTTGTAGTTATAGACTCATCTAGAATTGATGTTATCTTGGGTATGGATTGGTTGAGATCCCAGAAGGTAGTTATAAATTGTGGGAATAGTTCCGTGAATCTAACCACTCCATCTGGTGAGAAAGTTGAGTATGTGGCAACATAGTCAGCTTTAGAAATCTGTCGGGTTAATCAATTGGAGGGCACAACCCTAGAGGATATACAGATAGTAAATGAGTATCCAGATGTCTTCCCTAAGGAGTTACCAGGTATGCCACCTGAACGAGATATTGAGTTTATAATTGAACTTTTACCTAGAACTACACCCATAGCTAAGAGACCTTATAGAATGGGAGTGAATGAATTAGCAGAACTTAAGAAACAAATAAGGGAACTATTAGATAAGGGTTATGTCCAACCTAGTTCTTCACCTTGGGGTGCACCAGTATTGTTTGTAGAGAAAAAAGATGGTACACAAAGAATGTGCATATATTATAGATCACTTAATGAGGTCACAATTAAGAACAAGTATCCACTGCCTAGAATCGATGACCTATTTGATCAGTTGAAAGGAGCTTGTGTATTTTCCAAGATCCACCTCCGATCTGGATATAATCAGTTGAGAATAAGATGTTTTGACATTCACAAAACCGCTTTTGTGACCTGATATGGATTATATGAGTTCACAATCATGTCCTTTGGTCTAACAAATGCACCTGCTTACTTTATGTATTTGATGAACAAAGTGTTCATGGAGTACCTTGACAAGTTTGTCATTGTGTTCATTGATGATATATTAGTCTACTCTAAGAATGAAGAAGAACATGAGGGACATTTGAGGCTAGTATTGCAAAAGCTTAGATTGCATCAGCTCTATGCTAAGTTTAGCAAATGTGAGTTCTAGTTAAAAGAAGTATCTTTCTTTGGTCACATAATCTCTAATGGAGGAGTAGCAGTAGATCCCAAGAAGGTTAGAGATGTGTTGAGTTGGAAGCCACCTCAGGATGTTAGTGAGATTCAGAGTTTCCTTGGAATGGTTGGGTACTATAGGAGATTCATCGAGGCATTCTCTAAGTTAACTAAACCTATGACTACTCTATTAGAGAAGAATGCCAAATTTGTATGGTCTAAGCAATGTGAGGATAGTATTGAGGATTTGAAGAAGCGATTGACTTCTGCCCTGGTGCTTATCTTACTTGATCTTACCAAAAGCTTCTCTATCTATTGTGATGCCTCACGGCAAGGTCTAGGCTATGTTCTTATGCAAGAGGGTAGAGTTGTCGCCTACGCATCCAGACAACTAAGAAAACATGAGTTAAATTATCTGACTCATGATCTGGAGTTAGCAGCTATGGTACATGCTATCAAGATTTGGAGGCATTACCTGATTGGTCATAAGTGTGAGATTTATATAGATCATAAGAGTTTGAAGTATATATTCACACAGTCAGATCTAAATTTGAGGCAACATAGATGGCTGGAGTTAATCAAGGATTATGATTTGGAGATACACTATCATCCAGGAAAAGCTAACATTGTAGCAGATGCCTTGAGTAGGAGGAGTTATGTGAACATGGCCTATTGTCGGGTTCATATGTCATAGAACCAACCAATTTATAAGAGCACAAGTACAATGGCAGCCCGCAAGCGGTCGCACTGTCATACTTGAGCCCATATAAACCCGGTAGTCTGTCGAGTACCATGATAGGTCTCAATAAACGATCCACAAACAACCAAGACCGTACATGATTCAACATACATGTCACATATTACATAAAGTTCGCAGATACATTTCCATCATTAGAGTATGAAATAAAGTTATTACAAACCAAGTTTGATAGATAATAGTGGAAGCAAATTAAGTTCGAAAGTAGCATTTGACAACTTAGTTTTATACAGTGCCAACATACGATCACAGTCCACAAAAGCATATAGAGGGATTAGTAAAGAAGCCTGCCCAAGGCTTACTCCTCATCCACAGCGGGATAGAAGCAACTCTTGCAATATCCATGAAATACTGTGCCATATGCAACAATGGGAATAAAACCCTAAGTATGAGAAGGTACTCAGCTAGACTTACCCGTCATAAACTAGAAATAAATTGACTCCAAGGATTATGCAAGGCTTTATAAGTGGAGGTAGCTTGACAGCATTTTGTAGAAAAAACAATTAACTCAGTTATACAATTATAATTCTGTTATCAAGTTAATTATAACTATCCATCTCTAAATTAGCAACTATCCTATGCCAAACATGTGATACATCATTTTAAGAGCATACAATAGTAACCATAGCAGATATAGTAATTCCATGTTTATCCGAACCATCATATTCCATAATACAATTACTACGATGTTGGGGCTAGCCAAGTTTCTCACTATCTAGGAGAGACGGCGATTCAAATCAATTTCAACCAGCTGGGAATTTATTCCTAACACAAACCCAGGCAGACTAGATCAACAGTCACCTTAGGTCACCTTTGGTACAACTCAAGTACACATTTCATGGGTTCGCCTAGCGCCACATAATCAGGGACAACCAACTTCCATGACGTTCAGGCCCAGCCTGCCCTTGGGCTCATGTATGGCTCCCCGCACATCCTTACTACCATCCAGAGTGTGCACTCGTATAGAGCGGGGCCTGGCTTGAGTTGAGCTACTCGGCTTCATAGTCGGAACGAGTTATCCGGTCAGCTAAGTGATAGGCATGTGTTCAATCTTGTCAAAAGTGCTAATAACAGTATGGTCCTTATTCGATATAGACGGGATCACATGAGTCAACCTACGCATAGACTCCACCCGGCCTCGATTTACATTACCCCATGGTTCTTTTCCACGATAGCAAATATAGCCAACCGTGCTTTGGTATCCACCTATATCTCGCAGGTGATAGGAAATCACCCAACTTCTACTAGTCTAAGCATGGCTAAGCAAATATTCAATCCTGGACCTACATAGGGTTAAAGGTATATTTCTGGACAAGGAAATTATATGCATCAAGTGGTTCCAATCAACTCTAATAACCTAATGCATCAACCATAAAGGACTCGAGTAATATTTTATAAAACACTAGGAGACTTAGAATGCTTCGAGGCTTGCCTTTCAGAAAAGAAGTGGGGCGATGGTCAGGGTACTCCGGGAGCTCTTATAGGGTCTGCTCCTCTTCTTCGAGAGCTGCAGCTTGAGGAATCTTCTGCTGGTCCCCTTCCTCTCCTTCGTTGAATTCCAACAATGTTATCTCCTCTATCGATCCTAGATGCATGAATATGACATAAGATATTATGAATGCATACATGCTGACAAGTATAGTATGATGACACATGATGAATGCATTCGTGTAAGTATTCTTTACAGCATGGTGTTAAAGTAATAACAAATGCATCACATTTTACTGAGTAGGTGCATATCTCTTCTTGATTACTTAGTCAAACACTTCAACAATTCATTTACTACAACCTTCTTTTAAGACTCTTACTATGATTCAATAGTTATATAGGGCAAACAAATCATTCAATCAAATCTATCCAGAAAGTAAACATTTTGGACAGCAAACTTGTAACAGCTATAACTCTAAAACCCTAAGTTCTATGACTGTGAAACTTTAACACAAGGTAGATTAGTAAGTTATCTACAACTTTGTTATTAACAAGTTTTACAACAAAGACTATTATCCATATGAAATCATCCACACAATCAAAACTATATATGTAGCCTTGTATTTGAATTATAAGGTGAAAATTAGTTAGGTGCATACAATCAAAGGCTTCTACACCTTACTATGAACATCAACAGTTACTATACATCACAAGAATCATAGAAAACATCATGCTCAAGCCCAATTTAATTACTTAAATGCCTTTATTAATTTAATTAAATAATTAGGGTAAATAATAAAGATACACCAAATTTGCACAATAAATTCTCAGAAAATTACAGTAGACTCCAAATACTCACAGTAGGCTACTGTGAAAATTTCATACCATTTGCACATGTATAACATCCTATGCAAAAATGATAAGCTAGCAAGGGTTAATTTAGTGAAAATAGTAAACCCTATAGAAAAGTGTCAAGAAATAGATTATATATATTTTCCTAGATTCATATTAGTGCCATACTACTATACAAAAATTTGCATAGCAATATATCACATATTTTTATCCCTACAAATTTCCTTAGAAAATGCCATTTATTAATAAATAAATAGAAAGACCATATTTAAATCAAGTTTACAACAAGCTTAATATTTTTACTAGCTAGAGCATGTCAATACAAAACCAACAAAATTGGAATCACAATTTTAGGAGTTTTCTAGCTCAAGATATCTAATTTACAAAATTGTAAACATACAAAAAGCATTTATCTAAATGCATTTTAATCCTTAATAAAACCATCGGAGACTGTATCGATCATATTTTTATAAAACACTCCACTTCAGGGGGGACACAACAAAATTTGTTTCACAAGATTTGGATCACCATAGCTCAACTTATCATTTTTCAAAGTTAGCATGAAATTCTGAAAATAAATGAACTATCCTTTGAAACTGTGTCGCTGACAGGCGGGACCCGTAGGTCAGTCAACCCCACACGTCAGTGACGGCAAAAATAGAGGAACGCGCGGGACGGCTGGAGTTTCACCGATGGTGGCTTCTCTGGTGATGGAACAGGGGTGACCCTCGTGACCTTACGCACCCGATATGGTAGCTAGGTGGACTGATTAGTGAAGCTAAGCTCGACGGTGGCGGCCATGGCGACACGGTGGTGCGGGTCGACGGCGATACGCCGAAGGTGACCACGATGACTCAAACTAGGGCTCGACCAAGCATCTACAGTCTATGGTGAAACCAGAGCAAACTCTATCATGGCACACGACGGACGGAAGCATCTCCGCCACGGCGATGGAGCAAGGCGGCGGAACACCAGTGAGGGCGAATGCGGCACGGAAGCCTTACCGTGCGTGGCTAGCGAGAAATGCGGGCGCAGTGAGATGGTAGGATCACGGTGGAGTGGCTGTAGTGGTGGAGAAGCGATGCAGGGCAAGCTTGGTGGCCGGCAAAGCGACAGCGTGAGCTCGGTGCTACGGCGGCTGCTGCGGACGAGTGCTACGATGAAGGAGGAGGCAAGGAAATGCAAATGGGAGCACGGGGCGTCACGGGCGGATGCTGGGGAGGGTGAAGGCATGCTCTAGCTCAGCGTGGCCTGGCTAGTCAGCGCAATGGTGATGCGTGGCTTCATTTCCTCCATGCGGTGGCCAGCGTCTGTGGCCGGTCAGCCACGAACCAGTGCGGTGCGGCGTTCGTCAATGCCCGTTCAAGCACCTGACAACACGATTTCAAGACGCTAATTCTATCGATCCAGAGTGATTCAGTGAACGACACTAAAATCAAACTTGTATAGATATGTACCAGCTACAAATCTTATTTAGAAATCAAGTCCTAATTCTCGATGGTAAGGGAGTAAAATTAGCCTAAAGTTGAGCTCATCACACTGTCAGTCGAAAATGACTTAGCGAAATTTTTTATTTTGAAAAACAGCAAAATGTTGAATTTTGTGGGCTCAAAAAGACTAAGCTATGCACCTAATTAGCTCATGAACCAAAAAATAAAAGTTGTTTCTCTCATCAAATACTACAACTTTACTTTAGTGCACACATCCATGCAAAGTCTCTATCATATCGTTCAAACTAGGTCAAACCTACTACATTTAAATGATGACTAACACTTGAACTATGACTTTGTGACCAAATCACCCTTAGTCATGAATACCAAAGTTGTTCATAATGACATTCTAAACATGTTTAAGCTATTCATAAGGTCACACAAACATTTCATACATTGGTTATAGATTTCACATTCCAGGTCAACATACATAGCATCACTTAAGGACTTGATTAGACAAAGTGATCTTCATGAACAATGTTCCATTAGTCATCCTAAGTGTAGCTAAGATGTTTTCATGACTCACATCAACCATTTACATGTATTCACTCATGATCATATGCATATATACAAAGAAACATAAAATAACACACATGTTTCATATGTTTCAATCACATGTTTCAAATTATGTAAGCTTAAATATGAAGGCTTGATGCTCATGCTCATGCAATGCAAGTCAAATTATGCAAGCTTAACACCTAGGGTGTTACATCATGAACCTAGGGTCCCTCTTGAACTAGCTTCCCAACAAAGGCTCGGCCTAGCAGATGACCTTGCGAATGATGTGCAAACTCATGGGTTGGCCGAAATACCTAAACAATAGGCTAGAAGGGCAATCCAATCTCCGACTGGAAGGCCTGGCCAAAGAAGAATGGTGCCCGCTTCTGACTCTGGCCACCTCTCTGACCGGAAGGCCTTGCTAAGGAGGAACAGTGCTCGCTTCCAACCACGGCCCGCCTCTAGACGGCCTCTCCGACCGGAAGGCCTGGCCAATACCACTTCCAACTTCGACCTGCGTCTCCAACTAGGGATGCGCTGAACCCCTGTTTACAGCTCTTCTCCAACTAGCGCAATCAGAGCCAGCTGGGACCATATGACTAGGGATGCCTGCTCGATAAGGACCAAGAAATGGACAGAGAAAGTAAGGTAGGGCACTCAAGTCAACAGCAATACCAAAGACCATACCCTATGCACCTACAAGATAGTACCCTATGACCTTCCTGGCATGATAGAACCCAAGCAGTGTTATAGGCGCCGACATTTTCCCTATAGTGTTGTGGGTGCCATCAACTCCCATACCAGACAAACATGGTATGGCTCCCCCCCACATGCCTCTTGGCATCAACAGTGTTGTGAGCGCTGACATTTACCATACTAGGAGAACATGGTAAAACCCCCTACATGCCTTTGGGCATCAATAGTATGGCAGGCACCGACATCTGCCATACCAAAAGAAGACAACATAACCTCCCACGTGCATCTAACATTAAACAGTATTGTGGGTGCCTACCATTATCTGGTACCTGCCGGCATGGGCAACAAGACTAAGTAGCATATGTATTCTCTCTCTCACTTGTAAGGCTGTCCCCTTCATCTATAAAAGGGGATGCTCCCTCTCCCAACAGAGAGATCCCTCAGTTCACTTACATCAATCCATTCATTGTAGCTTTAGACACTCTAAAGCTACATAGAGCACACGCTCGAACACTTAGCACATAGCGGAGCTCCCATCACTCTAGGCCCTTCAGACCAGAGTCCGACTAGACCTGTTGTATCCCCATCTTTCTCCCTTTTATTTGTAACCCCATATCAAACTTCAAGCACCTAGGCTCAGGAATAAAGTCACCGACCGACTCAAACTGGATGTAGGGCATGTTGCCTAAACTAGTATAAACCTAGTGCCATTGAGTGCTAGGCCACCTTCGATCACAATGTATAGCAAAACTATAAATATTTACATGTTGGTCACTTTTTGCACCAATAGTTAGCGCTGTCCATGGGGAAGACGTTGTACGTTCAACACTTTTTGGTCATTAGATGGCCCACTTTTCCACCACCTTCGCCATGGTGGGCTCAAGCGATACAACTGGCTTCGGTTCACTAGAGTTTCCCACACTCCCACCTATTGGGATGTGGGTTCCACTAGTCTTTGAGCCATCCTAGGCCTTCCTCTTTGGAAACCTGAACTTCGTCGCTGACCAGCTTGGCATACTACACCTCCGCAAGGAGGCACTTGCTCTAGCGCCAGTCGAAGGGGCACCCTCCATCGGCTCTAGGACACATGACGACTTCAATGACGAGGCGCCTGTGCTTTATTCTGAGCAAACTCTCTGCTCAAACCTCGCTATGAGTAATGTACATACTGTTATTTACTCGGTATTTACTATCTCATGCCGATTATCTAGAGGGACCATATTGTCCGCACCGCAAACACCGTATGACCGGTTACCCTATGGCCTCACATCCCCCATGGACGCATATGCTTGAGGGCTCCAAAGGACACTGGCGATGCCCCCTCTCACATCCGAATTCATGGGAATGGCAAGCTATGCTCCTGCCACTTTCCATGAACTCCTAGATGACGAGGTCGAGAGCGACGGCTCCAGCATCGGCGATGTGGCACCTAGCCACCGTCTGTCCTAGGAGTGCGCTATGGCAGACGCTCTAGGATAGCCACCGGTGGTAGCGGAGTCTTTGCAGACTCACACCCTCTGGACCCACGTGCAGGGGCCCTTACACTTGCATAAGAGCACACAGAGGAGCTATGACAATGGCGGTAGAACCAGCTGCCACCTGTGTCGGTGCGCTCGGTGCAGCACGTTGCGCCCCACGCGCATGACCCGACGAGCGGCACCTGGGGTCGCACCCGTCAGGTCCAGCGTGACATCATGAACAAGGGGAACAACCCCTCACAGTTCGCTCGAGCTAGCCAGAGCATCACCGCTGTGGCAATGCTTCTGCATGGTGTTCCCGAGCCCATCGAGCCCTAGGAGCGGGTGGTCTACCGGAGCCTCTAGGCGCTGGTGGAAGCCGCCGCCGTTCAATAGGTGGTAAGCTCCGCATCATGACTCTGACTCACGCCCTATCTCCCCACTAGGGGAGTGGGGACAGACTAGATAGATCGCTCCATTCGTTTACCGCTATAGCCACCAAGCGTGGCTTGGGAGGCCATGACTACGCCACGGTACGACATGGCGCTTGCTCCACACCGACCGCCGGTATGCGAAGGGCTTGGTCCACACCAAGACACTCACAATGTCATTACCAACCAACATCAGGCCCAATATTCGGGTGGCGGAGGGCAAGCGACACGGGCCTCGGCCGGACCATCGAGTGGAGCGGTGAAACACGCCCTAGGCATGGTCACCGGCCAGATGACTAGAGTCCCCGCCTGGATGGCCTGGGACCACGGGCCTTTGGCCAGCATATCTAGAGAGCACCGTTCCCATAGCTCTTCTGACCACCCACCAACATCACCAAGTACACCAGGGAGACGAACTGCGGTATTTGGCTCGAAGATTTTCAGCTCGCCTACTGAGCTAGAGGGGTGGATGATGACCTTTTCATCATTCAATATCTCCCCATCTACGTGGGGGAACATGTTTGGGCGTGGCTTGAATTCCTCCCACACGATAGCATCCGTGACTGGGCGGACCTCAAGAGGGTCTTTGTCGAAAATTTCCAGGGGACGTATGTCCACCCTGGTAACTCCTGTGACCTCAAGAGCTGCTAGCAGGAGCCCAATGAGTCCTTGTGGGATTGGATCCATAGGTTCTCCCAATGATGCAACTCCCTTCCTGATGTCATCGATGCGGATGTCATCAGTGCATTCCTCTCTAGGACAACATGCGAGTCCCTGATCCACAAGCTTGGCTGCCTAAAGCCCTGTACCACCCACAACCTGCTCAACATCGCCACTAAACATGCCTTCGACGAGGAGGCATTCAGAGTAATCTTCAATGGAGGCTAGGACAAAGGCAAGGCCAAGTGTGGGGACCAAGATGAGGTCCCCTCCGCATAGAGTGGCAAGAACAACAAAAAGGACTGGCATCGACGGACAACGCCGCGTTGGTCACCGCAGCTGATCGCATGAGTAGGCAGCCCTAGTAGGGCCTGCCTAACCACTTTAACAAGCTCATGGATAGCCCATGCACCAACCATGCCTACCCCATCAAACGCCTCTACAAGGATTGTGAGCTCCTCAAACCTTTCCTACGATAGGCCGGCAGGCCGAAAGGAGACAGCAAAGAGGCGGTAGCCAAGAAGGGAGGCACGACAGGAAAGGATGGGGATAGCTTCCTTGACACCGAGGAATGCATCATGATCCTCGAGGGATCCAATGCCATCTGCTCCAAGTGCCAGCACAAGGTACTCTACAGTGAGGCATGCGCCGCCGAGATGGTCGTCCCCTCCTTCCTTAGTAGGCCAGAATCTTCAATCACCTTCAATTAAAGGGATCATCCCTCCCACATCGCTAGACCAGGATGCTACCTGCTCATCGTCGACCCCATAGTCCATAAGAAGTACCTCACCAAGGTGCTAATGGACAGAGGTAGGGGTCTCAACATCCTCTATGTCGACACCCTTGATGCCATGCACATCCCCTAGTTAGAAGCTGCCCATCATGGCATGATCCTAGGAGCGCAGGCGTACCCACTTGGGCAGATCGACCTGCTCGTCACATTTGGCAACCGAGGCAACTTCCACTCGAAGGTCCTCACCTTTGATGTGGTGGACTTCCTAGGGTCCTACCACGCCATCTTTGGGTGGCCATGCTATGCTGAAATCATGGTGATCCCCAACTACACCTACCTTAAGATAAAGATGTTGGGACCAAACAACATCATCATCATGGGTAGCACCTTCTCGCATGCCTTCATGTGTGACCATGAGCATTTTGAGCTCACCACTGCGGCCATCAACTAGTTCGAGCTTCCGCAGCTCGGGGAGTCATCAATCCTAGCAGTCCTGGACTGCAACAAACCAACCTCCTCAATGGCCTTCCATCCACTTGATGAAACCAAGGCAGTGGGGATTGACCCCACCGACCTAACCAAGACGGTGCGGATTGGGACCCAACTCCTAGCTAAATAGGAATGCGAGCTCATCGACTTCCTTCTCACCAATCATGATGTCTTCACATGGAAGCCATCTGACATGCCGGGTATACCATGGGACATGGCCAAGCATGCACTATGCCTCATCCTAGGCTCAAAGCCCGCTAAGCAACGCCTGCATCGCTTCGATGACGAGAGGTGTAGGGCCATAGGCGAAGAGATCACCAAACTCCTGGCAACCGGATTCATCAGAGAGGTATTCCACTCCGACTGGCTTGCAAATCCTATTCTTGTTAAAAAGAAGACTGGGAAATGGAGAATGTGCATTGATTATACTGGCCTCAACAAAGCTTGTCCAAAAGATCATTTCCTTTGCCACGCATAGACTAGATAGTCGACTCCACCTCGGGTTGCAAGATCCTCTCCTTTCTGGATGCCTACTCTGGCTATCACCAGATCACGATGAAAGAGTCCGATTAGCTCGCAACCTCATTCATCACCCTGAAGAACATTGGTGCCACCTACCAAAGGTGCATGTAGCAATGCTTCACCGACCAAATTGATCTGCTTGATCAGCCTGATCAAGTCGAGCGGTCGAAACCAACAATCACCGTCTATGTTGATGACATAGTGGTCAAAAACGGCTTAAGCTTGTGACCTGATCGCAAACTTGGCTGCAACATTCGTGAACCTCTGAAGGTTCAACATCAGATTGAATCCTAAGAAATGTGTTTTTGGGGTTCCAAAGGGGAAGCTACTTGGATACATTGTGTCTAAATGCTGCATCATGGCCAACCCCAAAAAGATCATGGCCATCTCCAACATGGGCTCTATATGCAACATCAAGGGCATACAAAGGCTCACCGACTGTCTAGCTACCCTAAGCCAATTCATCTCCCAGCTCGATGAATGGGGGATGCCACTCTACAAGCTCCTAAAAAGATGGATGCCTTCATCTAGACTGTAGAAGCTCAACGAGCTCTAGAGAGCCTCAAAGCATCACTGACATCAGCCCCAATCCTTGTCGCTCCCAAACAGGGAGAACCCCTCCTCCTCTATGTCGCGGCAAGCAACCATGTGGTGAGCGCTGCCCTGGTCTTCAAAATGGAGGAGCTAGGACACCACCTTAAGGTCTAGTGGCCCATATACTTCATCAGGGAGGTACTCACCGACCCTAAGGTCCGGTACCCCTAGGTGTAGAAACTCCTATACACCGTGCTGATGGTGACCCGGAAGCTCTTGCACTACTTCACTGACCATGAAGTCATGGTCGTCACTTCATACCCACCTAGGGACATCATCCACAATCGTGACACCGTGGGATGGATCTCCAAGTGGGCACTCAAACTCATGGTCCACGACATCTGGTATATCCCCCGTACTGCTATTAAATCTCAAGCTCTTATGGATTTTGTCGCTGAATGGACGGAGGTGCAGCTACCGACACCAGACGTCACCCATGAGTACTAGACAATGTACATCGATGGGTCCCTCATGGTGCCTAGCTCAGGGGCTAGAGTGGTTCTGGTCTCCCCAGATGGGAGTAGGCTCCTTTATGCCATCGTCCTCCATTTCTTGGCCTCAAACAACACTACAGAATACGAGGTCCTCATCAATGGGTTGCGCATCGCCATTGAGCTCGGCACTACGTGACTCTATGTCCGAGGTGACTCAGAGTTGGTCATTGACCAGGTCATGAAGGAGTCCTCCTACAAAAGCCCACTCATGGTAGCATACTGCTAGGAGGTGCGCAAGCTTAAGGACAAATTCCTAGGGATTGAGCTGCATCACATCCCCTAAAAGGACAACAATGCCGTCAATATTCTCGCAAAATTGGCCGCGAGGTGGGATCTATCTCCGAGCGGGATCTTCATCAACGATCTCCATGAGCCATCTGCCCATGTCCTAGAAGGTCTGATCGAGACACACCTCGATGCCAAGCCAACGCTCAGGAGCTCCAACCCTAGTGCCTCCGATGCGACATCACCTACTGACGTTGCCGTGCTAGCACTCGATCAAACCGACTAGCGAGCGCTGCTACTCGCTGACCTCCTCGAGGAGGTTCTCCCACCAGAAAGGACTAAAGACCGATGGATCGCTCGATGTGCCAAGACCTTCATCGCGCTTAGTGATGAAATCTACAAACAGAGTCCATCAGGGGTGCTCATGAAGTGCATCCCTACCAACCAGGGGAAGCAGCTCCTCCTTGAGGTCCATACCAGTATCTATGGACATCACGCGGCCCTAAGGTCGCTAGTCAGAAAAGCCTTTCACCAAGGCTTTCATTGGCCCACCGCACTATGGTCGTCCACAGGTGTGAGGGATGCCAATTCTATGCTCGGCAAACTCATTTGCCAGCACAGGAGCTACAAACCATCCCCATCACCTAGCCATTCGTGGTGTGGGGCCTCGACATGGTAGGACCCCTCAAAAAGGTCCCAAGCAGCTTCACTCACCTGCTCATAGCAGTCGACAAGTTCACTAAATGGATAGAGGCCAAGCCCATCACCAACATCTATTTAGAAGAGGCGATCAAATTCTTCCTCGGCATCATCTACCGGTTCGGTGTTCCTAACTACATCATCACTGACCATGGGACTAACTTCACCGTGAAGAAGTTCCTAGACTTCAGTGATGGATATGGCATCAGGATCAACTAGGCCTAGGTCAGACATCCACATACTAATGGTCAAGTTGAGCGTGCCAATTGCATGGTCCTCCAAGGACTTAAGCCATGCATCTTCGACCGACTCAACAAGTACGCCGAGCATTGGGTCACAGAGGTCCTAGTGATCATATGGAGCCTGAGAACAACCCCAAACCGATCCACCAGGTTCACACCCTTCTTCCTAGCTGACAGAGATAAAGCAGTGTTGCCCTCCAACCTCGACCACAGCACCCCAAGAGTGAAGGCTTTCGACCACGACCGAGTAGTGGAGGCTCAGCAAGACACAGTTGACCTGCTCGAGGAGGCCTGCAAGATGACTGTCATCCGCTTTGCTCGCTACCAACAAACTCTCCACAGGTACCACAAAAGGAAGATCAGGGGGAGTATCCTCAAAGTTGGTGATCTTGTACTCTGAAGGACCCAATCAACAAAGCAGAAACACAAACTCTCTCCACCATGGGAAGGACCCTATATGGTGACCGAGGTGATCCGACCGGGTGCCCATCGACTGAAGGATGACAATGGCAATGTTCTCACCAACACTTTGAACATTGAACAACTACAAATTTAGTCTTACTGCTTTTATTCAACACTTGCTCCTGTAAAAGCACCCTAGCCCAAAGACTTTCAGCCCAGGTCGCTCGAGGGCTCCATGAGGTTACAATACTAAATACTACCTCTCTTTTTACTATCACATGGTAAAAACTTTTTTCCCAAACAAAAGCGCATTCCATTCCTTTGATTACCCTATGTGACTTTGTTCTTACTCCCGACCAAGCGCACCCTGCCATGACCTACGGTTAAGAGCAACCGAGCCTCACAGGCCATGCCTAGGTTCTTAAAAGTTACAGCCTACGGAATGAACTGGCAGGTACGAAAAAGAAAGGATAAAAACAAAGCTATGCTAGGATAAAAAATAAGGAATGGATAGTGATTCTACCACAAAACAGAACTGTTGTATTCATTGATACAAAAACTATTCACACAGGGGCTCCCCCGTGATCTTAACAATTACATTTGCTGACTACTTCTACTTCAAATACTATTGTGGCTGCTCGACGGCATCGGCTAATGCCATGGGAGAGGCCACGGCACATGCTGTCAGACATAACCATCGCCGCAAGGGCCCCACCTAGTTCTGCTCCCTCAACTTCAGTGAGCACGATGGGTACCTCAAGGGCCCCACCCAGTTTCGCTCCCTCGACTTCAATGAGTGCAATGGGTACCTCAAGGGCGCCACACCCATAGATGCTCAGCAGAAAAGCATGGAGCTCCTGACTTTCTCATGCAGTCAAGGTAGCTCCTAGGTAGGGACGTTGCTCGCCAAAGTATGGCTACCATGGCTAGAGGATGTCTTATCAAACTTTATGAACTGGCCAACCTGAGTAGCTGTAGGGGCGAAACCTCCCACTCGTGCAGACCCGAGGGTCTTCCCCTCTAACAAGGCTTGCCCAGAGAAGATTCGCTAGAAGGAGTCCACGTATGGCTCCATTCGAACAAAGGCCTCAAAAATAGTGATGAAGCCAACGACGTATGGCACCCTCCAGTGCGCCACCTCCTTCGGCGAAACTAGCCCCTTCTCGGTGAAGGCAGCTAGAACCATCTCATCTATGTTGGGGGACCTCCAACTTGACATCATGCTCTAGAATCACGAATGGGTCAGTGAGTTCTCCTTTCCTTCTCCCTTCCCCTATTTAAAGAAGAGGTGGAGCAGTTGAGGTAAGGCAAAAGGATTAGGGTGAGAAACCCTCTCCCTTCCCCCATTCAATGTGGATGGGAAATGACGGGATGCGCCCTGACAGATGGGATGCACCCTGCCCAATGAAATAGTGCCTGGTCAGATAGGACATGGCCTAGGTATGGCCCACCACTACCACATGATTGGGCACAAGAAACAAAGCACCATGACATGTAGGTGGCCCTCTGCCTTCCTAGGCAGGACTTGGAAAGGCCTAACTATGGGATCTGCACCCAGGAGAGACCATCGGGCTTCCTGAGTCAATCGGATGGCTCAGGAAAACACCGAGAGATAGGTAAGGAGCAAAGGGATGCCCCATGTGGGCCATGCAAACTCCATCATGAATGATGAGTGCGGATCCTGGTCAGACATTTTTTATTGGAGCTCTTCAAACCCCATCACTCGAGTCACCAAGGTAACATTACCAACCCCCACTATTTCTTTATATAATCATTCATTCATCTATACACGCATTCATTCATTCCATACATCTGAGGCATCGCATATGCAGTTAAATGCATCACAATGCTCTATGTTGTGTCACAAAGGGTAGTTGCCTCATTCAACATGAGCAACGACCGACTGGGGTTTGAAGGCTAGCCCATGATGGGCTCGAGGCCGCCTCATGTAAAATAGAGCCAGGGGAGAAAATGTAGATGAGTCTTGAGTGGCCCTCACCTAGTCTGCCCCAAAGCAGATAGGGTCATCTCAACCTTCTAGTTTGATCCTAAACCTCTACCAAACACACAGAATCTCCATTGAGGGGAGGCCAGTAGGCCACCCGGGTCGGTCTCTAGAATGACCCAGGCATCCGTCGGGTTGTAGGTTAAGGAGTAGTGAAATGTCACATGAGGGCTATGCTAACCCCATCACGAACAATGGACCTAGATTTCACTTAATCATACCCATTACTGAGCTCACTGAGTGTGTCACTCAAGCCCAAGCCATCGAGGCAAGCGATGTTTGCTCAGCCCCTCCGATTGTGAGAAACCGTGGATGGGGTAACGCACAAAACTCAACCGACCCCTACCAAGCCCAATAGGGCTCAGGTGCTCAAGACACCTAATCTGCCTTGGCTACACCCTGCTAGGATCTGTGACTCCATATCACCTGACCCTAAACTATGTCGGCTGAGCTCGACGCCAGGATCCGTTACTCCATCTCGCCCGATCCCTAAACAAATGCCTCAGCTACACATGATGGGTCCGTGAGTCCACCTCGCTCGATCCCTCGGCTACGCTCGACGCTAGGATGTGCGAGCTCCATCTCACTTGATCCCTAAACAACTGCCTCAGCTGCGCATGATGGGTCCATGAGTCCACCTTGCCCGATCCCTTTGCTGCGCCTGATGTTAGGATCCGTGAGCTCCGTCTCACCTAATCCCTAAACAACTGCCTTGGCTGCACACGATGGGTCTGTGAGTCTATCTCGCTCGATCCCTTGGCTACACCTAATGCCAGGATCTGTGAGCTCCATCTCGCCTGATCCCTAAAGAACTACCTTAGCTACACATGACTAGTCCATGAATCCACCTCACCCAATCCCTCGGCTGCGCTCGATGCAGCGATCTACGAGATCTGTCTCACCTAATTCCTAAAAAATTACCTTGGCTATGCACAACACCTTGGTTGACAACTTTGTCTCGACTAAAATGCACGCACACATGGCAACTAACAAAAACCCTACAGGTGATCCTGCTTGAATCGCCCGAGGGCTTGGGGGCTACACCCATGGGTGTGCTCACACGCACCCACCGTCAAGACAAAAATTCCCCTAGACGATTCTACCCAAATTGTTCGGGGGCTCAGGTGCTACTGTCAAGTTCATGAACCTAGGGTCCCTCTTGAACCAGCTTCCCAACAAAGGCTCGGCCCAGCAGATGACCTTGCGAACAATGTGCAAACTCATGGGCTGGCCCAAATACTTAAACCATAGGCTAGAAGGGAGATCCAATCTCCGACTGGAAGGCCTGGCCAAAGAGGAATGGCGCTCGCTTCTGACTCTGGCTGCCTCTCCAACCAGAAGGCCTTGCTGAGGAACAACGCTAGCTTCCAACCCCGGCCTACCTCCGGACGACCTCTCCGACTAGAAGGCCTAGCCAAATACCACTTCTAACTCTAACCCGCGTCTCCAACCAGGGATGCACCAAACCCCTATTCATAGCTCTTCTCAAACTAGCGCAATTAGAGCCGACTAGGACCAACCGACCGGGGACGCCCGCTCGGTAAGGACCAGGAAACAAACAGAGAAAGTAAGGCAGGGCACTCAAGTCAACCGCAATACCAAGGATTGTACCCTATGCACCTACAGGATAGTACCTTGTGACCTTCCTAGCATGATAGAACCCAAGCAGTGTTGTAGGCACCGACATTTTCCCTATAGTGTTGTGGGCGCCATCAACTCCCACATTAGACAAACACGGTAAGGCTCCCCCACATGCCTCTGGGCATCAACAGTGTTGTGGGCGCCAACATTTACCATACTAGGTGAACATGGTAAAACCCCCTACATGCCTTTGGGCATCAACAGTATGGCAGGCACCGATGTCTGCCATACCAGAAGAAGACGACGCAACCTCCCATGTGCATCTAACATTAATCAGTATTGTGGGTGCCTACCATTATCTGGTACCCATCGGTGTGGGCAACAAGACATAGTAGCATACGTATTCTCTCTCTTTCACTTATAAGGCCATCCCCTTCATCTATAAAAGGGGATGCGCCCTCTCGTAATAGAGAGATCCTTCAGTTCACTTACATCGATTCATCTGTTGTAGCTTCAGACACTCTAAAGCTACACAGAGCACATGCTCAAAAACTTAGCACATAGCGGAGCTCCCATCACTCTTGGCTCTTCAGACCAGAGTCCGATGGGACCTCTTGTACCCCCTATCTTTCTCCCTTTCATTTATAACCCCACAACAAACTTCGAGCACCTGGGCTCAGGAATAAAGTCACCAACCGACTCAAACTGGATGTAGGGCACGTTGCCTGAACCAGTATAAACCCTATGTCATTGAGTGCTAGGCCACCTCCGATCACAACATATAGCAAAACTATAAATATTTACGTGTTGGTCACTTTCTGCACCGACACCTATACAACTCAATTACCTAAAGAGTTGTGATGAGGACATGCCACCATCGGATACGACCATTGTTTATAAGGTGAGCTCATTCCTATATTTGCATAGTGATTTTTGGTATAATTCACTTGGTGCCACATGTACATGTCGTTATTTGAATGTAGGTACAAATGTGTCTCAACGTGCAAGTTCATCAAAGTTGAATTTTAGGTTCATCGGCAGCTCGACAGTACTTCATTGGAAAGGCCATAACTCAGCTATCCGGACTGCGATCGAAGTCAATAAGCACTTGATGGAAAGCTTGTTTGATAAGATTTCAAATAGATCTGGTCTCATCTCAATATCACATCAGCAAGGTCTCCAAACCATCAAGATATTCTGTCACTGTTTCTGCCGAGAGATACACTGTCCTCATGGGCTTGTTATTCATCCTTGGGACCCTGGCCCAAGTGGGAGCACACCCCAAGTACTTGGAGAACCCACCAAGGAAGCCCTTGGACGTCCTCCTCCTTGGCCACCACCTTAGGAGGCCAGCAAGGACGTCCAAGCTAAGCCGGAAGCCCACTCCAACTTGAGTTCGAGTCCATCTTGGGCTCCAGGACCAGCGTGTAGTAAAACAGACATACAGGTCGCATACGGACTCCATTTTTTATGATCCATATATGGATGGAAAGATAATTTCATAAGGAAACCAATGGAAGTAGTACCACATCAAAATTCCATCAGAATCAACGGGAATCGTCAAAACAATTGATGTCCAGAATCTGTCACAGCGCTGCATCGTCGTCATTTGGGCCGTTGGGCCTTGTAACGTGTTGGGACACCTTTAGGGCGTGAAGAGGGATCCTTGGATGTCCCTTAGGCTATATAATCAGTAGCCGCCACCTACATTAGGTTTTGGGGTTTTGCTTAGATTATTCTATCAAGAACAGTTTCGCCGTTCATCGGTTTGTGAGACCCCAACTCGTGAGATTAATCAATCATCTACAATTTGGTTGCTTTCTTTCTTGTTCTTGCTTGTGTTCTTTGTTGCACAGGCAAGGATTAGCCTTCTTGGCGAGGTCAACCTGGTCCGTGACTTGGTTGATAACCAGAGGAGCTGTGGTGCTAAGATTGCAGGGTTCGATCTTTCGATCTGAAGCCGGATCGGTGTGTCATTCTCCGCCACAACGATAGTTACCATCACCTGATGGAGGATCGGGATCCCCGTCTCCATTAAGTGGTAATCAGAGCTAACGTATACCGTCAGGTTCATGTTTATTCCCTAGTTTTGAGTGTTTCGCATTCGTCCCATAGTCTAGTGCCATACTTTTATTTCCTGTCCTAGAACCTTAAGTGCCATAGCCTTTGTATATTTCAGTTTCAGATTCCGTTGTTGAGTTTGTGTCCTAGGTCAAAGTCTTGTTGCTAGTTTAGATTGTGTTCTTTTCTAGTTTGTGTTGATCCCTCCACCCACCGCTATTCCGTATCACCATCGGTTTGCATCTTGTGTCCACTAAAACCCTGATTCGAGCAGCTTCCTTAAAACAGTCATAACTTTTGCATCCAAACTCAAAACGGGAAAACTTTTATATCTATGGAGAATGCCAGAAAATTTTAGATCTATTTTATCCCAGCATAGCTGGATTCGAAAAAATTAGATTTGCGAAATTCGATTAGGAAAATTGAGTTTCTGGGCCCACAAGTTTTGGTATGCTTTTTAGAGCATAGTTCTAATTTTCTATAGGCCATATCTTTTATTCAATTGAGCTCAAATTTTTTATGGTTTATTCTTGTGTGCTCCTTGCTGAGAAAAAATATCAAAAGAGCAAAAGCAAGAAAAAAAAAAGTTTGGACAAAAAAATAAAAGAAAAAAATAGTAAAAGAGAATAGAAGATATAAAAAAGGAGCACATAAGGAACACTCAATAGCTCTATTGTTTGTGGTACCTTTTGCCTTGTTCATATCCGTTGCTACCTTTAATACTTATTTCCTTTTATCCTTGTTTCCTCTCTTGTTTATCACAATTGGTGATAGGAGCACGTATAGGCCAGCAACTAGGACAAGTGCTCTGGACATTTATTCAATATTGCTGTCTGTCACTGACTTGTGTGCCACATATATATATTTGTTTTTTTTCGTGCCTCCCAAGCTCCACATATATACTTCAGATCAGTACAGAAAAAAGGTCCTTGCAATCTCGGTACCACTGCTTCACAGGTATCATGAACTAGCCGCCGGTTGTTTCGCCCACTGCTTGCATTGGTAAGAACTTTGTAAGAGCTTGGTAAGACGCTTCCACTTGCTATCAAAAGTGACACCACTGCAACCACGTAGTCATTTGATAGGGATAATATTTTTGTATTGTCTTTTGCTGTCTTCTAACAATGACAGGTTGTTCATATCCACTGACTTATGATGGTATAGGTGCTGATGAGTACATGTAGTGGGAAATTGCCATAGATAACATATTTGCTACTCGCTTTATGTGTCCAAGGAGGAAGGTAAAAAATACAGCTAGTGTTTTGCGACATTCTACTTTATCTTGGTGGGAGTCTTTAGATCCTTCTAATAAACCTCAAATTTGGAATGATATGAAACTCCTTATGCGAGAAACCTTTGTTAATCCACCTCCGGTTTTGACTTCATTTGATGAGGTGCACCATTTAAAGGAAGAGTCTGTTGTTATTGCTCTTGCTATGACTAACCTTCTGCAGGATAATGTATATAAGCGAGAGGATGACATTGAAGAAAATGAGGAGCTCACAACCTCATATGCAAATTCAGAACCATCACTTCACAATGCACCTATTACTCCTGCTGAGAACACAAGTAATGCCCATGGTGCTACACTCACGGAAGGTGAAAATTGTCTTAATGTACTAAATTTTTCCACAAACCATGCTATCATAGAGCAATTGTTAGTGGAACCCTCTCTTGATTTATCTTTGTCCCATGATAATTTGCTTGATGTTCCTTGTGATAAAGATGAATTAGTTGATAATGCTTCAGTTTTCCATGTTTTGGAGCCAATTACTTATGCTGAACATAAACGTATGCTTCCCATTGCTACCGAAAAAAAGAAAAGAAATTATTGTATTCTTCAAATACTTTGGGTTATATTGAGTTTGATACTTTATATGCTCTTAGTAGTTTAGAAGAGAAACTTAAATGTGTTGAATTGCCATGGTTGTCTACTTGTACATATCATTTTATTGGAAAATATAATTGTAAAGGAGAGTATATGGTGCATCGTGTCTATATTTGTTCAAATATGAAATCTCCTAATATTGAGCAAAAGTATGATCAACCAAAGGATTGCAATTGCTATAATTTTGTCATGTCGAGTTTCCCTAGTTTTGTTTTAAAGAAACATGATAAATTTCAAGAAGGGGAGCAATGTTGGCTACTACCAACAACGTTTCCTTCAGCTAATCCCAAACCAAGGACGGTTTGTTGTCAAGAAGGGGAGGATGATGAGGACATGCCACCATCGGATACGATCATTGTTTATAAGGTGAGCTCGTTCCTATATTTACATAGTGATTTTTGGTATAATTCACTTGGTTCCACATGTACATGTCATTATTTGAATGTAGGTACAAATGTGTCTCAACGTGCAAGTTCATCAAAGTTGAATTTTAGGTTCATCGGCAGCTCGACTATGCTTCATTGGAAAGGCCATAACTCAGCCATCCGAAGTGCGATCGAAGTCAATAAGCACTTGATGGAAAGCTTGTTTGATAAGCTTTCAAATAGATCTGGTCTCATCTCAATATCACATCGGCAAGGCCTCCAAACCATCAAGATATTCTGTCCCTGTCTCCATTAAGTTGTGTGAGGAGTTTGAATACCTGAATTTGGGTATGGTGGCTAACACTTTGGAGTTAGAGGTGGGACCTACTTTAGAATGAGAGATTCATAAGGGATAGTTGAATGATGAGAAGATCAAAGATATTGCTGAACATATAGTGATTATAAAAGCCCTAGGTTTCCACATGGATGATCAAGGAACATTATGGTTTGGTAAAAGGATTTGTGTGCCAGAAGTGAAGTCTATTAGAGAGTCTATTTTGAGGGAAGCTCTTGACTCGGCCTATTCTATTCACCCAGGGAGTACTAAAATGTATCATGATCTTAAAGGGATATATTGGTGGTATGGACTAAAAAGAGATGTAGCTGAACATGTGGCAATATGTGATACGTGCCAAAGAGTAAAGGTAGAGCATTAGAGGCCATCAGGTTTACTTCAACCTATGAAGGTACCCGAGTGGAAATGGGAAGTAGTTGGAATGGATTTAATAGTGGGATTACCCCATACACAGAGGGGATATGACTCTATTTGGGTAATTGTAGACCATCTGACAAAAGTAGCACATTTCATTCCTGTGAAGACAACCTACTCTAGTGCGAAGTTGGCAGAGCTATACATGGAAAGGATTGTATGTTTACATAGAGTACCGAAGAAGATTGTTTCAGATAGGGGTACACAGTTCACATCTCATTTTTGGTAGAAGTTGCATGAATCCATGGACACAAAGTTGAACTTTAGCTTAGCTTATCATCCTTAGACAGATTGGCAGACCGAGAGAACAAATCAGATTTTAGAGGATATGTTGAGAGCTTGTGCTTTACCGTACGGGACAAGTTGGGATAAGAGTTTACCCTATGATGAATTCTATTATAATAATAGCTACCAGAAAAGTCTTAAGATGGCACCATTTGAAGTGATGTATGGCCGAAAGTGTGGCACACAACTATTTTGGAATCAAACGGGGGAAAGTCAAGTCTTTGGACCAGAAGTTTTGCAACTGGTGAAGAAACAGGTACAAACAATAAGGCAAAACTTGAAGGTCGCACAATCTCGATAGAAAAGCTACGCTAACACGAGAAGAAGGGATTTGGTGTTTGAGATTGGTGATTTTGTTTGTCTGAAAGTTTCACCTATGAGAGGAGTTAAGAGGTTTCATACCAAGGGAAAGTTGTCACCAAGTATGTGGGACCCTTCAAGACCATCAACAGGAGAGGAGAAGTTGCTTACCAGCTAGAATTACCGAAATAGCTCTTAGGTGTTCATGATGTCTTCCATGTATCGTGGCTTATGAAATGTTTAAGAGTACCTGAGGAACAATTACCTTTGGATGAACTAGATATCCAAGAGGATCTATCATACAAAGAATATCCAGTAAGAATCTTGGAAATGGCTAAGAGAATCACAAGGAGCAGGATTATAAGAATGTGTAAGGTTCAGTGGAACAAACATTCGGTGGATGACGCAACCTAGGAAAGAGAGGATAATCTAAAATCTGACTATCCTAATCTTTTTGAATCACTTGAATCTCAAGGACGAGATTCATCTTAAGGGGGTAGGTTTGTAACACCAAAAAATTTCATTTGCAAATTAGTAATTAAATTTGAGCATTTATTGGATTGTCTATGCATTTTAACTTAGGCCAAATAATAAATTTTGGTTAATTAAAATTAACTATAAGTTTTAAAAACATGTTTGTTGCATTCATGCCAAAAGCATACTATTTTTGGTTGAGTGTAGGGCTAGGTTGTTTGAGGTTGAATTCAAATTTCATTAGAATGTGATAAATTTTCAAAACTCTAAAAATAGGAAAGGATTTTTCTTGGAAAAACTTTCTTCTTTCTCCTTTTCTAGCCCAACTAAAGAACCAGCCTAGCCCTTTCTGCCTTCCCCTTCCTACACCTGGCTAGCTGGTGGCCTAGCACCACGCCTCCCATCCCTTCCCTCCTTCATGCTAGTGGCCTAGCCACACGGCTTGCTCATGGCCCACTCCGGTGCCCTTACTTCGCTCACACACACGTATGCCGTAGCCCACCAACACGGCCTAGCTTGGTGCACTGCTTAGCCTAGGTGGAGGCCTACCCGCGCTCACATCACATGTTGTCTCTCCCTCCTCTTTCTCTGGCAACCGGGACTCGCTCATTAGCCACCCGCCTCACCTTCCTTCTTCATCCCAGTGATGGCGCACGCCATCTATGGCAACTCACCACCATGCCCGTGCCAGCATGGAAGGGAATCGAAATCCCATGATTCGTAGCCCGCCACGCTTACTTCCCATCTTTGGACGCATGTTCAGCCTATAAAGCCCACTGCCGAGCCCCTCCCTCTCTTCCTTTTTCCTATTCACCTGAGCTCATACCACCACCCCACAATCCACCGCTCCGGTGCCCAATTGAAGTCGCCGACGCACCCATGAGCTTAGCCGGGACTCACCAGAACCGTAGGTGCCCTAATTTCTTCATTTTGGTAATGAATCACTTGGAATTCACTCACCCACAAACATGTTCTCTCTCCAACTCGCCGCCACCATCGACCCGGTCCTTCGAAGCCTTCCTGGACGCTGCAAACCATCGCATCGGACCTGCGGTATACCCCTCGTTGTTCTCGCACATTCATTTTCGCTTTCCATTCATAGAATCACCAAATTAGCATGCTCTACATCTCACCAATCATGGCACCACCATGGGGAACTTCATCTTGATGTGTTCTCTGCCCTAGGTTTGCATTTCATTGAGTTCGCGAGATCGCACGCATCATCCCTATGCTTTCCATTTATAACGGCGTGGCTGGAATCGCCATCCTAGCGTCTGCCACCGAGCTTGACTAGCCATTGGCCATGGCGGGCTCCCTGGAGCCACTATGCAGGCAGCGGCGGTTCTCCCGTTCATTTCTCGCCATCTGATTCACTTGAACGGTCACGATTAAAACACACCCCCTCAGGGTCATATCGGTCCACCGTGGACCGTGGACTCGATCCACAGCATCCATGTCACTGGTTCATGCACGCACGTGGTGCCCCACACCACTCATGCGTAGCTGCATGGCATCCAGTCAGCAGCCACATGGGTCAACCCATAGTCAGCCAAACACTTTTGCAGTTTAGCCCTTGGGTTTTCAGCGAATCAACCCGCGGTCCAGTACAGTTCAAAGGAATTTTTTAGTCCTATTTTTATTTGTTTTAGCCCCTATAGTTTTAGGAAATAGTGCGCGCCATCCATAACTCGTTTAAATTCAGATTTTATTAGTTTAAATCCAAATTTGAGTTCAGTTTATTTATAGAAATGCCATTGAAACTTGTTTTGTGCAAAACTTTTGCATTTTAAGTCCAATTTGAGTGATTCATTCGCTCACGTGTTCGTAGCAGTATGTAGAATAGTTTTATAAGCTTTTTCATCCTATGTTTTTACTGTTTGGTGTTTTGTTCTAATAGAAGTCTATTTGTATGCATGTAATGATAGGATTGGATGCTTGATTGGTGAATTGGAACACGTTTAGAGGGTGATTAGTTCGAGGTGACTAAGGATCAATAGGGAGACCAGCAATACCAAGAGGAGGACTTTGAGGAAGGCAAGTGTAGTAAAGGCCCCTTGTACCTATGAACTCTACAATTCATATACATGCATGTGTCAAAATTTGAATTACCTTTAAGAACTTTACCTAGATTACTACTTGTACCACATATCCTTGATACCTATGGTTTGGGATGCATTTTGGATAGATGCTGCAACGCTCAACAAAAATAATTGTTAAACATGACTAAAGGTATTATGCTATGTGTTAAAATGGAGCTTTTTAGCAACAATTAGGGGCTAGAGTATGGTTTTGAGTGCTCTAGTGCCTCTCCATAAGGACTTAATCTTGAAGCGGCCACCCAGGAAGTTTTAGACAACCCTAAGTGTTTTATGGCTCTGAGTTTAACCTGTTAACTAGATTGTACTAGCTTGTCTGTAGTTCTCCATAAGGGCAAGAGGGGGGCACTAGTTGGTATGTTTCTTTTCCTGCTAGGGTGTGTACCATGCCACGACCACAAGTGCCACTCCAAGAGGAGGGCCACATACGGCTAGATGGCTGAAAGCTTAGCAGCTATGACTTGTTAGTGTGACTAGCAAAGGGTTATGTAGTGAAACCCTGCCACACTTCCTAGGTAGAGGTGTTGTGGGCTTTGTAAACCTAGACATTGCAAATCATGGCTTGGTGGGTAAAGTTGTACCATTTCTACAGAAATATTTAACTTGTTATCATAGTCGTGCTCACGGATATGAGCAATTTGGATCCTTCATGATTAGTGGATACTATGGATGGTTGGGAAATTCATATAATCTTGATTATTCACTATTACCACTTGGGTTGGGATTATTCATTAAAGTAGTGATTCAGGATGCTAATACTTGAACAACTAAAATTTCAAACAGTAGTCAAACCATGACTAGCCTTTGAGCCTCATAGATCCCTTTGATATACTTGCTAAGCATGGTGAGCTTACACTTGTTTTACATTCAATGAAAATCCTAGATGGGTAGCAGATAACACATATGAAGAATTTCTAGACGATGTTCAAGACTACTAGATTGATGTTCACCAGTTGGAGTCCCTATGGTAGTTTGGGCTTAGCTTTCCATTTTGTGTAATAATGTTGCCAATAAGCAAGACTACGTGATAATAGTATGATGAGATATGCAATGTAATAAAGTACTTTACTTTGATATTATTACAATTTGATGGTATATGTATGTTTGGACATCCTAGGCGCACATATATGAGTACTTGATTTTGCTATGCAAAATTGGGTGCGACACAGACTATGGCGGTAGTGTGAGCTCGAGCATGTATGGGGAAAAGGGAGAGAGGGAGGGGCTCAGCTTGGGGTTTTGTAGGCGAGTGGCATGGCAGAGATGGGAAGTGGCGTGGCGGAGCTGCGAATCATGGGATTTGTGTGCTAGAAGTGAAGTCTATTAGAGTGTCTATTTTGAGGGAAGCTCATGACTTGGCCTATTCTATACATCCAGGGAGTACTAAAATGTATCTTGATCTTAAAGGGAGATATTGGTGGTATGGACTAAAAAGAGATGTAGCTGAACATGTGGCAACATGTGTGTCGGGTTCATAAACCTAGGGACCCTCGGGGACTGGCTTCCATGCTAGGGCTCGGCCTAGGAGGATGGCCTTTTCTTCTTCTAGACCAGGCCAAGAAGCTAAACTCCGAACGGCCTCAGGCTCAGGCCAACTCCAAATAGCCTCTCTAATCGGAGCGCTAGCATTAGGCCCCGGCTGCTTTCGCACGACCTCCACTCGGAAAGCCTGACCCGAGGACCCCCTCTGACTCTGACCCCATGTCTCCGACTGGGGTTCATAAAAAACCCTACCCATTGCTATTCTCTGACTGGCGTGCCAGAACCAACTGGGGCCATTTGACCAGGGATGCCTACTCGGAAAGAACCAGGAGGCGTACGAAGGAAGGCAAGACAGGGCTCGACAAGTCAAACCACAGCACCAGGGACCATACCCTACAGAATAGTACTTTACAGCCACCCTACCACAACTAGTATTGTAGGCGCCAACAATTACCTCTACAGTATTGTACGCGCCAGTCAAAACACCTGTATGGTAAGACCCCCCATGTGCCTCTGGGCATCAATAGTATTGTGGGCGCCGGAATTCACCATACCAGGTGAATGTGGTAAAGTCATGCCTCCAGTCGGTGAAACAACATTTTTTGAAGGTACCGATGTCCTCCAGTCTTGAAGAAAGCAGCTCAACCTCCCACGTGTACCTAACATTCTATAGTGACATCAACAGTATTGCGGGCACCCACCATTATCCTATCCCCATCGGTGTGGGTAACAAGGCTTAGAAACATCCATACTCACTCTCCCTCTCACTTGTAAAGCCATCCCCTTCTTCTATAAAAGGGGATGTGCTCCCTCCAAACACAAAAAGGTGAACCCAAGTCAACTTCTTCAAGCTCAGACTCATTAGATCAACATCAACACCTTACAACCATAGGACCACCAAGTTCCAACCGCAACCCTTCTGGTCGGAGCCAACCAAACCTCTCGTACACCCCCTTCTTTCTCCTTCTCGTTTGTATCCCCACTACAGACTTCGAGCACCTGGGCTCAGGAATAAAGTCACCGATCGACCCCGACTAGACGTAGGGCATGTTGCCTAAACTAGTATAAATCCTGCGTCATTAAGTGCTAGGCCACATCCGATCATAATGTACAGCAAAACTACAAATATTTACTAGTTGGTCACTTTCTGCACCGACAGTTGGTGCCGTCCGTGGGGAAGATGTTGTATGTTAAACACTTTTTTGGTAATCGGATGGCCCATTTCTCCGCCACCTCCGTCGTGGCGGGCTCGGGCGATACGATTCACTTTGGCTCGATGGAATTTCCCATAGTCTCGCCCGTCAGGATGCGGGTTCCACCCGTCTTCGAGCCTTCCCAGGCCTTCTGCTTCAGAGGCCTGGACTTCGTCGCTGACCAGCTCGACGTACTCCACCTCCATGAGGAGGCCCACATTCTGGCACCCATCGAAGGGGCGCCCTCCATCGACTTTGGGACGCGTGACATCGATGGCGTGGCATCTGCGCTTCTATCTGAGCAAACTCTCTGCTCAAATCCCGCTGTAAGTAATACGCATACTATTACTTACTCTTCATTTACTATCCCCAATCGAGCACCTAGAGAGACTGTGTCATCCACGCCACAAATACCGCATGATCGGTTCCCCTATGGCCTCGCATCCTCTACGGACACATACGCCCGAGGACTCCGAAGGGTGCTGGCGCCTTTCTCCCTCACATCTAAATTTGTGGGAATGGCAGGCTACGCTCTTGCCGCTTCCCACGAACCCTTGGATGATGGGGGCATGAGCAATGATTCCAGCGTCAGCAACATGGCACCACGCCACCATTTGTCCTGGGAGTGCGCCATGGCGGACGCTCTGGGACAGCCGCCGGTGGTTATGGAATCTGCACAGACTCACACCCCTCCGGACCTACGTGCGGAGGCCCTCATGTCTATGCAAGGGCACATCGAAGAATTGCAACAACGGCGGCAGAACAGCTGCCACCTATGCCGGCTCGGTCGGCCCAGCATGTCGCGCCCCACGCACATGGCCTGGTGGGTGGCGCCTAGGGTCACACCCATTAGGTCCAACGTGACATCGTGAACGAGGGAAACGATGTCCCACAATTCACCTGGGCTAGCCAGAATATTGCTATTGCAGCAATGCTTCTATGCGGTGTTCTCGAGCCCATCGACCCTCAGGAGCGGGCAGTCCACCGGAACCTCTAGGTATTAGTAGAAGCCGCCGCTGTCTAATAGGCGGAAAGCTCCATGTCACAACTCCAATGCGTGCCCTCTCTCCCCACCAGGGGAATGGGGATGCGTCAGACAGATCATTCCATTCACTCACCGCTACAGTCGCCAGGATCGGCTCGGAGTGCGGTAGTCATGCCATGGTCTGATCGGGCACCTGCTTCGCACCTACCATCGGTACATAGGTGGCCCGATCTACACCAGGACGCCCATAGCGCCATTGGTGACTGACATTGGTCCCAACGTAATAATGCTATCCACAATACGGCGGCAGGTGCCACAAATCTCGGCCAAACCATCGAGGGAACCAACAAAACGCGCCCTAGGCGCAGTCGCTGGCCGGACAACCAGAGCCCTAGCCCTGAGGGCCTAGGGCCTCAGGCCTTTAGCTGGCGCATCCAGAAAGCACCGTTCCCATAGTGTTTCTGGCAACCCACCAACATCACCAAATACACTGGGGAGACAAACCTAGGCATTTGGCTCGAAGACTTTCAGCTCGCCTATCGGGCCAGAGGAGTGGATGATGACTTCTTCATCATTCAATATCTTCCCATTTGTGTGGGGGAACATGTTCGGGCATGGCTCGAATTCCTTCCACACGACAGCATCCGCGACTGGGTGGACCTCAAGAGGGTCTTCGTCGAGAATTTCCAGGGGACATACGTCCGACCAGGGAACTCCTAGGACCTCAAGAGCTGTCAGCAAGAGCCCAGTGAGTCCCTATGAGATTACATCTATAGGTTCTCCCAATGATGCAACTCCCTTCCTAACGTCATCAACGCAGACATCATCAGCGTGTTCCTCTCCAGGATGAACTGCGAGTCCCTTATCCACAAGCTTGGCTGCTTGAAACCCTGTACCACCTACGACCTGCTTGACGTACCCACCAACCACGCCTCTACCGAGGAGGTGGTTGGAGCAGTCTTGAGCGAAGGCCAGGACAAGGTCAAAGCCAAATGCACGGACCCAGATGAGGGCCCCTCCACGCAGAGGGGCAAGAAAAACAAAAAGGATCGATGTCAGTCGGACAGCGCCCCGTTGGTCGCCGTGACCGATCGCACAGTCAAGCAGCCCCATCAGGGACTGCCTGGCCACTTCAACAAACTCATGGATAGTCCATGCCCCAACAATGCCCCTATCAAACACCTCTACAAGGAGTGTGAGCTCCTCAAACATTTCCTTCGACAGATCGGTGGGCCAAAGGAGGGAGATGGCAAAGAGGCAGCACCCAGGAAGGGAGGTACGGTAGACAAAGACATAGATGACTTCCCTAACGCTGATGAATGTATCATGATCTTTGGCAGATCCAACATCGTCTAGACCAAATGATAGCATAAGGTTCGCTATTGAGAGCCATGCGCTGCCGAGTCGGCCATCCCCTCCTTCCTCAGCTGGTTAGAGTCTCTGATCACCTATGATCAGAGGGACCATCTCTCCCATGTCGCAAGACTAGGATGCTAACCACTCATCATCGACCCCATCGTCCACAAGAAGCAGCTTACAAGGGTGCTGATGGACGGCGGCAGCAACCTCAACATCTTGTACATCGACACCCTCGATGCCATGCGCATCCCCTAATCGGAACTCTGCCCGGCGGGCTCCCCTTCCATGGGGTAATCCTAGGAGCTCAGGCATACCCACTCTGGTAGATCGATCTGCCCATCACATTCGGCAGCCAAGCCAACTTCCACTCAGAGGTTCTCACCTTCGAGAAGGTGGACTTTCTAGGGTCCTACCATGCCATCTTGGAGCGGCCATGCTACATGAGATTCATGGCAATCCCCAACTACACCTACCTTAAGCTGAAGATGCTGGGACCAAACAGCATCATCACTATGAGCAGCGCGTTCTCGCACACCTTCACGCGCGACTGCGAACACTATGAGCTCGCCACTTCGGTCGTCAACTCATTCGAACTCCTGCAGCTCGGGGAGTCATCGGTCTCAGCAGCCCCAGACTGTAACCAACCAACTTCCTCGTCAGCCTTCCGCCCGCTCAAAGAAACCAAGGTGGTGGAAATCGATCCCACCAACCCAACCAAGATAGTTTGGATCAGGACCCAGTTTTCGGCCAAATAGGAAAGCAAGCTCGTCGACTTCCTGCGCGACAATCATGATGTCTTTGCATGGCAGCCATTTGACATGCCGAGGATACCCTGGGAGGTCACCAAGCATGCACTACGCCTTACCCCAGGCTCTAAACCTACCAAACAACGCCTGCGTCGCTTGAACGATGAAAGGCACAGGGCCATAGGCGAGGAAATCGCCAAACTCCTGGCAACTGGGTTCATCAGGGAGGTCTTCCATTCCGATTAGCTCGCCAATCCTATCCTGGTCAGAAAAAAGACCGAGAAGTGGAGAATGTGCGTCGACTATACTGGACTTAACAAAGCATGCCCGAAGGATCATTTCCCATTACCACACATAGACCAGATAGGCCCTGTTCGGCTTACCCCATATTCAGCTTGTTTGGCTTTTTTTTAGCCGGAACAATATTTTTCTCTCACAACAATTTAGCCAGAATAGTATTTTTCAGTCAGTTTCAGCCAAGTTTCATACCAGCGAACGGGGCCATAATTGACTCCACCTCAGGTTGTGAAATCCTCTCCTTTCTGGATGCCTACTCAGGCTATCACTAGATCACAATAAAAGAGTCCGATCAGCTTGCAACCTCATTCATCACCCCGTATGGTTCATACTGCTACGTAACCATGCCTTTCAGCCTAAAGAACGCTGGCACCACCTACCAAAGGTGCATGTAGCAATGCTTCGCCGACCAAATCAACCTGCTTGACCAGCCCGATTAGGCCGAGCAGCCAAAACCAACGATCGCCATCTATGTTGATGACATAGTGGTCAAAATGGCTCAAGCTTGTGACCTGATCGCAAACTTGGCCGCGATGTTCACAAACCTCCGAAGGTTCAACATCAAGCTGAATCCTGAAAAGTGTGTTTTTGGGGTTCCAAAGGGGAAACTGCTTGGATACATCGTATCCAAGCGTGACATCGAAGCCAACCCCGAAAAGATCACGGCCATCTCCAACATGGGCCCCATACGCAACGTTAAGGGCATGCAGAGACTCACCGGTTGATTGGCTACCTTAAGCCGCTTCATCTCCCGGCTCGGCAAACGAGGGATGCCGCTTTACAAGCTCCTCAAAAGGATGGACACCTTCGTCTAGACTAAGGAAGCCCAGTAGGCTGTCGAAAGCCTCAAAACATCCCTAACATCGGCCCCAATCCTCATCGCTCCCAAGCGGGGAGAACCCCTCATCCTCTATGTCACAGCAAATAACCATGTGGTGAGCGCTGCCCTGGTCGTAGAGAGGGAGGAACCGAGACACCAGCTCAAAGTGCAGCGACCTGTATACTTCATCGGAGAAGTGCTTACCGACCCCAAGGTCTGGTACCCCCAGGTGTAGAAACTCCTATATGCCATACTAATGGCGACTAGGAAGCTCCTACACTACTTCACCGACCACGAAGTCACGGTCGTCACTTCATACCCACTTGGAGACATCATCTGCAACCGTGATGCCGTGGGACAAATTTCCAAGTGGGCTCTTGAACTCATGGGCCACGACATCAAATATACCCCCTGCATCGCTATTAAGTCTCAGGCTCTCACAGATTTTGTCACCGAATGAATGGAGGTCCAGCTACCAATCTAGGACGTCACCCATGAATACTGGACAATGTACTTCGATGGGTCCATAATGGCGCCTGACTCAGGAGCTGGAGTGGTTCTGATCTCCCTAGATGGGAGTAGGCTCCCTTACGCCATCTGCCTCCACTTCTCAGCTTCAAACAATGCCGCGGAATACGAGGCCCTTATCAACGGACAGCGCAACACCATCGAGCTCAGCGCTACATGACTCTACATCCGTGGTGACTTAGAACTAGTCAATGATAAGGTCATGAAGGAGTCCTCCTACAAACGCCCCCTCATGATGACATATTGCCAAGAGGTGTGCAAGCTCGAGGACAAATTCTAGGGGATCAAACTACATCGTGTCCCTCGAAGGGACAATGATGCCACCAATTTCCTCGTAAAACTGGCTGCCAGGCAGGATCCGTCCCCAAGCGGGGTCTTCATTAATGACATCCACGAGCCATCCACTCGCATCTTGGAAGGTCCAACTGAGACGCCCTCTAATGCCCAGCCGGTGCTCGGGGGCTCTGACCCCAACACCCAACTAGCGCCCAGGGGCTTCGATCCCAGTACCTCTACGCCACTCGCAAGCATCACCGTATTGGTGCCAGGTCAAACCGATTGGTGAGTACCGCTACTCGCCTACATCCTCGAAGAGGTTCTCTCGCCCGAAAGGATAGAGGCTCGACGAATCACTCGGCGCGCCAAGACCTTCGTCACAATCGGTGATGAGCTCTACAAACAGAGCCCATCAGGGGTACTCATGAAGTGTATCCTCACTAGCCAAGGGAGGGATCTCCTCCTCGAGGTTCATGCCGGCATTTGCAGGCATCATGTAGCCCCAAGGTTGCTGGTCGGAAAAGCCTTCCGCCATGGATTTTACTGGCCCACAGCACTACGAGATGCAGAGGAAGTCACTCGCAGGTGTGAGGGATGCCAGTTCTATGCCTGGCAAACCCATTTGTCGGCACAAGAGCTCCAAACCATCCCTATCACCTGGCCATTCATGGTCTAGGGCCTCGACATGGTAGGACCCCTCAAAAAGGCCCCGGGCGGTTTCACTCACCTACTCGTAGCGATCAACAAATTCACCAAGTGGATAGAGGCCAAACCCATCACCAACATCCGGTCGGAGGAGGCAGTCAAATTCTTCCTTGACATCATCTACCGATTCGGCGTTCCCAACTGTATCATCACTGACCATGGGACTAACTTCACCAGAAAAAAGTTCCTAAATTTTAGCGACGGATACGGTATCAGGATCAACTAGGCCTCGGTCGGACATCCACGAACTAATAGTCAGGTTGAATGCACCAATGGCATGGTCCTCCAAGGACTTAAGTCACACATCTTTGACCGACTCAACAAATACATCGGGCGATGGGTTGTGGAGGTCCAAGCAATCCTCTGGAGCCTGAGAATGACCCCAAACTGATATTGGGGATTCACACCCTTCTTCCTGGCCTATAGAGCTGAGGCAGTGTTGCCCTCTGACCTCGACCATGGCACACCAAGAGTGAAGGCTTTCGACCGTGACCGAGCCACGGAGGCCCAACAAGACGTAGTCGACCTACTTGAAGAGGCCCATGAAGTAACCATCATCTGCTCACTCGCTACCAACAAACCATCCGCAGGTACCATGAAAGGAAGATCAGAGGAAGGATTCTTGAAGTCGGCGACCTCGTACTCCGGAGGACCCAATCAATGAAGGAAAAACACAAGCTCTCTCCACTATGGGAAGGACCCTATACGGTAACTGAAGTAGTCCGACCGGGCACCTACCGACTAGAGGACAACAATGGCAACCTTCTCAACAACACTTGGAACATTGAACAGCTACGTCGTTTTCCCCTAAATTTTGTCTAAACCACTTTTTAGTTAGAACATGCTCCTATAAGAGCACCCCTGCCTGAAACACTTTTAGCCCGGGTCGCTCGGGGGCTCCATAAGGGTACAATATTAAAATATTACCTCTCTTTTTACTATCGCATGATAAAGCAAATGTGTCCCCAAACAGAAACACATTCCATTCCCTGTGTGTACCTTATGTAACTCTGTTCTTACTCCCAACCGAACACACCCTGCCTTTTCCTACAGTTACGAACAGCTGAGCCTCACAGGCCATGCCCTGGGCTCACAAAGTCGCAGCCTACAGAACAAATGGGTAGGTACGAGAAAGAAAGGATAAAAAACAAAAGTTATGCTAAGATAAACATAGGGAATGAATATCGTAGCTCTGTCATGAGGACAACATGGAAGTGTTCATTAATATGAGGGCTAACCCACAATTGACAAGCGCAGGTACCAGTCGGACATTTCCGACTAGTGCTCTTTGAACCCCATCACTCCAGTCGTCAAGGTACCAGTCGGACGTTTCTGACTGGAGCTCTCCAAACCCCGTCACTCTAGTCATATAGGCACCACCACACGAAATCTCCACCAAGAGACCAACTGGCCCCCTAAGTCAATCGAATCACTCAGTATCCACACCTGAGATACAGGTAGGAAGCGAAGGGGCGCCCCATGTGGGCCACGCCAACTCCGTCTCAAATGATGAGCATGGGTCCCGGTTGGACATTTCTGACTAAAGCTCTCCGAACCCTGTCTCTCAGGTCATCAAGGTAAGCATGTGTTCATTAATACAAAACTATTCACACGAGGGCTAACCCACAATTGACAAGCGCAGGTACCAGTCGGACGTTTCTGACTAGAGCTCTTCGAACCCCGTCACTCCAGTCATCAAGGTAAAAACACTATCAAAAGCCCCTCTATTTCAATTTAAAACATTCATACATCCATATGCGCATTTCATTCCATACGCCTAAACCCCCTGAACGGTTAGGGCATGAACTGCCTAGGGGCTCAGGAACTAAGCATCGCACATGCAGCAAAATGCATTAGAACGCTCCATGTTGCGCCATGAAGCTGTGGCTTGCCTCATTTGATATGAGCAACCAAACAGAGCCAGGGGAGAAAACCATAGAAGAGCACCATGCGGCCTTTGCCCGGTCTAGCAAACTGGGTCATCTCAACCTTCTTGTTTGATCCCGAACCTCTTGCCAAGCCCACAAAATCTCCATCGAGGGGAGGCCATTAGGCCACCCGGGTCGGTCCCCAGAATGACCTAGGCATCTACTGGGCTACAAGTAAAGGAGTAGTGGAATGCCACAAGGGCTATGCTGACCCGGTCACAAATGACAGACCCAGATTCTGCTCGATCACACCCGTTAGTGAGCTCACCGAGCTAGTCTTTGAGCTCGAGCGATCAGGACAGGCGACAAAACTCAGCCCCTCTGGTTGTGAGGAACTAGATGGGGTAGCGCCAAACGACTCACACCAACCCCTGTGAAGGCCCGATAGGGCTCAGGGGCTCAAATGCCAAGGGACCGTGACTTCGAACTCGCGTCAACTAGATCGGCGACATCAGGCTATGGCTCTTGGGACTGTGACTCCTAAACTCGCATCGATGGGATAGGCGACATCTGGCTACGGCCCTTGGGACCGCGACTCCTAAACTCATGTCGATAGGATCGGCGACATCCGGCTATGGCTCCTAGGACCGCGACTCCTAAACTCGCATAATGGCTTCCTAAACTAATTAAACTAACTCTCTCGATCCACGACGTGCACTGATGCCTAGGTCCATTCGCAAACTCTGCCTCACCCGATCTTGTGGCGCGCATCGATGCCAAAAGATCAGTGAGCTCTGACACAACCAAACCGAGCTATGTCCACCCACGGCGCGCACCGACGCTCGGGTCCATTCATGACTCTGACTCACCTGATCCCATGGCGCGCAATGACACTGTGGTTAAATAAAATTCCGTCTCAAACTAAAAACACGCATACACACCTGCTGAGACAACACCCCCAGCTGGTTTGGCCCAAACCGCCTAGGGCTCGGGGGCTACACCCGCGGGTGCGCTCGTGCGCACTCGCCGACAAAACAGAAAAACATCCCCCATTGACAAACTCAGAAGCACCCCCCAGCCGGTTCGACATGAATCGCCCAGGGGCTCAGGGGCTACACCCACGGGTGCGCTCGCATGCACCCACTGGCAAGACAAAAATCCCCCAAATGATTCTGTCCGAATCGCCTAGGGGCTCAGGGGCTCCTGTTGGGTTCATAAACCCGAGGTCCCTTGGGGACTGGCTTCCATGCTAGGGATCAGCCTAGGAGGATGGCCTTTTCTTCTTCTAGACCAGCCCAAGAATCTAAACTCAATAGACCAGAGCACTCGGTTCAGGCCCTGGCCGCCTTCGGCCCATCTTTCCGACCGGAGCACTAGCTCAGGCTCAGGCCAACTCTGAATGGCCTCTCTAATCATAGTGCTAGCATCAGGCCCCGACTGCCTTTGCACGACATCCACTCGGAAAGCCTAACCTACGGACCACCTCTGACTCTGACCCCGTGTCTTCGATCGGGGTTCATAAAAAACCCTACCCAGTGCTATTCTCCGACTAGCGTGCCAAAACCAACTGGGGCCATCCGACTAGGGATGCCCACTCAGAAAGAACCAAGAGGCGTACGAAGGATGGCAAGACGGGGCTCGACAAGTCAAACCATGGCACCAGGGACCATACCCTATGGAACAATACTTTATGGCTGCCCTGCCACAAACAGTATTGTAGGCGCCAGTCAAAACACCTGTATGGTAAGACCCCCCATGTGCCTCTAGGCATCAATAGTATTGTGGGCGCTGGAATTCACCGTACCAGGTGAATGTGGTAAAGTCATGCCTCCAGTCGGTGAGACATCATTTTTTGTAGGTACCGATGTCCTCTAGTCTTGAAGAAAGCAGCTCAACCTCCCACGTGTACCTGACATTCTACAGTGACATCAACAGTATTGTGGGCGCCCACAATTATCCTATCCCTGTCGGCAAGGGCAACAAGGCTTAGAAACATCCGTACTCACTCTCCCTCTCACTTGTAAAGCCATCCCCTTCTTCTACAAAAGGGGATGTGCTCCCTCCAAACACAAAAAGGTGAACCCAAGTCGACTTCTTCAAGCTCAGACTCACTAGATCAACATCAACACCTTACAACCATAGGACCACCAAGTTCCAACCGCAACCCTTCCGGTTGGAGCCAACCGAACCTCTCATACACCCCTCTTCTTTCTCCTTCTTGTTTGTATCCCCACTACAGACTTCGAGCACCTGGGCTTAGGAATAAAGTCACCGACTGACCCCAACTGGATGTAGGGCACATTGCCTGAACCAGTATAAATCCTGTGTCATTGAGTGCTAGGCCACATCCAATCACAATGTACAGCAAAACTATATATATTTACTAGTTGGTCACTTTCTGCACCGACAATGTGATACGTGTCAAAGAATAAAGGCAGAGCATCAGAGGCTAGTAGGTTTACTTCAACCTATGAAGATACCCAAGTGGAAATAGGAAGAAGTTGGAATGGATTTAATAGTGGGATTACCCCATACACAGAGGGGATATGACTCTATTTGGGTAATTGTAGACCATCTAACAAAAGTAGCACATTTCATTCCTGTCAAGACAACCTAATCTGGTGCGAAGTTGGCAGAGCTATACATGGAAAGGATTGTATGTTTACATGGAGTACCGAAGAAGATTGTTTCAGATAGGGGTACACAGTTCACATCTCATTTTTGGCAGAAGTTGCATCAATTCATGGAGATGAAGTTGAACTTTAGCTCAGCTTATCATCCTTAGATAGATGAGTAGACCAAGAGAACAAATTAGATTTTAGAGGATTTATTGAGAGCTTGTGCTTTATAGTATGGGATAAGTTGGGATAAGAGTTTACCCTATGATGAATTCTCTTGTAGTAATAGCTACCAGAAAAGTCTTCAGATGGCACCATTTGATGTGTTGTATGGCAGAAAGTATGGGACACCACTATTTTGGAATTAAACAGGGGAAAGTCAAGTCTTTGGACCAGAAGTTTTGCAACTGGTGGAGAAATAGGTACAAACAATAAGGCAAAACTTGAAGGTCACACAATCTTGACAGAAAAGCTATGCTGACACGAGAAGAAGGGATTTGGTGTTTGAGATTGGTGATTTTGTTTATCTCATAGTTTCACCTATGAGAGGAGTTAAGAGGTTTCATACCTAGGAAAAGTTGTCACCTAGGTATGTGGGACCCTTCAAGACCATCAACAGGAGAGGAGAAGTTGCTTACCAGTTAGAATTACCAAAACAACTCTTAGGTGTTCATGATGTATTCCATGTATCGCAGCTTAAGAAATGTTTAAGTGTACCTGAGGAACAATTACCTTTGGATGGACTGGATACCCAAGAGGATCTATCATACAAAGAATATCCAGTAAGAATCTTGGAAATGGTTGAGAGAATCACAAGGAGCAGGATTATAAGAATGTGTAAGGTTTAGTGGAACAGGCATTCGGTGGATGACGGAACCTGGGAAAGAGAGGATGATCTGAAATATGACTATCCTAATCTTTTTGAATCACCCAAATCTCGAGGATGAGATTCATCTTAAGGGGGTAGGTTTGTAACACCCAAAAAAATCATTTGCAAACTAGTAATTAAATTTGAGCATTTATTGGATTTTCTATGCATTTTAACTTTGGCCAAGTAATAAATTTTGGTTAATTAAAATTAACTATAAGGTTTAAAAACTTGTTTGTTGCATTCATGCTGAAGCATACTATTTTTGGTTGAATGTAGGGCTAGGTTGTTTGAGGTTGAATTCAAATTTCATTAGAATTTGATAAATTTTCAAAATCTGAAAATAGGAAAGGATTTTTCTTGGAAAACTTTCTTCTTTCTCCCTTTCTAGCCCAACTACAGAACCAGCACAGCCCTTTCCTCCTTCCCTTCCTACACCTGGCTAGCTGGTGGCCTAGCAATGCACCTCCCATCCCTTCCCTCCTTCACGCTCATGGCCCGACCACACGGCTTTCTCATGGCCTCCTTCGACACCCTTCCTTCGCTCACACACGCGCGTGCTGTAGCCGACCAACATGACCTAGCTTGGCGTGCTGCGCAGCCCAGGTGGAGGCCTGCCCATGCTCACATCACACACTGTCTCTCCCTCCTCTTTCTTTGGAAACCAGGACCCGCTCGTCAGCCACCCGCCTCACCTTCCTTCTTTGTCCCAGCGGTGGCGCACGCCATCTACGGCAACTCACCACCACGCCCACACCAGCATGGAAGGGAATCAAAATCCCATGATTTGTAGCCCGCCACGCTTACTTCCCATCTCTGCATGCCCGTCTAGCCAATAAAGCCCACTGTCGAGCCCCTCCCTTTCTTCCTTTTTCTTGTTCACCTGAGCTCATACCACCACCCCACAATCCACCGCTCCGGTGCCCAATCAAAGTCGCCGACGCACCCATGAGCTTTGCCGAGACTCACCGAAACCATAGGTGCCCTCATTTCTTCATTTTGGTAATGAATCACTTGGAATTCACTCACCCATGAACATGTTCTCTCTCCAGCTCACCACCGCCATCGACCCAGTCCTTTAGAGCCTTCCCGAACGCCACAAACCATCGCATTGGACCCGCGGTATACCCCTCGTTGTTCTCGCACATTCATTTTCTCTTTCCGTTCACAGAATCACCATATTAGCATGCTCTGCATCTCACTGATCTTGGCACCACTATGGGGAACCTCATCTCGATGTGTTCCCTACCCTAGGTTTGCATTTTGTTGAGTTTGTGAGATCACGTGCATCATCCCTGTGCTTTCCATTTGGAACGGCGTGGCTGGAATCACCATCCCGGCGTCTGCCACCGAGCTTGACTAGCCGCCGACCATGGCAGGCTCGCTGGAGCCACTATGTAGGTGGCAGTGGTTCTCTTGTTCATTTCTCGCCATCGGATTCACTTGAACGGTCATGATTAAAACATACCCCTTCGGGGTCATATCGGTCCACCGTGGGCCGTGGACTTGATCCACAGCATCCATGTCACCCGTTCATGCACACACATGGTGCACCACACCACTCATGCATTGCCATGTGGCATCTAGTCAGCAGCCACGTGGGTCAACCAGTAGTCAGCCGGACACTTTTGTAGTTTAGCCCTCAGGTTTTTAGCGAATCAACCCGTAGTCCAGTATAGTTCAAAGGAATTTCTTTTTAGTCCTATTTTTATTCATTTTAGCCCCTATAGTTTTAGAAAATGGTGCACGCCATCCATAACTCATTTAAATTTAGATTTTATTAGTTTAAATTCAAATTTGAGTTTAGTTTATTTACAAAAATGCCATTGAAACTTGTTTTATGCATAACTTTTGCGTTTTAAGTCTGATTTGAGTGATTCTTTTGCTCACGTGTTCGTAGTAGTATGTAGAATAGTTTTATAAGCTTTTTAGCCTATGTTTTTAGTGTTTGGTGCACTGTTCTAATAGAAGTCTATTTGTATGCATGTAATGATAGGATTGGATGCTTGATTGGTGAACTAGAACACGTTTAGAGGGTGATCAGTTCGAGGTGACTGAGGATCAACAGGGAGACCAGCAAATACCAAGAGGAGGACTTTGAGGAAGGCAAGTGTAGCAAAGGCCCCTTATACCTATGAACTCTACAATTCATATACATGCATGTGTCTAAATTTGAATTACCTTTAAGGACTTTACCTAGATTACTACGTGTACCACATATCCTTGATACCTATGGTTTGGGATGCATTTTGGATAGATGCTGCAGTGCTCAACATAAATAATTGTTAAACATGACTAAAGGTATTATGCAATGTATTAAAATGGAGCTTTTTAGCAACAATTAGGGGGCTAGAGTACGGGTTTGAGTGCACTAGTGCCTCTCCATAAGGACTTAATCTTGAAGCGGCCACCCAGGAGGTTTCAGACAACCTCGAGTGTCATATGGCTTTGACTTTAACCTTTTAACTAGATTGTACTAGCTCATCTATAGTTCTCCACAAGGGCAAGATTGGGGTACTAGTTGGTATGTTTCTTTTCTTGCTAGGGTGTGTACGGTGCCGCGACCACGAGTGCCACTCCAAGAGGAGTGCCACATATGGCTCGACGGCTGAAACCTTAGCAGCTATGACTTGTTAGTGCGACTAGCGAAGGGTTACGTAGTGAAACCCTGCCACACTTCCTAGGTAGAGGTGTTGTTGGCTTTACAAACCCCGACATTGGGAATCATGGCTCGGTGGGTAAAGTTGTATAATTTCTATAGAAATATTTAACCTGTTATAACAGCCTTGCTCATGGATATGAGCAATCTAGATCCTTCATGATTAGTGGATACTATGGATGGTTGGGAAATTGATATAATCTTGATTATTCACTATTACCACTTGGGTTGGGATTATTCATTAAAGTAGTGATTCAGGATGCTAATACTTGAACAACTAAAATTTTGAACTATAGTCAAACCGTGTCTAGCCTTTGAACCTCATATATCCCTTTGATATACTTGGTAAGCATGGTGAGCTTACACTTGTTTTACATTCAATGAAAATCCTAGATGGGTAACATATAACACATATGAAGAATTTCTAGAGGATGTCTAGGACTACTAGATTGATGTTCACTAGTTGGAGTCCCTGTGGTAGTTTGGGCTTAGCTTTCCATTTTGTGTAATAATGTTGCCAATGAGCAAGACTATGTGATAATAGTATGATGAGATATGTGATATAATAAAGTACTTTACTTTGATATTAGTACAATTTGATGGTATATGTGTGTTTGGACATCCTAGGCGCACATATATGAGTACTTGATTTTGCTATGCAAAATTGGGTGCGACATGGATTACGGTGGCAGTGTGAGCTCAAGCGTGGATGGGGAAAAGGGAGAGAGGGAGGGGCTCAGCTTGGGATTTTGTAGGTGAGCGGCGTGGTAGAGATGGGAAGCGGCATGGCAGAGCTATGAATCATGGGATTTTGAATCCCATCCATGCTGGCGCTGTCGTAGCGGTGAGCTACCGTAGATGGCAACACCATCACCAAGACAAAGAAGGAAGGTGAGGCGGGTGGCTGACGAGCGGGTCTCGGTTGCTAGAAAAAGAGGATGGAGAGGCAACACGTGATGTGAGCGCGGGGCAGACCTCTGCCTAGGCTGAGCAGCGCGCCAAGCTAGGCCGCTATGGTGGGCTCTAGGCGCGCACGTGTGTGATCGAAGGAAGGGCACCGGAGTAGGCCGTGTGACTAGGCCATGTGCGTGAATGAGGGAAAGGAGGGTAGGTGCGGGGCTAGGCCACTAGCAGGCCAAGGCTAGTTCTGACGCGGGAAGGGGCCGGGCTGGCTCTAGAGTTGGGCTGGAAAGGGAGAAAGAAGACACTTCAAATGGTGTGTCACACCCCAAAAATTCAATTTTGGGTTGTGAATAGTTTTCACTGAATAAAATTAATGCCTTTATCATTTTCTAAAGTTTCCAAGATTTAATTAGGGTTTTTGCAATTTATAATGTGAAAAATATTGATTTTTAAATAACTTTTGTAATATAATGTGAAGGGTGTTGCATTCATACCGGTTGCATTTGGTGTTTATGACTGCAAATGGTTGTGAAATATGATAGAGTGACGTTTCTTTCTCTCCTGTAATTTTTTTCGACCTTTTCTAGAATTAAATTTCTTTTTCCTTGGGATTAATATTTTTCCTTGATCTTTGCAACAATCTTTTCATGAGCTCAAACAACTTTAGTTGTGTTCCTCATCCTTCAATCTATCTTCAGGATTTTTTCAAGGATTTTTCTGAGCTCCGGGCTATTTTTCATGGCTTAAAAAGCAATTCTGGATTTTCTAGAATTATTTTAATTCATGAAATTAAAATAATCCCAAAACCCTAATTTTTCCACTGACCCAAACCCTACCTATAAAGACATGCCAGTGTTCTGCTCGATGCCCTCATTCCAAAAGTACAATCGGTTTCATGAGCCGCCAATCCGTTTGCCCTACATCTGTCGTCGAATTTGCGACAGCGAACTTTTCCGGCGAGCTTTTTCGGCCAACTCTGGCGTCCCCTGCAAATTTCGAGACCACCCAAAGGTAGATCCCTTCATTCTCTACACCGTGGTATATCCTATTGCATGAATCCATCATTGTTTGACACGTTCCCATCCTTTCTTTTATTTCTCCGACGAGCATCTCCATTGTTGGCCGCTGCTGCTACTATATAGTTGCTGTTCGCAGGCAGCCAAGCCGCCTAGCCTCCTGCTGGCCCCTCAGCTCCCCTCTCTACCCTGGTGGCCACACGCCCTGCACCCAGCCCCTGCCCTTGTTCTCCCATGGCCAAGCCAGCCTTGCTTTCCCCTGCGTAGTGCCCGCATGAACAGTCACCCGTAACTCTACTATAGCGATTTCGATCAAGAGGAAGAAGGACTATTTTGCGATTATTTATTTTCTAAAATCACAGATAGGTCCCTAATTCATTTAACTTCCATCCTTTTCATCTATTATTCATCCGTATGATATCCGAATTCAATTCCTTCAGTTTCATCTTTCCAATATGTATTCCCATCATTGTTTAATCCTGCCAATACTAATCATTTTATTTATTTCAGCGATTTTCAAGTGAAATACCTGAAAATGCCCCTCCTCCCGATAAATCTTTCGGAGTCTGTATCTTTTCCGTCCGATCTCCGTTTTCAATAGTTCTTGCGCTCACACGATCGTTGAAACAAGACCTACTCGTAAGTAACCTTTTCATAAGTTGTTTATCATGTTTGGTGTACTGCTTTTATTTATTTGTATATGTTTGCTTGTATGTCTATGCGCCCAAAGTTTGCCATGATAGAAGAGAAGTCATTGGTGGATCCCAAAGACCTAGAGTTCGAGTTATTATGCATTTCTAAGCCTAAGGCAAGTGTCCTTGACCATACTTGCTCCTACTTTTGTTTTGATTTGAGTTAGTTTAGTTAGACCATTAGTTGCATGCTGAGTCATAATTTGAATCCTATGTTAGGGTTTACCAGAACTTGATGTTATCATCGTTGTATCCTGAGTTGGTTGGGTAGCTATCTTGCTTAGCTTGTAGTCTTGGGTTGGAAGGTTATCATTTAATATTGATTAATGATTTATGCAACTTGGGTTGGTAATGTTTATAGCAACATGGTGAATAGGAATCTAGCAGGATGGTTGGTTTTGGTGGAGGTGTGTGCTAGATTTTGGGTAAATGTTTTTTGGTGGATTGTTGGAATTGATGGAATGGATTGTGCTCGTTTTGCTTGGATTCTAAGGACCGGTTCATGGACAAATAACCAGGCTTAACAGTGCAACCTCGAGGGCTATATGGCTCTGGCCCTGGCCAAGTAATTAGTATCCTCCAAGTTATGCTACATCGGGTCAGTTTGTGTGGTACAAGAGGGGGCTTCTGTAGTGGTGTTGGTACCCACTGTTAGCGGTTAGAAACCTTAGTGAAGGTATAAAATAGACTTGGAGGGACTTTGTAAAGGCCTTGTAGTGTGACCCCACTAAGCACCTAGGTAGTGTGAAGCATGATGGGGAAACATGACTCATGGTGAAAGTGTGCAACCTCTGTAGAGTGTAAAACTAATATATCTATCGTACTCATGGTCAAGAGCAGCCTAGACTTCTTCTTGATTAGATGGCTCTGGTTTAGTTGGGAGGCTTGGATGGGATCTAAGTGTTGGTTTGCTTGGATGGGATCTAGGTGTGGTGCTTAGATGGGATTCGAGTGTTGGTTACAGTGGTTCTCCGAGGTGAAGGAAGATCTCACCTAGTTAAATAGGTGCTTAAGGTTTAAGGTAATAGGTGTGTTGCTTAAGGGCTTATGTTAAACCCTATTAGCCTTTCCTTGTGTTAGCCCACATGTCATACTTTCCTACACTTGCGGAGTACATTTCGATGTGCTCACCCTTCTCTTTGTCCCCTTTGCTACCCCACCCAGTGGTTTGAACTAGAAGATGGTGTTTCCTAAAGATGGCGCCAATGCTAGGCTGGTGTACCCCCGATTAGCTGCCTGAAGGGATGGAGACCCTGCTCTACTGGAACTCTGATGTAATTTTGTGTTTAGACCCTCTGGTCATTTTTTATATATGTAATCGCTTTTGTAATAAACATTGCAATGTATCATTTTGTCATCGCATGTATGAATAAATAGATCCTGGCATGCATGTGATGTGCATTTGGTTTTGTTTTATGAAATTGGATGTAACATGGTGCCATCTTAAGACTTTCCTGGTAGCTATTATTATAAAAGAATTTAGCATAGGGCAAACTCTTATCCCAACTTGTCCCATACTGTAGAGCACAAGCTCTCAACATATCCTATAAAATTTGATTTGTTCTCTTGGTCTGCCCATCTGTTTGAGGATGAGAAGCTGAGCTAAAGTTCAACTTCATATCCATGGACTCATGCAACTTCTATCAAAAATGAGATGTGAACTATGTACCCCTATCTCAAACAATCTTCTTTGGTACTCCATGTAAACATACAATCCTTTCCATGTATAGCTCTGCCAACTTTGCACCAGAATAAGTTGTCTTGATAGGAATGAAATGCGCTACTTTTGTCAGACGGTCTACAATTACCTAGATAGAGCCATATCCCCTCTGTGTATGGGGTAATCCCACTATGAAATCCATCCCAACTTCTTCCCATGTCCACTCGGGTATTTTCATAGGTTGAAGTAAACCTACTGGCCTCTGATGCTCTGCCTTTACCCTCTGGCATGTATCACATATGGCCACATGTTCAGCTACATCTCTTTTTAGTTCATACCACCAATATCTCTCCTTAAGATCAAGATACATTTTAGTACTCCCTAGTATTATAGAATAGGCTGAGTCATGAGCTTCCCTCAAAATAGACTCTCTAATAGACTTCACTTCTAGCACACAAATCCTTTTACCAAACCATATTGTTCCTTGATCATCCATGTGAAATCCTAGGGCTTTACTAATCACTATACAATTAGCAATATCTTTGATCTTCACATCATTCAATTGTCCCTTATGAATCACTTATTCTAAAGTAGGTTCCACCTCTAGCTCCATAGTGTTAGCCACAATACCCAAATTCAGGTATTCAAACTCCTCACACAACTCTTTAGGTAATTGAGTTGTATAGGCCATGTTCACATAATTCCTCCTACTCAAAGCATCTGCTACAACGTTAGCTTTTCTCGGATGACAGTGTATCTCCAAATCATAATGCTTGATTCACTCTAGCCATCTGCGCTGCCTCAAATTCAGATCTGACTGTGTGAATATATACTTCAAACACTTATGATCCATATAAATCTCACACTTATGACCAATTAGGTAATGCCTCCAAATCCTGAGAGCATGTACCACCGCTGCTAACTCTAGATCATGAGTCGATAATTTAACTCATGTTTTCTCAGTTGCCTGGATGCGTAGGCAACAACTCTACCCTCTTGCATAAGAATGCAGCCTAGACCATGCCGTGAGGCATCATAACAGATAGAGAAGCTTTTGTTAAGATTAGGTAAGACAAGCACTAGGGCAGAAGTCAATCTCTTTTTCAACTCCTCAAAAATATCCTGACATTGCTTAGACCATATGAATTTGGCATTCTTCTCTAACAGAGCAGTCATGGGTTTTGCTAATTAAGAGAATCTCTCAATGAATCTCCTATAGTACCCGGCCATACTAAGGAAACTCCAAATCTCACTAACATCCTAAGGTGGCTTCCAACTCAACACATCTCTAACCTTCATAGGATCTATTGCTACTCCTCCATTAGAGATTATGTGACCAAGGAAAGATACTTCTTTTAACTAGAACTCACATTTGCTAAACTTAGCATAGAGTTGATGTTCTCTAAGCTTCTGCAATACTAGCCTCAAAAGTCCCTCATGTTCCTCTTCATTCTTAGAGTAGACTAATATATCATCAATGAACACAACAACAAACTTGTCAAGGTACTCCATGAATACTTTGTTCATCAAATATGTGAAGTTAGCAGGTGCATTTGTTAGACCAAAGGACATGACTGTGAACTCATATAATCCATATCAGGTCACAAAAGTGGTTTTGGGAATGTCCGAACATCTTATTCTCAACTGATGGTATCTAGATCGGAGGTCAATCTTGGAAAATACACAAGCTCCCTTCAACTGGTCAAATAGGTCATTGATTCTAGGTAGTGGATACTTGTTCTTAATTGTGACCTCATTAAGTGATCTGTAATCTATGCACATTCTTTACGTACCATCTTTCTTCTCTACAAACAATACTGGTGCACCCCAAGGTGAAGAACGAGGTTGGACATAACCCTTATCTAATAGTTCCCTTATTTGTTTCTTAAGTTTTGCTAATTTATTCACTCCCATTCTATAAGGTCTCTTAGCTATGGGTGTAGTTCCAGGTAAAAGTTCAATTATAAACTCAATATCTCATTCAGGTGGCATACCTGGTAACTCCTTAGGGAAGACATTTGGATACTCATTTACTATCCATATATCCTCTATGGTTGTGCCCTCCAATTGATTAACCTGACAGATTTTCGAGGCTGACTGTGTTGCCACATACTCAACTTTCTCTCCAGATAGAGTGGTTAGATTCATGGAATTGTTCCCACAATTTATAACTGCCTTCTTGGACCTCAACCAATCCATACCCAAGATAACATCAATTCCAGATGAGTCTATGACTACAAGGTTGGCTTGAAATTCTACCCCCTTATGATGAGACTAGCAGCTAAGCATATCCAATTTGCTTTCATTTCCCCTCCAGGTTTGTTTACTAACATGGGTTTCTTCATAACACATACGGGAATACCATGCTTCTTTATGAAAGTATATGCTATAAAGCAATGCGAAGCACCAAAATCGAAAAGAACTGTAGCTGAGTTTGAGTTGACTGGAAATGTACCGATCACAACATCAGGTGCCTCCTGAGTTGTTTCAGTGGTCACATGATTGACCTTTCCCCAGACATAGTTCTGCTACATATTAGGCGCCTTCTTGGGGTATCTGTTGGAGCAGTGTCCTGGTTCTCCACAGTTGAAGCATCTGTTGTCATTGACTGCATTTGGCGCCTTTGGTGTGCCATTCTTTTGTGGAGCATTGGGAACATTGGTCTTCACAAGAACATTATTAGCTTGCTGCTGGCACTGGACTAGTGCCTTATACTGTTGCTGCTACTACTGTGCACACTGTGGTTGCTGGTTGCTGTTGATCAGACTAGACTGACCCTGATAGCACTATTGTGGTTGAGTCTATTGAGATTTGGTATGGAAGCGAGAGTTGCTCCCAGATTGTTGTCCCTAGAACTTCCTCTTCTTGTCCTCCATTTGATGGTGCTTGTTCTCAATAACCAAGGCCTTGTCCACTAGCTACTATAAACTAGCAAAGGTATGGGACAACAGTTGGTACTAGAGACCATCATTCAGACCTTCCATGAACAGCTCCTGCCTCTTCTCATCATGTTCCACCTCCGTAGGTGCATACCATGACAATTGTATGAACTTGTCATGATATTCCGCAATAGACATGCCCCCCTGCTTGAGAGCTAAGAATTCCTTCTTCTTCAGCTTCATCAACCTAGTAGGCACATGATGAGAGCGGAAGGCATTGTGAAACTCTTGCCAAGTGATGGGATTAGCTTTAGTACGACCAAAGTGGAAAGAGTCCCACTAGTCAAGTGCATCCCCTTGTAGCTATCTAGAAGCATATAAAACCTTCTCTTTGTCATCACACTGTGCAATCTCAAGTTGCCTCTCAATTGCACGCAGCCAATCATCAGCTTGGAGTGGGTCAGTGGAATGCTTGAAGACAGGCGGATGTCCCTTTAGAAACTCTCCCCTTTTGTCTCTGACTTGAGGGGGTGCATTCCCATTCGCATTATTTTGCATAACCTAAGCCATCTGCTGCAACAACTGAGTTTGCATCATCATCAGTTGCTCCATAGTGATTGGGGGTGGCGGCGACAAGTCCTCGCCTCCCTAGTTGTTCCTCCTGGTGTTCACCATCTGTATATACATTATATAAGTCTCATATGTCCAAAATATATAACCTTTAAGAGGTAATGGCCTATTGAGAATAAGTATCACAAGATCAAGACAAGAGATATATATTAGGTATACAAGAAGATAATTGTTCTGAACTTTCCGACGACTTGGAAAATAGCAGTGCAGTAAAACGAGCATATATCACTCTCTGTTTATCATCTGAATGCGAATTTTATCTTTCTGAAAATCTTATGAAATTCTCTACAACTTTCATTTAGGACAGATTTTCAGATTCTGACGTTTAATCAGTCAAAAATAGACGACAAGCAGTACTGCTCCAGAATTCTGACAGCACAGAAACATCAACTTACAACAGCTGTATCTCACAGTTCATAATATGTATTGAGGTGATTCTAGAGCCAAAAGAAAGATGTAAAAGTCTACTTATCTCCATAGAATTTTCATGACCATTGGACATTTAGAACATGGGATATGAACTGATAAAGTTGGACTGCTCAGAATGATATAGAATGGGCATCAAGATAAAAAGAAACCCAACTATTTATTCATATCATCTGTAAGCCTTAATCTTAAACTAAATGACTGTGGACATGCCCACAAGTCATCACAATCATGACAAAAATCCAAATCAAACATTGCTCATCATGACAACCTTCCAACCACTCAAGTATCAATTGTTCAACCATTAGAAAGAAAAGAAACTAAACACTCTCTCGCACATCTATGCATGTTTATTACATATTTTGGGAAATCCTCCTATGGGTCGATGTTGGTGCTAGTGTTGGGGTCTCCAAAGCCTCCTCTATTCTTTGTGGGTGATTGAGCAGGAATACCTGGCGCTTCCACATCAGGACCTGCTTGATGCTGCTTCAATGTAGCATTCTCCTGGGCAAGCTGCAGGTATGCCTTCCCCATGACATCTAGCTCATCCAAGGATTAATCCAAGTCAGTGTTGGTCTAGGCCAAGCTCATCAGGGTAGGCCTAAGCCTATGGTTCTCCTCCCCAAGTGGTGCGGCGATATTGCAGGTGGATTGGCTGCTCCGACAGCGGGGAAGATAAAGGTCCTCCTCCCATTTGATGTCGTCGAAGTGGCGATCGCAATTGACCACCAATGCCTATCGAGCAGCATCCTTGATGGCGGCTGCATGTGTGAGCCATGTAGTGATAGCACGGTGGATGTAGTGCACCCAACTCTCTTCATGGATGTACACCTCTATCTCCCAAAAGCCGGTGTAGTCAGGGTGGGTCCAATGCTCCGTCCTGTACTGCACGGTGCATCTGGTGTGGTAGCGACGTACAAGTGAGAGAAGCTTGGGGTGGTAGTAGGCATCTCCCTACAAATCATAGTGGATCTCTATGATCCACCCCTGAGCCAGCAGTGCATCATGGTAATCATCACCCTTTTTTCCACCATCTCCTCTGTCTCTATCACCATCACCACCATCATCTCCATTATCATCTCCATCATTACCCCCATCCTTAGAATCAGAGTTGTCAGAATCATCACCATCATCAGGGTCACCAGCTCCATCCTGACCCCCCTGTTCATCTCCCTCCAATGGCTCTTCCTCAGATTCTTCTATCTCTATGGGCTCCCCATACATGGGACCCTCTTCGATCTCTTCATCCATGGGTTCATCCTCCATCTGGTCCTTCAGAGGTTCCTCTATGGGCACCTCCTCATGCAGTTCCTCCTCCATGCTCCTTAGAGCCTCCACCAAGTGTGTAGGAACATGCTTGCCAAGCATGAACCTCGTCCTCCTTGTTGGCATCATAATGGTACGCTTGTGGGGTGTCAGCTTGGTGCTAGCCATCTATAAGATTGAAAAGGTTAAGTATTAGAATAAGATAATTTTTACAACAGATAAAAGCTAGAATATAAGAAAAAAAATTTATAACAAATTAAAGGTAGAAAAATAAAGATAATGTGATCCTAAAACATCCATTTCTAACTAGGTTAAACGTCCTACTGTCAGTTATAGCTCTAATACCAATTTATCGCACCCAATTTTGCATAGCAAAATTAAGTACTCATATTGTGCGCCCAGGATGCCCAAACACACATATACCAACAAATTGTAATAATATCAAAGTAAAGTACTTTATTACATCACATATCTCATCATACTATTATCACATAGTCTTGCTCATTGGCAACATTATTACACAAAGTAGAAATCTAAGCCCAAACTACCATAGGGACTCCAACTGGTGAACATCAATCTAGTAGTCCTGGACATCCTCTAGAAACTCTTCATAAGTGTTATCTGTTACCCATCTGGGATTTTCATTGAATGTAAAAACAAGTGTAAGCTCACCATGCTTAGCAAGTATATCAAAGGGATCTATGAGGCTCAAAGGCTAGACATGGTTCGACTGTGGTTCACAATTTTAGTTGTTCACATTTTAGCATCCTGAATCACTACTTTAGTGAATAATCCCAACCCAATTAGTAATAGTGAACAATCAAGATTATATCCATTTTCCCAACCATCCATAGTAACCACTAATCATGAAGGATCTAGATCGCTCATATCCATGAGCACGACTATTATAACAGGTTAAATATTTCTGCAGAAATTGTACAACTTTACCCACCGAGCCATGATTCCCAAGGCTAGGGTTTGCAAAGCCCACAACACCTCTACCTAGGAAGTGTGGCAGGGTTTCACTATGTAACCCTTCGCTAGTCGCACTAACAAGTCATAGCTACTAAGGTTTTAGCCGTCTAGCCATATGTGGCCCACCTCTAGGAGTGACACTCATGGTCGTGGCATGGTACACACCCTAGTAGGAAAAGAAACATACCAACTAGTGCCCCCTCTTGCCCTTACGGAAAGCTACAGATGAGCTAGTACAATCTAGTTAATAGGTTAAAGTCAGAGCCATATGACACTCAGGGTTGTACGAAACCTCCTAGGTGGCCGCTTTAGGATTAAGTCCTTATGGAGAGGCACTAGAGCACTCAACCCTGTACTCTAGCCTCCTAATTGTTGTTAAAAAGCTCCATTTTAACACATTGCATAATACCTTTAGTCATGTTTAACAATTATTTATGTTGAGCGCTGCAGGATCTATCCAAAATGCATCCCAAACCATAGGTATCAAGGATATGTGGTACAGGTAGTAATCTAGGTAAAGTCCTTATGGGTACTTCAAATTTAAACACATGCATGTAAATGAATTGTAGAGTTCATAGGTACAAGGGGCCTTTGCTACACTTGCCTTCCTCAAAGTCTTCCTCTTGGTACTACTGGTCTACTTGCTGATCCTTAGTCACCTCGAACTGATCACCCTCTAAACGTGTTTCAATTCACCAATCAAGCATCCAATCCAATCATTACATGCATACAAATAAACTTCTATTAGAACAGTATAGAAAATAGTGGAAACATAGATTGAAAAGCTTTTAAAACTATTCTACATACTGCTATGAACATGTGAGCTAAAGAATCACTCAAATCAGACTTAAAACGCAAAAGTTATGCATAAAACAAGTTTCAATGGCATTTCTGTAAATAAACTGAACTCAAATTTGAATTTAAACTAATAAAATCTGAATTTAATTGAATTATGGATGACACACACTATTTCCTAAAACTATAGGGACTAAAATGAATAAAAGTAGGACTAAAAAGTAATTCTTTTGAACTGTAATGGACCGCGGGTTGATTCACTAAAAACCGAGGGGCTAAATCAAAAAAAGTGTGCGGCTGACTGTGGGTTGACCCACATGGCTACTGACTGGATGGCATGCGGCTTCGTGTGAGTGGTGTGGTGCACCAAGTGTGTGGTGGGTGCATTGATGTGGCGCTGTGGACCGTGTCCACGTGTCCACGGTGGACCGATATGACCCCGAAGGGGTATGTTTTAATCATGACCGTTCACTGATGATCTAATGGTGTAGGTGAATGAAGGGACTACCCTCACTAGCATGCTATGCCTGCACGGCAGTACCATGGGTGCCGGTGGCCCGAGCTCACCATGACATAGGTCCGGGCAATTCTGGCCACCCCAGACCAAGCTGAGGGAATGAGAACAATGAGTGCATCAACGCGAGTCCAATACGACAGAAAGGTAGGGTAGGGAAGCATGTTGAGATGATGGCCCCATGGTGGCACCATGGTTGGCGTGACTGGAGCTCGTTGATACGGTGCTCCAGAGCGACATTCGAGTAAAGGAAAGCATGGGAAGTACGAGCAGCTCATCGCGAGTTCAGAGAAGACGTTCACGGTGTCCAGGAGGGCTCTAAAGGGGTTTAGCGATGTACGATGATGGCTGGAGAGAGAAAAAGGGCACGGGTGAGTGTGGATCCAAGTGATTCATTACCAAAATGAAGAAATGAGGGCACCTATGGATGCGATGAGTAATGACGGAGCTCCGAGGTGCGTCGACTTTATTGATTAGGCACTGGAGCAGGCGGACTATGGCGGTAGTGTGAGCTCGAGCATGGATGGGGGAAAGGGAGAGAGGGAGGGGCTCGGCTTGGGGTTTTGTAGGTGAGTGGCATGGCAGAGATGGGAAGTAGCATGGCAGAGTTGTGAATCATGGGATTTCGAATCCCTTCCATGCTGGCACGGGCGTGGTGGTGAGCTACCATAGATGGTAGCGCCATCACCAGGATGAAGAAGGAAGGTGAGGTGGGTGGCTGACAAGTGGGTCCTGGTTGCTAGAGAAAGAGGAGGGAGAGGCAGCACACTACGTGAGCATGGGGAAGACCTCTGCCTGGGCTAAGCAATGCACCGAGCTAGGCCACGGTGGTGGGCTACGACCGTGCATGGGTGCGAGCGAAGGAAGGGCGCCGGAGCAGGCCATGAGCAGGTCATGTGGCTAGGCCACATGCACGAAGGAGGGAAAGGAGGGGAGGCACAGGGCTAGGCCACCAATAGGCCAAGGCTAGTTCTGATGCGAGAAGGGGCTGGGCTGGCTCTAGAGTTGGGCTAGAAAGGGAGAAATAAGAAAGTTTTTTAAAAGAAAATCCTTCCTATTTTCAAAGCTTTGAAAATTGATCAAATTCAAATGAAATTTTAATTCAACCTCAAACATCCTAGCCCTACACTCAACCAAAAATAGTATGCTTCAGCATGAATGCAACAAACATGTTTTTAAACCTTATAGTTAATTTTAATTAACCAAAATTTATTATTTGGCCTAAGTTAAAATGCATCAAAAATTAAGTAAATGCTCAAATTTAATAACTAGATTATATATGAATGTTTAGGTGTTATAGGTCACATGCCATCGGATGTGTCCGGTTGCAACTTCGCTGCTTTGGAATCTCTCTAGACTCAATCGGACGTTGTAGTTCCTGTGTTCGGTCAATCACATTCCCATGTCAGGTCAGTGCTGAGTGTGTTGCCTGGGATGCTAAATAGGGCCATCGTCGTGTCCAGGCACTTTTAGTTCTCAACGTTCGGTCACTGCTATAGATGCCTTCTATTGCCAAGCAACTGATCAGACATGTCCGGTCGATCACCCTCCAGTGTCTAGTCACCTCTGTGAAGCTCGTTTCTTCGTGATCTTTTGTCTGGCTTGGTTTCTATCTTCATGCTTGGACTTTTCTTGATATCTTGGGTCTTCTCTTGTACTTCTAGGGTCTTGCTTATGGTTTTGATCATGGGATCACCATGTTGCCTTTGTCCAAGTCACGTCTTGCACCCTATTGAACTATAAAACAATCACTTGCAAATTCATTAGTCTAATTTGGTTGTGTCGGTCATCAAACACCAAAATCCAAAGTAAATGGGCCTAGGGTCCATTTTCCTTACAATCTCCCCCTTTTTTGTGATTGATGACAACACAACCAAAGCAAGCAAATAATAAGAATTTTGGAATTTAAAAATTAATTACTTGCTAGGATGCAATGCAAAGGGCAAGGTTATATGATGCTAAAAGATACCAATTGTAAAGCTAAAAGGTACCACATGTAAACATCTTTGGAAAACTTATCTTGCCCTTGCAAATGTCCCCATGTTGCATTATGGATTTAAGCCTCCCCCTAACTCCATAATCCACTATCCTCCCTTTCTCGGACCATTATACCAATTGAAAGTTATTATGATCGGGCTTGCTTTTGGTCCTACAAATTCTCCCGTTTGGAATCAAACACCGAAAAGGAAGACATTAGTAGCACAAGGGAGGGTCAAACTTTGTGATCCTTTGTATGTGGAGTGGAATAGGTCACAAAATTTGACTCTCAGATTACATAGACTAAGCTCCCCCTAAATATATGCATACATATGATGGAGAATGTAGCTAATGCATAATTGGCAAATTAATGCTCAAGGGAGTTTATATAATGCATGGAGAAAGCATATAAATATCAAATTGAAATCAACATGATGATATCGGTTTAGAAATACCACATGTGGAAACCAATTTGATTTATACCACTTGCAATAGGTGGTGGATATTTGAAGTATGATGCTTAACTCTGGGGACTCCATTTTCCTTGCATGAGACTACTACACACATGATAACTGTTGGTGTTTCGAGTAAACACCAATGAGTACATTTGTATTATTGCGCATTGGACCCAGATGGTGTGCTAAAAGACACAAGGTATATACTGGTTCAGGCAAAATGTCCCTACATCCAGTTTGTGGCTGCTGCTTATGTTATTAGCACTGAAAGGTTCATAGTAGGGGTTACAAATGGGCGAGAGAGGGATAGGTCCCAAACTTTGATGGAATGGTTGAAAGGATGCTAAGAGATTTGTTGTTGCTCAGCTATGTGTTATGTGATGCATGGTGTGTTCTATTGATCGATCCCCTTAGTGGGGTGTCCTGCCTTCCCTTTTATAGACTAAGGGGGAGTGGGGATTATAGATGGGAGAAAGCAGAAAACTAGAGGCAATGAAGGTCTTTTGAAGGTGTCGGGTCTTCCTTTTCCTCTGAGCCAGCCGTGTAGACTCGGTAGATGGTGCTTGGGATAGCTCCATGCTAGGCATCTATCGTTGATGATGTCACGCTCTGACTTGATTAGCAAGTGGTTACATCCCATCCTGCCCTAGTGGGCGGTGCGATGGACTAGGGTGTTGATCCACAACCCCATAGGGAGCAGACGATGCAGTGACTGCACATCCTTCACTATAGAGGATGTGAGTCTCCTCTTGGACCATAGTGGTTGTTGTATGGTTCCATCAGGATCCATGCCCGAGGGCCAATGGTGGTGCCCACAACACTATTCGGGCTCTGACATGCCTAGAAGGGCCTTAAAGTGCCCGTCTTGTCATATCCTAATGATACTTTCCTATAGGCATGTAGGGCATGGTCTAGGGTATTGTGGTTGACTTGAGTGCCCTGCCTTATCTACGCATGTAATTATGAAGGAGTAGTGTGCAGACGTCGGGCGACATAGAGCCAGCCCCCAAATGTTGAGCGAGGCAAAGTCTGCCCCTAGACATCAGGCGAGGTGGAGCTAGCCCCTAGACATTGGGTGATGCGAAGTCTACCCTCAGATGTCAGGCGAGGCAGAGCTCAAACATCGGGCGAGGTGGAGTTTGCCCCTAGATATCGGGCGAGGTGGAGCCAGCCCCCAAACGTCGGGTGAGGCGGAGTCTGCCCCCAGACATCGGGCAAGGTGGAGCTAGCCCTTGGACATCGGATGAGGTGGAGTCTGCCCTTAGATGTTAGGTGAGGCGGAGCCAGCCCTCGAACATCAGGGGAGGTGGAGTCTGCCCTTAGACCTTAGGGGAGGCGGAGCTAGCCCTCAGATGTTAGGCGAGGTAGAGTCTACCCCTAGATGTCGAGCAAGGCAGAGCCAGCCCCTGGACGTCTGGCGAGGCAGAGTCTACCCCTAGACGTTGGCCAAGGCAAAGCTAGCCTCTGGACATCGGGCAAGGTGGAGTGTGCCCTTAGATGTCGGGCGAGGTAGAGCCAACCTTTGGGGGTCGGACAAGACAGAGTTAACCCTCGGTCATTGGATAAGAGGTGTAGTCATGTTCTTGCCTATTTGAAAGCTTCAACGTTTAATGGTTATTAGCTCCTCCTCTTTGGGTACCCTAGTATTTGGTCCATGATAGTTGCCCCCGAGCCCCCAGGTGATTTGGATAGAATCGCCCGAGGGGTGATTTGACTTGCCAGAGGGTGCGCGTGAGCGCACCCGATGGGTGTAGCCCTCGAGCCCTTGGGTGATTCGAACAGAATCGCCTAGGGGTGATTCGTCTTGCTAGAGGGTGTGCACGAGTGCAGCCATCGGGTGTAGCCCCCGAGCCCCTAGGTGATTCAAAAAGAATCGCCTAGTGGTGATTCAGACCCTTCGTGGGTATGGCTGTGAGATTTGAAGGTTTGTTGACCAGATAGCTTTAATGGGACCCTAGTATCCCATTTGTGGTAACCCGTCTAGGGTCAGCCTGGCTGAGACTCCCATGAAGCTTGTGAGCCTAAATTTTAGCCGATCATGGGCCCATCCTTTGTCGTAAGGGTGCCTAGGGACGGTCATCAAAACCATTGATGGACCAGCCCTCAAACTCCTAGGCCTAGACAGGTCAGAGGAATGCTTTTTGACCTATATCTTTTTGCTAGTAAAGAGTCCTAGTCTACCCAGGGAGGCAAAATGTCTAGCACATCTTTAGAGGAAAACGATAGGGATTGTGGGCGCATATCCCGCAATCATGATGTGGTGATGGATCATGGTAGGCATGGAGATCTAGGTGGACAGTTGCCTTCCTCGCATCCATCGCCCCTATAAAACCAAGGGGTTCGCCCCTAGGGTTTCATACTTTGCCTCCTTGCCTTCGCATCTGCAACCTCCACCGCCAATTGCCCAATCTCCTTGCATCCATCTCTCAGCCACCATCAAGTTCGCATCCACCCACCTCAATCATTCGATGGAGCCATGGTGCAGATCTGATATCACCCTCCAGCACTTGGAGGGCCTCGTTCACCATGGCCTTCTTTGCGTGCAGACTACCACCGAGGAGTGGTGGTTGCCTAGCAATGAGGACACACTGTCACTGCCCAAAGGCTATGTTGTGTCCTTCGCTCACTTCCATGAGCAGGGTTTGCCACCCCTACCCACAAATTCCTTTGGGGTTGCTGCATTACTACAAGGTGGAGCTGCAGCACCTTAATCCCAATGGAATCTAGCACATTGTGGTGTTCATCGCCCTTTGTGAGGGGTTCCTAGGGATTAGTCCCCACTTCGACCTATGGTGATACTTCTTCACCGTCACCCTCCTGAAGAAGCGGGAGAAGAAGCAAGAGTTGAACATGCCAATGGGATGTGCCGGCATCCAGCTTCACAACAACCGCGTCAATGAGTATCCACCGATGCGTCTATTGACCTCCAACAAGGGGTGGCATTCACATTGGTTCTACATCAAGAACGACACAACCACCCCCTGCTAGAGTTCACCAGGTGCCTCATAAAAAAGGTCCTAGAATCGTGGGGGAGGTGGGGAGTCCCATAGAAAGATAAGAAGAAAATCTAGGACCATCTCGTCGGCGTCTGAATTCTGAAGGAGAGGGGTGTGAAGGGGTCGAGGATCATTGGCGCCTATCATGCGTAGAGGGTGGCACCGCTGATGACGCGCGCACTTCCCCTACACATGATGGCATCTAGGGTGTCACTCGATGGGATGGCTCTCGCCAAGGGAGCACTCATCCCCTCCAAAATGGCGCAACATATCAAGGAGGCGATGGAGCCTCCATGGGACGACGCCGGTGCTTTCCTTGATTTTGTATATTCGGTGTCGGGGCATCCCCCATTGCAGCCAGAACCAAGATACATTGTTTTCGTAAGTTCTCTTTCCTCATGCCTCCATTTTATTTATAAACTCCCGACCTCTTGACGCTGATATTGAGATAGGGGGACTAGCCGAAGAATCTCATCCTTATAGATCTTCTGGCTTCGCTGCCGAAGGATCCAGCTATGATGGCGGCCAACCGCACCATGGCCGAGAGGTAGCAAAAGGCGAAGGAGGATGAGAGAAGGAAGAAATAGCAGAAGCTACGTGTGTAGGAGCATGGGGAGGAAACCAACAGTGATGAAGATGATGACGAGGAAGAAGAAGAGGTAGTTGCCAACACCGAGTGGGATGACGTAGAGAGTGAGGATACACTGACAGGTATCCCCTCATACATGTAGGGACCCTTCCCATTTCATATAGGAGGAAGTGAGTCCATGTGGACGGCGGAGGCAGGCCAAACTGCTGGCCCATCCTCAGAACAAGTAGGGGCAGGTGGATCAGCCACCACGCTCAAGGTGTTAGCCGAGGGGAATGGCTCCGCCGCCGTGCCACTGAGTACATGGGAGGCGAGCCCCTTAGCCCGGGAGCAAGGGTGGGCTCCAAACGGCCCTATCTCGAGGAGGTAGAGCAAGGACCTAGTGGTTCATCCCCCAAATGTATCCTGTGCCCAACGGCGCTGATGTAAGTCATTGACTTCTCTGTTTTCTCTATTTTACTCTATTTTTAGCGTGACTCATGCCTTCTATTTCTTGCAGCATCCTGAGACAGAGCCACTCTTTGGCGTTGGCGCCTAAGAAGAGTGTCGCCATCTAGACAAGATGTTGGTCGTCGCCCGATGTCGCTCTTGCTTTGGGTGAGAGTGGAGTCAGTGTCACAGCCTCATCGGCCGATCAGGTGCCACCCGTGGTGGTCCCATGCCCACAGCGACAGAAGCAATTCCACTGCCGATGTCGAAGTAGACCGAGCTATTGCTCACACTCATGGCGCCGACCACTGTGGGCATGACCCCACCAGTCAAGGCCCCTCTAATGTAGATGGAGGTGGTAGTGACTATGATGAGCCAGGCGCAACTGGACATAGCCATAGTGGTGCCCAAGGAAGCGGCGTGATCCATGCCGCCGGTGGCCCAGGTGACGGCGCCCGACTTGGGCCGAACGGAGGGGGACACGGCCGAAGGGTCCTCGGGCATCGTGGTAGTGGTGGAGAGGACCAGCTGTAACAGAACCACCCAATTTATACAAAATCAAGTACGGCTGTCCCCGCTAACACATTGACACACACATACTTTCACTCATATAAACCTGGTAGTCCGCCGAGTGTCCCAAAAGGCCTCGGTAAATCAACATCACAACCAAGATCGCGTGATTAAGCAAATACACATCATGTACATAGGGTTGCAGCGGAAAATAATATTACAAATCGATTCACAAATAATAGTACAAGTTTGGGTTTCAAAACCAATTAGTGAAAACAACATAGCTTTCAAAAGATTACATTAATATATGTTCCAAATACATTGCTAGCATAAGTGACATCATCCAATAAAAGCATATAGATGAGAAGTAACTATAGAATCACCGAGCCCATCGGCGGTTAGCCACCATCTTCACAGGCCAAGAACTTCACCTGCAACATAGTGGGATAAACCCTATGTACGAGAAGGTACTCAGCTAGACTTACCCATCAAACCCTGAGTACGAGAAGGATCATGCAAGGCTTATGAGGTGGGCTAGCTGGACACAGTTGCATAAAAGAGTCTTATGAATATAGTAACCAATTTAAACTTTACATCAGGTTTATCATCATTTACCTGTCCACTAGATTTGCACCTGTACTAGAGCACTCACTTATTAGGAGCAAACAATATTAACCATAGCAGGTATAATAAGGCTGTCACCAGCATACCATCATTTCCGAACCATTAAGTTATTTAGTGTATCTACATTGGAGATAAGCCCATCAAGTTCTCACTAACCGGGAGAGACGGTGACTCAAATCGAATTATAACTCAGCTGAGGGGGTATTCCTAACTCTCACCCTGGCATACTTAGCAAGGGTAGCCATGGGTTACCTTTGGTATAACTCAGGAACCAAATTCATGGGTTTGATCAGTGCCAGCACTCTCAGGGATTACCCTTCTGCTAGGATGATCAGGACTTTTAAATCACCTGCCCTTGGACTCACGCCTACGGCTCCCTTCCGAGGCGTACTTTATACTTATCGACTCCCGGCCTGAGTTGAGCTACTCGGCTTTGCGGTCGGTCTCCAGACCCGGCCAACTAAGAGAGAGGCATGCATTCAACATGAACAGGAAAGGCTCCAAGAATCAGTCCTTAAGCGACACAGACGGAGTCACTACAAACCGACAAGCCTCCGTCCGGTCTTCATTTCAAATTAAGACTGGTTCTTTTCCACGATAGCAAATATAGCCAACTGTGCCGCATGTATATTCCTATATCTCAGGTGATAGGAAATCACCCGACTTCTATCGTGTTTAAGCAGGGCTAAGAACTACATGAGCCTGAGCTACATAGGATTTAGGGTAACAATATCTGGATAAGGATTGGGTAACCAATGCAGCAAGTGTTTGCATCCAACACCTAAACTTAATGCAACAATATATGTAATAATAATGTTGTAGCTGCAGTTCGGAAATTAGGAGGCTTAATATGCTCCGGGGCTTGCCTGGGATCCGACACAAGTCAGATCAGTTAGGTTGCACTGTCCTGGTGACATCTCAGGTCCTAGCACTTGCTTAGTCCTTCCATCTTCGGGATCGATTCATCAAACGTTATCTTCGGGTTTGGCTCCAACATCGCATCCTTCACGTGGTGCATCTAGTGTACCTAGATGATATGCAATATGCAAGTGTATGAATACATGGAAGTGCAATAGACAATGTATCGCATGTAGTAAGTAAGACAAGCACAAGGTTACATTAATATGCACAAGCACTTCGCATTGCCTACTTTAAATATTGCACAATTTATCATCCCACGATAGCAAAGAAGACGACAACACCAAGCATGACACAAGTTTCCCAAGATCTCAGGTACTCTAACTCAACCATCATCAAAGGTATGAGCCACACTTAGCAATATACAAGCAAACAACTATAATTGGAATCTGTCAATTTCTGGACATGCAAACAACAGCTATAAGATTTAGCTATAACTGGAGTTACACAAATTCAAATGACTTACAAGAAGACATTCTGGAAATCTTATGAAATTTTCTACAACTTTGTTATTATCACCAAAAGCTCATTCAAATCATAACTAGATCAAACACTAGCATCTTTCAGATCTGCTCAGAATACAATTAAAACCTGACCAAATATTTAAAAGTCATGTAACTCCTACACTATCTGGCCTATGACCTCACAATTTGAACACAAGCAAGACCATGAAATTTTCTACAACTTTTGTATTCACTACAACCATAGTAAACATCATTTACACCATGAATATAATTGCACAAGCAAAACTGCAATTGCAACCCAACAGCAGTGGTACAGAAAACTGATAAGAACTTTAGAGAAGCACAACTGGAGTTCTAGACCTCCAACAAACATGAACCATAACTTTTTGAGAATCCTAGGAAGTTACCTACAACTTTATTATTCTCATATTAAGATGATTCTATAGTTAGGAGGGTCAATTAATTCAATAATTGCATCTCTGTCCAAAACATAGACAGAAACTGACATGCCACTTTAAACAGCTATAACTGGAGCTATACATGTCCAATAAATGTGGTTCTATACTTTTTAGAAATCTTATCAAATTCTAAACAACTTTGTTGTAAACACCTAAAGCTAATTCTACTATTAAGAAGGCCCCACAATACCAACAATGTAACTCTGTCAGAGTTTGGGTAGAAACAGTCACTGATATTTAAGCAAGTATAACTCATGATCTACTTAACCAAAAATCATGATATTTAGCTTTTTGAAAATCTTAATAAAAGTACTACAACTCATGTATTATCACAAAGTCATGATTCATAACTTAACTAAGCCAATTAATTTAATCTTGCAGACCTATTCAGAATAGGGGTAAGGCAATACAGTTAATTTGTTATTTTTATAGATCCGAAACTATCAAGCCTAAAATACTGGAATTTTTACCAGACATTACTAATCACATCAGTAACACTCCATAAAAATTTCACATTTATTTAAATAGAATAACTGCAGTTATAAAAAGAACAAGACATGACTAGCATTAAGAACCTAACTGCCTAAATCTATTTTTACAGCTAAACCTTTAAACTAAAACATGTAATATTATTGATCTAGTACATATAGAATTTCACAAGGATTCCAAAAAGTCCACATTTACTATTTTACGATTTTTCTACAAATTACTATGAATTTTTAAAGTTCAGCACAGAAATCTGTAAAAATCAAAAGAAAGGAATTTAAATCTTGCATCGGGGTCCCTGCAGAAAACATAAATTAAATGCTAGCGAACCGGTCCTTCTCAGCACTATTTATAGGAGTCACGGGTTTGCAGTTTAGCCCTCCAACTTCATCTAATTCAAGCCCGAGGTCCTTCTCTGCTTCCACAACTGAGAACAGGGGAAGATGGCCGGCTCGGGATGGTGAAGATCGCCGGCGGCGGTGGCGGTGCTGGGGGGGGCATGCGCACACTCCAGGGGGAGCCCACATGGCTAGCCAAGGGACACATCTCGACCACAGTGACCCAGGCTAGCATGGCCACAGCGTCGGTGCGAACCGAGACAGCGACCGCCATGCATGGCAGCGTGCAGTGCTCGAAGGAGAGACACAACACGTGCGCTTGGTGGTGGGGGTCGGCAGGATGAGGTCCGAGTAGGCGGAGGAGGACTGGAGAGGTAGAAACAGCGGTGGCGCAGGAGCTTCAGGCAGCCATGGCAGCGGCATCTCACTCTGCACGCACGGTGACAACGAGAGCGAGCAGAAGAGCGAGAGGTGGCGAGCGCGAGTGAGAAGGAGGAGTGAGGAGGCTCGGCGTACGCTTTGGAGTAGTAGGGGCGCGACAGGGCAGTAGGACATGTGGCGGTGGCACGCGGCAATGGCGGGGCCTGAGCTCGGCATGGCTGCCATGCGCCGGCCATGCAGCATTTCGACGAACAGATGGCAGGCGCCGGAGTGGGCGAGGTGGACGTCCAAATTGGGCCTGCTACGGGCCGATTTAGTCCATAGGCCTAAAATGAAGTTTGCTCTATACGGCCTGCTCTACGTTTTTCATTAAGGGGGTTTAGCCATTAGCAAAACATATTAGAAGATAAATGTATGCCAAAACAGCAGTGTCAACACCTTGACGGCAGTCACGGAAACTCACTTTCGGTGGTCAAAACTTCTTCAAACTAAATCCAACTTTTTGTATGCTCTTCACCAAGATGTAAACTCCAACTTTCACTTTTGGGTCAACTTGAGATGCTTAATGAATTTTAGAGAACGCGAGACGGCAACGCCGATGTCAATGAATTTCAGACTTAGAATATTTCTAAGTGTTGCAGACTGCAGCGGAATCCATCTTGTGACCTTTGATTGTCAAGCTTAGAGATAGATTTAGACTTAGGTCCTTAAATAAAGTTTGTAGTACACAAACTATACTACAACTTTTGTTTAAGGTCAAACCTCGTATCTTGAATATAAACCATTCTTTTACTTTGGTCAAAGCAGCATCTTGTTAACCCTAGAATTAGAGTTTTCGACCAATTGAGGCCTTTTCTTGACATGTGCTCAACACAAACCCTTCATGACTTTTGTTGTAGAGTTCAATTAGAGTTGTTTGAGCAAGGTTGCAAGGTTTGGTTGACTTCATAGGTTTCCATCCACTTGATAAAGCAATTCATGCAAAGATATGACTTATCATTTCATGTGACTTTTTGATTCCAAACTTCATGAAACTTTTCTAGTGATCAATATAGATGGATATCGATGTGAGACACATGAAGATATTCCAATAACACCAGCCAAGCATATATCTTGAAAAGGGCCTATATGTAAAGCAAGGGTGCAATATCCGAGTTTAGGTTGGGGCTTATTTCCATAGGTTTGATCTTGACATCTCCATTATCACTTAATCTGTCATGTTTAAGCTTAAACCCAGTGTTCGCCTACACGGCCGTGTAGACCGATTACTCGGCGTGTAATCGCTACTCGGTAGCTAAACGTGCAATTTAGGCCATAAACGGAAGGTTACACGGAATCGCCATGTAAACGGTAAAAAATGGTCGTGTAATCGGTCTACACGGCCGTGTAGGCAAACACTGGGTAATATTTTGAAAATAATTTATCTATGTTATTTTCAAAATATTACAAATGTTTATGATGTGTAATAAGTACCATTAGATTAGTTGTGGAATATACTTTCATAATAAAATTATTTGAATATACAAATATTATCTATGTTATAGGAATATATACACAGGTTATTATAGTTATTTTTACAAATAAAGTAAAAATGAGTAATCCGTGTAAAACCGTGTACACGCCGTGTACACGGTCTAAACGCTACATGAGACCTCACCGACTGTCTACCGTTTACCATTTAGGAAAACATTGCTTAAACCTGTTGCTTAACTAGTGACAAACACCTAGGGTGTTACAGCCCTCCCCCTTAAAGGAATCGCGTCCCGAGATTCGATGCGAAAGACTTTTAAGAGAAGAGAAACTTGTCATCCAGTTTCCAACATCAGTGATAGCATTAGGCTACTTAACTTTGGAGTATCAGAGAGACTAATTTGGTCACAACACTTTCTGATACTTGCTCTTCGTCATAAGCTGTTGTCTAAAGAATTTCCTTCGTTGGCGTCCATAAAGCATTATTACATTGGAAGGAATCCAAGATAGCACTATCCTACGTACTTCGTCCTTGATGTACGAAGAGTGATACAAGCGTAGACTAAATACTTGTAACATCTACTTCCCTAGTGGATAAAGCACAAAACTTATGGACTTTGCACTAGATTGCAGTCTGTTGACGAATATTCCATGCGATGGTGTTATATTGGCTCCTAAGATCTGAAAAGCAGTTCTCTACTAAAGTGGCTTGAGCACAACTTCTCGTAAAGGATGTGATCATAAATGGGGTAAACATCCTTTGAGGGTATGAGAAGCTAGTTAACTAATATCCAAACTGTTTGTAGCGGTGCAATCACTCATATGTCAACTGATGGAAAGCTACATAATGTTCCATGTGTGCAGTGCTCTTTCTCTGATAACCACACTATATTATCTGAGTCTGTTGAGTGAGTGGTAAATGCAATAGCTGACTCTATCGGCTCAACGTTCTCGATGATCATTCCTTAGGGAGCCTTTGGATCCAAGTTGCAACAGTGATCTGGGTTGAATCTGATGCAACCTATTGGGTAAAAACACATATAAGGTACCAAAGGCATGTCAGCATTGGAGAACCATTGACGTAGAAGGATGTTAGCGAGGCTTGGAGGGCAACACAAATTGCAAGTAATCACAAAACTAGGGACTAGTTCACTACCAAGCAGGTTAAGTACCATTTGCCTTCGTGGTGCAGTTGCACAGCAAGTTGGGTTGACTTGCATCGTAGCAAAACCAGCTTTCTTAAACTATATTTGACATCGAGGCTTCCATTCTTTGGCCAATCAATATCTCAAAAACCATAATCCAAAAATCTATGGTTTGACACCTTTCCAATTACATCCGAATTGCAAGGCACAATTTGACTTCTAGAACACCTTGACTACTCACGCATTGCTGATCTAAGAGGGCAAAAAGTGTGGCAGAACCTCCTAAATTATAGGACCCACATGCACCTATCACTGTCCAACGACCTCTGATGACTATGCATATGTTCCTAGTAACTTAAGAAGACTGTCGGGTGTCCCCGTGGAACCCCGAATCATTCACGATTTCTGAGTAGGATCCCATTATAGAGTCATTGCAGTATTACAACAGTTTATTCAAATAGATACATCAGAGTAATATAGCGGAAGTCTTACAATAACTTAATCTACAAAATAGTAGTTTCAAACCTTATAAACTAAGTTCGATTAATATTCCAAACCATAGTAGTGGAGTGGCATTATAACATAATACAAAACACGCAATTAAACTGCCCTGCCCAAGGGCCACAAATTTACTTATCATCATCGGATCGATCAACCGTCATGCAACATGGCCCAAAACAGACCTGCTCATGAGGCTCACCTGCAACAAGGGTCAACGAACCCTGAGTACAAAAGTACTCAACAAGACTTAACCGAAATAAAAATTGATAGAACTTAGGAATGCAGGCTCAGGGATTCAAGGTATGGCTTTAGCAATAATCAAAGTTCTTTTGCGTAAAAGCTCTTTAACGAAATTCTTTTTGTCAACATTTAAAACTTCATAAGATTATATACAAAGCTGACACGATCCGTAATGAGATCATGAAACTTCATAACCAACACCTTCATAGACCACCCTCAAGTTCTAGTTATTTATTACTATGATGATGAACAGTGAGTTGAGTCTCCATAACCGAGGAGCAACGACGATTCGAACCGATTAAACCCAGCTGGGGATTCCAGACCACACGACATATGCAGGTCCCCGACTCACATATATCAACCTACCCTCAGATCCTCTAAAACAAGAACGGGTCCGCACCACCCGAGAATACAGTACTCCACCAATCCAACCCATTGCCACGTGGGTACACGCTATTCCCGCCATCTCTCCACTCCCAGTGCACGAGTAGCCATTCTCGTAATAGAATCGCCAAGTTAAGGCTTACCGGAGTATGTGGTTAGTACTACAAATTCTCACCTCATGCAATTCAACAACGGTACGGGCCTTAATCGACACAGGCGGAAAGAACCCGCTCACAAGACATTACCAGGTCTTGTGGCTCACACACACCGAGTCCGCCTGGTCTAGATTTATTACTCCAAATTCCCATATCACATGATAACATAAGTAACCAAAGTTCCATTTAAAACTCGTAGGTGACAGGTAATCACGCGACCTTTATTTATCTAAGCATGACTAAGCATAACTAGCCATATACGAATTAAAACAATTAACAAGGTAGATAAGGAAAACAAGGTTGGTCATGCAGCAATTAGGTTTTCACTTAACTCCTAATCACTTAATGCAGTATATGAAAGCAAAAGCGAAATCAATTTGTAAAACACAAGGTAGGGTTTAAATGCATCCGGGGCTTGCCTTGGTCGGCAGAAAAGGTTAGTTCCACAGAGAGATTACGGAGTTAGACTTGACAGCATCACCATTGATGGATGAACCTTCTCCAACACTTGATCAACGCGAGCACCATTGAATGATGACACTCATCCGAAGATTAGTCAACGCGAACCTTCTCACTCATGTATGCACTACACGTAAATAAATAATGCATGCTTTAGCATGATGGATTGTATGACATGATGCATGGAGGTGCATTGGTGAAAGCATAAAAGATTAACTAACTTGAATACAACTTTTCTTCACGGTACAGTTACAAGTCAAAACTAACTAAACCTTTCCAGAATACTAACATCAATTGACAAAGATCATTACCAACTAATGACCCAAGGACATCACTCAATCAAAAATTCAATCAAAACCTAAGTCATTAAGGTTTGCTATTTAACTAACATATGTCTATTTCAGGACTGGAAACAACAGGTTCATGTTTGGAGCATAACTAGAGTTATACAAATCCAATAGCCATGCAACAAGACATTCTAGAAAGCTTATGAAATTTTCTACAACTCATATTGAATCATCTTAGCATGATTCTCAAGTTAACTAAGTCAAATATACCCATTTATAGAAACTGGTCCCCAAATGACAGAGAGCAGTCATTTCTGAAACCCAACTTTAAACAGGCATAACTCACAAACTACAAGGCCAAATACCACCAAATTTTAACAGCAGCTAGATACATGGATTATCTACAACTTTGTTATTAACAAGTTTCACAAAAAACATCATTATCATGATGTAATCCAAACTGTCCCAAAAACTGTCCCGAAACGACAATTGCAAGAAAATAATTATTAACTTATGTTGCAAACACATAATTGGGCAAAACCAACTTTACCAACATTTCACACATGACTAAAGAACACCAGAAAGCATGGTGCTCACCTCTAAATAAATTTTCTTAAAGCATTTCTTAATTTATTTAGACATCAAGGTGTATTTATGAACATATACCAAAAATGCACAATAACTTCTACAAACATTACAGTAGCTCACATATCCTCTCAATAGTCTACTGTACAAATTTCATACCATTTGCATAAGTATAGTTGCTTCTATGGAAAAGACAATTTGCTATTGCAAGAAATCAAGTGAGAGCGAGATAAACCAAAAACTCACTCATACTTCATCCAATACTCATGAAATTTTTACCACACATCAACTATCACATGAGTAGCATTCCACAAAAATTTCACTTCATTTGGAGCCCTAGATTTGCAGTTATGGAAAATAACAAATTCAACTAGCTTTACAACCTTACTGCACAAATCTATTTTTGCAGCTAAAACTTTAAACTAAAACATGCCATATTATAGATCTACTGCATAAACAATTTCACAAGGATTCCAAAAAGTCCTCATTTGCTATTATACGAATTTCCTATGAATTACTATGAATTTTCAAAGTTCCAGCCGATTTCAAAGCAAACAGGTCCTAAAGGCACTATTCATATGAGTCTGCGGTTCACAGAAAAGCCCCTCACAAATCTTGAATTTGAAGCTGAAGTCCCTGGTCGCGATTTTCAGAACAGAGGACGCCGGAGAGACGCGATTTCTGGTCGGCTGATGCTCGTAGGCGGCAATTGAAGGGGTGGTCGAGCGACGGGGTGGCGAGGCGAGCTAGAGGATGACCGCAGCATGGTTAGAGGTGGCCTGTGGCCTGCTGGCCGCGCGAGCAGGCGGGACGACGGCGGCTGCTCCGGCGGCGACGGCGATATGACGGCCGTGGTGACTAGAAAATGGGCGCCGGAGGGGCGGCGTGAGGCGTTGGACACGTAGCGACACTCGGTGCAGACACAAGAGGGCTGTAGGAGAGGGAGCAGCGGCGGCACGGAAGCTGGGCGGCGGCGGCCATGGCGGCGAGAAAAACAGAGAAGGAGAAAGAGGAGAATGGCGACGTCGGAGGCTTTAAAATGCGACCAGAAAGGACGAAGAAGCCACACAGGAGTCTTTCCCACGCCAGCGCGGAGCCGAAGAAGGCCTCGGCGACGACCAGAACGCAGTAGAAGCTCGTCGGCAGTGAGTTGGCTTCCGCGGTTACTGTTCATCGAAATTACAGAATTGCCATTCGCTTAATTTCCCAATTTACTCCAAATTTTATATGGTAACTCAAAAATCTCCAAAAATAAAAGTTGTTCAAAATTCAAAGTTCTACAACTTTTCTTTTATAACCAACCCCTAATTCGGTCTACATTTTGAAATGCAAATTTGAATAAAAAAATGGGACATTTAAAGAATTTCGCCTTTTCAAATTACTTCAATTTTTACTAAACAACTTTGAAAACTCCAAAAACCAACTTTGTACATCTTGATAAGCTCTACACTTTTGCTTTAAGGCTCAACCCCAAAATGTACTTAGATTTTGAAATGGGTTTTCTAGGGTAAACTTAAGTGCTGAAAATCGAGTTTTCGAAAATCCAATTCAACACAATTGTTTTGAAATTGATTCAACCATACAAGTCAACACATATCATAAAACAATATTCACACCAAGCATTGCAACAAAAATTATTAAACTTTTATTAAGGAAGAATTTAAATTGTTTAATAGATTCCCACATTAAAATTCACAAAGTTTCTTAATCACTATTATTTCATGTAACGTATAACACACTTCATAACAACATTTACATGCTATAAATTAAACATGAAATGCATTCATGAGTTGATACATGATGATTATGCATAATGATGACATGATCACCTTTTAAGTACTTTATAACATCAGGGATGTTACAATCCTTCCCCCTTAAAGAAATCTCATCCCGAGATTTACAAAGTGCGAAAAGCGTTGGGTTGAGTAGTGGAAAAGGAAAGATGTCAAACACATTAACTTGCAAATTGTTCACAAAACAACAAAGGTTGGTTGTGAGATTACAAATGAGATCAAAAGACAGTTGGAAGGGACAAAGGATTTAGTAATTTCAATGGAATGATGGAACATGAATTCCAAATGAGAGTTCCAAGATGAGTGAATCACATTAATTGCGAAGCTATAGTGGATCATGACCGCAGACCTCGATAACAGCGAGCGCCCAGTAGTATTTCCTTATGGCTGCAGTCCATAGGAGACCCCAGGTTTCGACGCGGCACCGTAAATCATGGATCATGGCACCACCATAGGGCACAACTAAAGTAACTCACAAGTAACACTTGTCAACTAGCAAGATCAAGGAACTAGCATGTGTTGCATTAGGAGAGACCAAGACATGACACATGCATAGGTTTGAGAATTCAAGGATTAGTCCCAAGTTTCAACATTGAGTAGATGGAAAAATTAAAGTGCATCAAGAAATTCCCAAAGATGTGGAACTTATGAGCAAGTACAATCAAAGAGTGGTTTACTAACAAAGCTTGGTACATGACCAAATTCATTGGGACAAAAATAGCTATAACAAACAATAGCCATTCTCTAAATGGAAGGAGGAAGTTTTAAACATCATTATATTTCAACTTCATATGAATGATTATAACTAGAATATGTGCAGTGTTTTATTAATGACATGATGCATGAACGATTCTTACGTAACTAAACATCAAAGCTTCTAAGGTACATAAATAATAGTTCTTATTATATAGGGCATAATAAGATTACTACTCCACCACAGAAAGCCTTTTTAATCAAATAAGGAATAGAGAGAATGAAATAAGATAAGTCGGAAGCAATTTGGACCAAATTAACAAGTTATATATATTTGTCCCAAATCATTTTGAAGTTTTTGTAAAACAATACAACAAAGACTTTGTAATGATCACTCTGATACCATTCTGTGGCAGAACCTCCTAAATTATAGGACCCACATGCACCTGTCACTGTCCAACGACCTCTGACGACTATGCATATGTTCCTAGTAACTTAAGAAGACTGTTGGGTGTCCCCGTGGAACCCCGAATCATCCACAATTTCCGAGCAGGATCCCATTACAGAGTCATTGCAGTACTACAACAGTTTATTCAAATAGATACATTAGAGTAATATAGCGGAAGTCTTACAATAACTTAATTTACAAAATAGTAGTTTCAAACCTTATAAACTAAGTTCGATTAATATTCCAAACCGTAGTAGTGGAGTGGCATTATAACATAATACAAAACACGCAATTAAACTGCCCTGCCCAAGGGCCACAAATTTACTTATCATCATCGGATCAAACAACCGTCATGCAACACAGCCCAAAACAGACCTGCTCATGAGGCTCACCTGCAACAAGGGTCAACGAACCCTGAATACAAAAGTACTCAACAAGACTTAACTGAAATAAAAATTGATAGAACTCAGGAATGCAGGCTCAGGGATTCAAGGTATGGCTTTAGCAATAATCAAAGTTCTTTTGCGTAAAAGCTCTTTAACGAAATTCTTTTTGTCAACATTTAAAACTTCATAAGATCATATACAAAGCTGACACGATCCGTAATGAGATCATGAAACTTCATAACCAACACCTTCACAGACCATCCTCAAGTTCCAGTTATTTATTACTACAATGATGAACAGTGAGTTGAGTCTCCATAACCGAGGAGCAACAACGATTCGAACCGATTAAACCTAGCTGGGGATTCCAGACCACACGACATATGTAGGTCCCCGACTCACATATATCAACCTACCCTCAGATCCTCTAAAACAAGAACGGGTCCGCACCACCCGAGAATACAGTACTCCACCAATCCAGCCCATTGCCACATGGGTACACGCTATTCCCGCCATCTCTCCACTCTCAGTGCGCGAGTAGCCATTCTCGTAATAGAATCGCCAAGTTAAGGCTTACCGGAGTATGTGGTTAGTACTACAAATTCTCACCTCATGCAATTCAACAACGATACGGGCCTTAATCGACACAGGCGGAAAGAACCTGCTCACAAGACATTACCAGGTCTTGTGGCTCACACACACCGAGTCCGCCTGGTCTAGATTTATTACTCCAAATTCCCATATCACATGATAACATAAGTAACCAAAGTTCCATTTAAAACTCGTAGGTGACAGGTAATCACGCGACCTTTATTTATCTAAGCATGACTAAGCATAACTAGCCATATACGAATTAAAACGATTAACAAGGTAGATAAGGAAAACAAGGTTGGTCATGCAGCAATTAGGTTTTCACTTAACTCCTAATCACTTAATGCAGTATATGAAAGCAAAAGAGAAATCAATTTGTAAAACACAAGGTAGGGTTTAAATGCATCCGGGGCTTGCCTTGGTCGGCAGAAAAGGTTAGTTCCACAGAGAGATTACGGAGTTAGACTTGACAGCATCACCATTGATGGATGAACCTTCTCCAACACTTGATCAACGCGAGCACCATTGAATGATGACACTCATCCAAAGATTAGTCAACGCGAACCTTCTCACTCATGTATGCACTACACGTAAATAAATAATGCATGCTTTAGCATGATGGATTGTATGACATGATGCATGGAGGTGCATTGGTGAAAGCATAAAAGATTAACTAACTTGAATACAACTTTTCTTCACGGTACAGTTACAAGTCAAAACTAACTAAACCTTTCCAGAATACTAACATCAATTGACAAAGATCATTACCAACTAATGACCCAAGGACATCACTCAATCAAAAATTCAATCAAAACCTAAGTCATTAAGGTTTGCTATTTAACTAACATATGTCTATTTCAGGACTGGAAACAACAGGTTCATGTTTGGAGCATAACTAGAGTTATACAAATCCAATAGCCATGCAACAAGACATTCTGGAAAGCTTATGAAATTTTCTACAACTCATATTTAATCATCTTAGCATGATTCTCAAGTTAACTAAGTCAAATATACCCATTTATAGAAACTGGTCCCCAAATGACAGAGAGCAGCCATTTCTGAAACCCAACTTTAAACAGGCATAACTCACAAACTACAAGGCCAAATACCACCAAATTTTAACAGCAGCTAGATATATGGATTATCTACAACTTTGTTATTAACAAGTTTCACAAAAAACATCATTATCATGATGTAATCCAAACTGTCCCAAAAACTGTCCCGAAACGACAATTGCAAGAAAATAATTATTAACTTATGTTGCAAACACATAATTGGGCAAAACCAACTTTACCAACATTTCACACATGACTAAAGAATACCAGAAAGCATGGTGCTCACCTCTAAATAAATTTTCTTAAAGCATTTCTTAATTTATTTAGACATCAAGGTGTATTTATGAACATATACCAAAAATGCACAATAACTTCTACAAAAATTACAGTAGCTCACATATCCTCTCAATAGTCTACTGTACAAATTTCATACCATTTGCATAAGTATAGTTGCCTCTATGAAAAAGACAATTTGCTATTGCAATAAATCATGTGAGAGCGAGATAAACCAAAACCTCACTCATACTTCATCCAATACTCATGAAATTTTTACCACACATCAACTATCACATGAGTAGCTTGCCACAAAAATTTCACTTTATTTGGAGCCCTAGATTTGCAGTTATGGAAAATAACAAATTCAACTAGCTTTACAACCTTACTGCACAAATCTATTTTTGCAGCTAAAACTTTAAACTAAAACATGCCATATTATAGATGTACTGCATAAACAATTTCACAAGGATTCCAAAAAGTCCTCATTTGCTGTTATACGAATTTCCTATGAATTACTATGAATTTTCAAAGTTCCAGCCGATTTCAAAGCAAACAGGTCCTAAAGGCACTATTCGTATGAGTCTGCGGTTCACAGAAAAGCCCCTCACAAATCTCGAATTTGAAGCTGAAGTCCCTGGTCGCGATTTTCAGAACAGAGGACGCTGGAGAGACGCGATTTCTGGCCGGCTGATGCTCGTAGGCAGCAATTGAAGGGGTGGTCAAGCGACGGGGTGGCGAGGCGAGCTAGAGGATGACCGCAGCATGGTCAAAGGTGGCCTGTGGCCTGCTGGCCGCGCGAGCAGGTGGGACGACGGCGGCTGCTCCGGCGGCGACGGCGATATGACGGCCGTGGTGACTAGAAAATGGGCGCCGGAGGGGCGGCGTGAGGCGTTGGACACGTAGCGACACTCGGTGCAGACACAAGAGGGCTGTAGGAGAGGGAGCAGCGGCGGCACGGAAGCTGGGCGGCGGCGGCCATGGCGGCGAGAAAAACAGAGAAGGAGAAAGAGGAGAATGGCGACGTCGGAGGCTTTAAAATGCGACCAGGAAGGACGAAGAAGCCACGCAGGAGTCTTTCCCACGCCAGCGCGGAGCCGAAGAAGGCCTCGGCGACGACCAGAACGCAGTAGAAGCTCGCCGGCGGTGAGTTGGCTTCCGCGGTTACTGTTCATCGAAATTACAGAATTGCCATTCGCTTAATTTCCCAATTTACTCCAAATTTTATATGGTAACTCAAAAATCTCCAAAAATAAAAGTTGTTCAAAATTAAAAGTTCTACAACTTTGCTTTTATAACCAACCCCTAATTCGGTCTACATTTTGAAATGCAAATTTGAATAAAAAAATGGGACATTTAAAGAATTTTGCCTTTTCAAATTACTTCAATTTTTACTAAACAACTTTGAAAACTCCAAAAACCAACTTTGTACATCTCGATAAGCTCTACACTTTTGCTTTAAGGCTCAACCCCAAAATGTACTTAGATTTTGAAATGGGTTTTCCAGGGTAAACTTAAATGCTGAAAATTCGGGTTTTCGAAAATCCAATTCAACACAATTGTTTTGAAATTGATTCAATCATACAAGTCAACACATATCATAAAACAATATTCACACCAAGCATTGCAACAAAAATTATTAAACTTTTATTAAGGAAGAATTTAAATTGTTTAATAGATTCCCACATTAAAATTCACAAAGTTTCTTAATCACTATTATTTCATGTAACATATAACACACTTCATAACAACATTTACATGCTATAAATTAAACATGAAATGCATTCATGAGTTGATACATGATGATTATGCATAATGATGACATGATCACCTTTTAAGTACTTTATAACATCAGGGATGTTACAAAAAGCAAGGCACATAGGGGTGCAATTAATCTTCTCAAGGGTATGGAGGGTGGTCTAACAGCAATACACCTACAAGTTGTAATTTCTCGGTATGAATTACAAACACAACCGTCTAATGCAAAGGATGATCGCAGTCACAGCAAAATTGCAGATTCTATACTCTTTTGTTTTCTATTCATATCTCACAAACTACTGCTCCAATATGCACAAATTTTGGTGGGCATGTAGATCCATATGTCTTCTAGCTACTCACCAAAATTCAACTCAACCAGACACCGTTTGACTATCCAAACAATTCATCTACCAAAACTGCTCTGTTCTAAAATAGCAGCAAACCAAGCCAACAAGATATCTCTCAAATCCGATGTTTTACTCAACCAATACTCAAACCAACTTAAGACATTGAAGAGTCCTAAGCAAGGAATGAGATCACCAAGTTTGGGGTCAATCCAACTTCGTTTGGGTCACTAATCGTTGGCTTGAAGATGTTCGGTTTTGTATCTTAAAATGTAGACATATTTCTCGTTCTTCTCTTTCTTTGCTTCGTACGTTGTGGTGTGTGTTCTATACTCTCAATCTCTTTGTATAGCAGCAGCAGCCTTTCTTTGAGGATGTAGACTAAGTTTTTTTCCACATGTTGCTCTCAGGAAACAACTTAAATTGTTTGATTTAGACACCAACTTGACGATGCACAAGCATTGGACTTGTGACTATGTTTTCAGGACACAAAGCATACTCTACATAGAGGGACTGTCCTACAGAGATAAGGAACCATTCCTATATGTCCTTCGGCACTTCATCCAATAGAGTCCAGACACATGTGTTAGTGGCACCTAGGGGCACAAAGATACTGACTGAAACTAGGAACGTGCTTTCGCTAGCTCCTACATAGCCAACACAACGCCTTGTACTATCTGTGTGATTGTCCAAGATGAGGTTGACTTGATAGCACACGTTTTGGAAAACAAAGTAGTAGTTGCATTGCTAAATGGCTTGCTATTACATTGCTTATCATTGCTCTGTGAGACATAATCTTCGTAATTAGCAAAAGTTGTCACCTAGCTGGAGGTTAAGCTTCCGACTAGTAACTAATCAGTTGTCTCTCAACACTCAAAGTTCCAAATTCTTACTCTTGACCACAACAATAATTGCAATTGAGGCACAAACAGACGGTTGCCATCGAAGTCTGCAGATAAGGAGTCACACTAAAGATGGTTGATTTCAACTGTATGACCATCATGCACCTACAGATCAAGAACTTGAACAGGAGGTTCATGAGCACCTGGTGACCTATTACACCATAAGATATCACCATCCATTATCATTAGATTGATAACTTGTCCAACATTAAGTGTTGGATACCTTTCTGATCCAACATGGATGACATAAGTTGCTCATCAGATGATCGACGTCATTACATGGATAGTTAGGTAGAGTCGCTTGTTTATCACCTCTTGCAGTCTGTTATTATTTATGTCAGTGACCAGTTCTTTAAAGAATATCCTTTTTGTGACTTCAAAAGGAAGCTCTACTACTTTTGATCTGATATATGGATCTTTGATAAGATATAGAGAGATAATCAAGGAAGAGCTCACATGAAAATAACACATCGGTGCAGTTCGATAGTGGATCATGACTAGAAACCTCGATACCAGCGCGCACCCAGCAGCACAACCATGCGTCGGCCACCCACAAGGAGGCCCTAGGTTCCATCGCGGCACCGTAGATCGCTAATCGTGGCACCATTACTGAACATACAACCAAAGTGAAACTTCTAGTGGCACCAATTAGATTGTAAGAACAAGCATTGTGCAAAAGAGGGATAGCAAACAAGGATAGTCACAAGGTTAGGAATCAACAAGGAGGCGATCAGAAGATCAAAACACAGCGCAAAAGAACATAGCCTAATTACCAAAGGCAACTAAGCAGGAGACTCTTGCTTAATTTCCATATACGCCTCGTGTCCACCAAAGTGATTACCAAATAAAGATTAACCTGAGATTTGGTCTTATCGAGCAACAACATGAGATCAAGACTAATAAACATCTAGAGACTTGAAAGGGTTGGGGGCAAAATAAACGAGATTCGAGGGACAGAGCCATTGCACTGACTAGGGACTCAGTTGATAAAGCAATGACATGATCTGCGAGGAAAAGGTTCCAAAGCCAGGATAGATAGCGATTAGCGTTGCACCAGATCATCTGTAAAAGAAGGAGCAATAAGATCTAACAATGATTTTTGAGCAGGGTCCTCCCACACAGGAGCAGGACAACCACAAAACATGCAAGCATTCAAGGGAACTAAGCTTGGGCCTAAGGTCAAGCAAAGGCATAGGTAAAGTCTTTGTAGCACAACGCTCAAGGCTAGCAACCACGTGTACAGGCTCAGGCTCCCAAGAGAGAACCTAATTGGAGACGACAACTATGTGATTACATAACTTGAGCGTTGTTTTAGGATAAAGCTATTTGACACTCGTATGCTTACTGAGGACAAAAGGGTGACAACTATGGCACTACCTAGATAACGAGCATCCACGCCTACATCATGGTCTTAAGCGAGCATTTTGAAACACTCAATCCGATTAGCTTAAGCGACTATTACTAAGCATAAAGCTCGTACATAATAAGCAGTCACCTATAGTAACACCACTACACATAAACATGCGAACCTAGTGGTAAGGTACTGTTATCTTTTATTTCCTCTTTACTGAGTAGGTGGATATCTCTACAAAACAAGTTTTACTTACATTTAACAATTTAGTTTTTGAAGGGGTGAAGTTTTTGCTAATTAATAACTTGTCCTCTATTTCCTTTGGAAGCAATCATATAAGACGAAACTAATCACAAACTACCTTCAAGCATAGCTATACAAGCAGCATGGGACAAGACATTTTGGCTAGCTTCACACAGGGAAGATAGTAACATCACATGGATCACAAGTTACTTACTATTAGAACAAGGTGAGGGAAGCATATTTATGCACAAGCACAATCATGATGCATGCTCGTCCTATTCGTCCTCACGCAATTGCCAGCCTAAGGTGGCAATCACGTTCTATGTTGGTGGCATAACACGTACTCTCTCGATATATAGCTAGTCGTCAGCTATATTCAATCTACGCATTCATGGTTAGCGTACCTGCAGGCAAATTCATTGCAGCCCGTCCCCACAAGAGATAAATAAGCACACAATGAAAGCAGTAAACTAAGATACTCTCCATATATATATATCCCCCGATGTATATACTTCAGTATCCATAGCTACCCGATAAATATACCTGCAATTAAGTACCTTCATATATACATGTGTGTAACATGTAAATATTCTAGTAACCAAAGCTAACTCTCCCCTAGACCGACAGTGGGACGGTCATGCTCTCACAACTCACACTTACCTGGGCGTAGAGACAATTGATCCATACATTACCATTCAAGCGAATGGCATCCATACAATAGCACACCGTACGGACGATGAAAGTAAAAACCCCCATGTTAGTACTTAGATAGCCACCTAATAGTCCTTAACTAGGCATAAAGGAGGATGTCGCTAGCATAGTTTTGCAAATTAGTTTTTGATAACTTTGTCTGTAGCTAAAGTTTTAGTTAAAATAGGCTTTTTAAAACCAAAACTTTGTTTTTAAAACAATGTACATGACAGTATTATGCTTAATCTTGCTCCGATACCAGCTGTAACAGAACCGCCCAATTTATACAAGATCAAGTATGGCTGTCCCCGCTAACACGTTGACACACACATACTTTCACTCATATAAACCCGGTAGTCCGCCGCGTGTCCCAAAAGACCTCGGTAAATCAACATCACAACCAAGATCACGTGATTAAGCAAATACACATCATGTACACAGGGTTGCAGTGGAAAATAATATTACAAATGGATTCACAAATAATAGTACAAGTTTGGGTTTCAAAACCAATTAGTGAAAACAACATAGCTTTCAAAAGATTACATTAATATATGTTCCAAATGCATTGCTAGCATAAGTGACATCATCCGACAAAAGCATATAGATGAGAAGTAACTATAGAATCACCGAGCCCATCGGCGGTTAGCCACCATCTTCATAGGCCAAGAACTTCACCTGCAACATAGTGGGATAAACCCTGAGTACGAGAAGGTACTCAGCTAGACTTACCCGTCAAACCAGAATAAAGGACACCAAGGATCATGTAAGGCTTATGAGGTGGGCTAGCTGGACACAGTTGCATTAAAGAGCTTATGAATATAGTAACCAATTTAAACTTTGCATCAAGTTTATCATCATTTACCTATCCACTAGATTTGCACCTATACTAGAGCACTCACTTATTAGGAGCAAACAATATTAACCATAGCAGGTATAATAAGGCTGTCATCATCATACCATCATTTCTGAACCATTAAGTTATTTAGTGTATCTACATTGGAGATAAGCCCATCAAGTTCTCACTAACCGGGAGAGACGGTGACTCGAATCGAATTACAACTCAGCTGAGGGGGTATTCCTAACTCTCACCCTGGCATACTTAGCAAAGGTAGCCGTGGGTTACCTTTGGTACAACTCAGGAACCAAATTCGTAGGTTCAATCAGCGCCAGCGCTCTCAGGGATTACCCTTCTGCCAGGATGATCAGGACTTTTAAATCACCTGCCCTTGGACTCACGCCTATGGCTCCCTTCCGAGGCGTACTTTATACTTATCGACTCCCGGCCTGAGTTGAGCTACTCGGCTTCGCGGTCGGTCTCCAGACCCGGCCAACTAAGAGAGAGGCATGCGTTCAACATGAACAGGAAAGGCTCCAAGAATCAGTCCTTAAGCGACACAGACGGAGTCACTGCAAATCGACAAGCCTCCGTTCGGTCTTTATTTCAAATTAAGACTGGTTCTTTTCCATGATAGCAAATATAGCCAACCGTGCCACATGTATATTCCTATATCTCATAGGTGATAGGAAATCACTCGACTTCTACCGTGTTTAAGCAGGGCTAAGCACTATATGAGCCTGAGCTACATAGGATTCAGGGTAACAATATCTGGACAAGGATTGGGTAACCAATGCAGCAAGTGTTTGCATCCAACACCTAAACTTAATTCAACAATATATGTAATAACAATACTGTAGCTATAGTTCGGAAATTAGGAGGCTTAATATGCTCCAGGGCTTGCCTAGGATCTGACACAAGTTAGTTCAGTTAGGTTGCACCATCTTGGTGACATCTCAGGTCCTAGCACTTGCTTAGTCCTTCCATCTTCGGGATAGATTCATCAAACGCTGTCTTCGGGTTTGGCTCCAACATCGCATCCTTCACGTGGTGCATCTAGCATACCTAGATGAGATGCAATATGCAAGTGTATGAATACATGGAAGTGCAATAGACAATGTATCGCATGTAGTAAGTAAGACAAGCACAAGGTTACATTAATATGCACAAGCACTTCGCATTGCCTACTTTAAATATCGCATAATTTATCATCCCACGATAGCAAAGAAGACGACAACACCAGTATGACACAAGTTTCCCAAGATCTCAGGTACTCTAACTCAACCATCATCAAAGGTATGAGCCACACTTAGCAATATACAAGCAAACAACTATAATTGGAATCTGTCAATTTCTGGATATGCAAACAGCAGCTACAAGATTTAGCTATAACTAGAGTTACACAAATCCAAATGACTTACAAGAAGACATTCTAGAAATCTTATGGAATTTTCTACAACTTTGTTACTATCACCAAAAGCTCATTCAAATCATAACTAGATCAAACACTAGCATCTTTTAGATCTGCTCAGAATATAATTAAAACCTGACCAAATACTTAAAAGTCATGTAACTCCTACACTATCTGGCCTATGACCTCACAATTTAAACACAAGCAAGACCATGAAATTTGCTACAACTTTTGTATTCACTACAACCATAGTAAACATCATTTACACCATGAATATAATTGCACAAGAAAAACTGCAATTGCAACCCAACAGCAGTGGTACAGAAAACTGATAAGAACTTCAGAGAAGCACAACTGGAGTTCTAGACCTCCAACAAACATGAACCATAACTTTTTTAAAATCCTAGGAAGTTACCTACAACTTTATTATTCTCATATTAAGATGATTCTACAGTTAGGAGGGTTAATTAATTCAATAATTGCATCTCTGTCCAAAACATAGACAAAAACTAACATGCCACTTTAAACAGCTATAACTGGAGTTATACATGTCCAATAAATGTGGTTCTAGACTTTTTAGAAAGCTTATCAAATTCTAAACAACTTTGTTGTAAACATCTAAAGCTAATTCTACTATTAAGAAGGCCCCACAATACCAACAAGGTAACTCTGTCAGAGTTTGGGTAGAAACAGCCATTGATATTTAAGCAAGTATAACTCAAGATCTACTTAACCAAAAATCATGATATTTAGCTTTTTATACATCACAAAGTCATGATTCATAACTTAACTAAGCCAATTAATTTAATCTTGCAGACCTATTTAGAATAGGGGTAAGGCAATACAGTTAATTTGTTATTTTTATAGATCTGAAACTATCAAGCCTAAAATACTGAAATTTTTACCAGACATTACTAATCACATCAGTAACACTCCATAAAAATTTCACATTTATTTAAGTAAAATAACTGCAGTTATAAAAAGAACAAGACATGACTAGCATTAAGAACCTAACTGCCTAAATCTATTTTTACAGCTAAACCTTTAAACTAAAACATGTAATATTATTGATCTAGTACATAGAGAATTTCACAAGGATTCCAAAAAGTCCACATTTACTATTTTACGATTTTTCTACAAATTACTATGAATTTTCAAAGTTCAGCACAGAAATCTGTAAAAATCAAAAGAAAGGAATTTAAATCTTGCATCGGGGTCCCTGCAGAAAACATAAATTAAATGCTAGCGAACCGGTCCTTCTCAGCACTATTTACAGGAGTCACGGGTTCACAGTTTAGCCCTCCAACTTCATCTAATTCAAGCCCGAGGTCCTTCTCTGCTTCCACAACCGAGAACAGGGGAAGATGGCCGGCTCGGGATGGTGAAGATCGCCGGCGGCGGTGGTGGTGCTAGGGGGGCATGCGCACACTCCAGGGGGAGCCCACACAGCTGGCCAAGGGACACATCTCGACCACAGCGACCTAGGCCAGCATGGCCACAGCATCGGTGCGAACCGAGACGGCGACCGCCATGCATGGCAGCGTGTGGTGCTCGAAGGAGAGACACAACACGTGCGCTTGGTGGTGGGGGTTGGTAGGACGAGGTCTGAGCAGGCGGAGGAGGACTAGAGTGGCAGAAACAGTGGTGGCACAGGAGCTTTGGGTAGCCATGGCAGCGGCATCTAGCTCTGCACGCACGGTGACGACGAGAGCGAGCAGAAGAGCGAGAGGTGGCGAGCGCGAGTGAGAAGGAGTAGTGAGGAGGCTCGGTGTACGCTTTGGAGTAGCAGGGGCACGACAGGGCAGCAGGAAACGTGGTGGTGGCACATGGCAATGGTGGGGCGCGAGCTCGGCATGGCTGCCATGCGCTGGCCATGCGTCATTTCGACGAACAGATGGCAGGCGCCGGAGTGGGCGAGGTGGACGTCCAAATTGGGCCTACTACGGGCCAATTTAGTCCATAGGCCTAAAACGAAGTTTGCTCTACATGGCCTGCTCTACGTTTTTCATTAAGGGGGTTCAGCCATTAGCAAAACATATTATAAGATAAATGTATGCTAAAACAGCAGTGTCAACACCTTGATGGCAGTCACGGAAACTCGCTTTCGGTGGTCAAAACTTCTTCAAACTGAATCCAACTTTTTGTATGCTCTTCACCAAGATGTAAACTCCAACTTTCACTTTTGGGTCAACTTGAGATGCTTAATGAATTTTAGAGAACGCGAGACGCCAACGCCGATGTCGATGAATTTCAGGCTTAGAATATTTCTAAGTGTTGTAGACTGCAGCGGAATCCATCTTGTGACCTTTGATTGTCAAGCTTAGAGATAGATTTAGACTTAGGTCCTTAAATAAAGTTTGTAGTACACAAACTATACTACAACTTTTGTTTAAGGTCAAACCTCGTATCTTGAATATAAACCATTCTTTTACTTTGGTCAAAGCAGCATCTCGTTAACCCTAGAATTAGAGTTTTCGACCAATTGAGGCCTTTTCTTGACATGTGCTCAACACAAACCCTTCATGACTTTTGTTGTAGAGTTCAATTAGAGTTGTTTGAGGAAGGTTGCAAGGTTTGGTTGACTTCATAGGTTTCCATCCACTTGATAAAGCAATTCATGCAAAGATATGACTTATCATTTCATGTGACTTTTTGATTCCAAACTTCATGAAACATTTCTAGTGATCAATATAGATGGATATTGATGTGAGACACATGAAGATATTCCAATAACACCAGCCAAGCATATATCTTGAAAAGGGCCTATATGTAAAGCAAGGGTGCAATATCCGAGTTTAGGTTGGGGCTTATTTCCATAGGTTTGATCTTGACATCTCCATCATCACTTAATCTGTCATGTTTAAGCTTAAACCCGTTGCTTAACTAGTGACAAACACCTAGGGTGTTACACCAGCTAGGGGTCACCCTTGGCCTTGATGTCGAGGGGTAGCCACTTGCCCACGTGGGGTGAGTCGCTGCTCTAGTAGATGGATCCGCAAGACCCAACATCGATACTCTTCTCGCTCAATGATGCTACCGAGAGCATAGAGCGGGAGAGTCTCAACAAAGGGATCTTGGCTATGTTAGAAGTCCTAAACTAGGCCAGGGGCATCGTGCATGATGTCATCATCCCTACTGGCTAGGTATCCTCTTAACCTCTCCTCTTGCTTTCTTCTTTCTTTGTGTATTTTTGTGTTTTGACATTGATCTTCTTTTAGTTCCTTATTACTCATTGCCAGGAGAAATCCCAATTCCTCTGCGAGTAGAAGGAGAAATGGGACTGCCTCACTAAAGAGGCCTGGCTGCATGGGGATGTGAGTGCCTAGCTTGTAGTCACCCAACAGAGGGTGGCTGAGCTGACTCCCTTGGCCAAGGAGGCAGCTGGTCTCCGGCAGTGGGAGGCCAAGGCATGTTGGGACATTGAGGATGCCAAGAAGGTGTTCTAGGATCTATCAGCGAGGGCACGATAGGACAAGCAGGAGGCCACCAGAGTCCAAAAAGAGTGGGATAAGCTACTCTAGAGGGATGCCGAGGCCTGCCAATGGGTCCTCGACCTCCTGGCCGAGGTGGAGAGGGAGCAAGAGCTCAAGCTAGGAGCTAAGTATAGGTCCATGGCCTTGTAGTAGAGGGCGAGCCTAAACATCGAGGTGATAGCCCAGCTATGCAAGGAGTGAGACGAGCTACGCCAGACTACGGAGAGACTCTGCTCAGAGCACGGCATGGCCCGTAGGGAGCACGACTAGGCCATCCAAGAGCGCAATGAGGTGTGGTAGGTGGTCAGCTCCCTCCAGGCTAATCTTGGAACCGTGGTAGCCCAAAAGCTGGAGGTAGAGAGCATCTTTGCCAAGCTAGTCACAAAGCTTGTCGAGGTGCGGAGGATCCTTTAGGCGAAGAGTGATGAGCACGATCTGCTACGTGCTACCGTTGGGGTGGTCTTCGATGACCTATAGGTGGTGTGGCTAGAGGGAACCAGCTCTCTTATGCCCTGTGCTGTTGTAGATATCACGGTGTGCGTATGCTAGCTCAAGAGGGAAGCTCTTCGCTCTAGGATTACCCAAGCCTTCGCCATCGCCCGCTCCCACTATGCCAATAGTATCGACTTGGAGACAATGAGCCTTGACTTCGCGCCTGGCTACGAAGCCTCCAAGCTGGATGGAATAGAGAAGGCGGTGGCTCCTATCATGCGAAACTTGGCAGACAAAGTTGAAGAGATAGTTCTCCCCTGGAGGGGATAGTTAGTCAACTACATTGGGTGATCTTGGATAAGCGTCATTATACTCTAGACAATTGCCAATTCTTATGTATTAAGAACAAATTCGTAATTTTGCTATTTTGCTTCGTTTGATTGAATTTGTTTCCTTCCTTTTTTGTATGCGATAAGGGAAGGCTGATGTATTCTGACCCCACCATTTGTTAAGACTGTAGGGCTCGAGGTGTAAGAGGAAAAAACTTCGAATCACGCTGGTGAGCAAAGATACCGTAGCCGCCGAGGTGTGGGTTTTTGTAGTTCAACCAGGCATGCTTAGTTTATTTGTTTTCGCAAACTTTGCCACTAGGCTTAATGTGAGGAAGAGGTCTGACACAGCAACTGTTTTTAGAAAAGGTGTATTTATACCCTTAATAGCCCCCAAATGAGATCCGACCCTTTGCCGTTGCTGGGGTCGGATGTCACTAAAAATCGAGGGGAGGATGGTGGGACTTAGGAGAATGCCTCTCTTGTGTTCGCACGTACCCTCTCCCTAGGGTGTTAACTATTTTTCTGCGACTATATGTTTGGTCTCCTTGCAAGTCTGATCTTCCTTGAGCCCCCATGCGTGGTGAGGATTCAGTCAAGGGTCAGCTCATTTTTGTGACTATTGCCCCATCCATGGTCTTTGCAACTAGAGGGGTTGAGTTAACGCCACCTACCTCAATGGCTCGAGTGACGTGCTTGGTGAGCTCGCTAGCTACATGTTTTGAACAGAATCTAGTTTTGTCACCTGTGATGGGATCGACAAAGCCCTTGGGGGCATTCTATTGCTCCTTAACCCTCCTTCGAATAGATTCCCCCTCAATGGGGTTTCTATGGGCTTGGCTAGAGGCTAGGATCAAATGAGAAGGTTGAGACGGCCTTGTCCGCTTCTAAGCAGGATGGGCACAGGCCACTGAGGCTCATCTGTGTTTTCCCCCTGGCTCTTCGTTTGACATGAGGTGGCCTCAGGCCTTCTACGAGTCAGCCATTGAACCTCAGCCTTTCGATCTAGGCTCGGGTGGATTGAGCCCCCAAGCCCCATGGGGTTTAGTAGGGGTCAACCGTGAATCTTGCGTCACCCCATCCTCGGTTTCTACAACTAGAGGGGCTGAGCTAACGACACTTGCCTCGATGGCTCATGTGTCGCACTCGGTGAGCTCGCTAATGGGCACGTTCGAGTGGAATCCGGGTCCATCATCCGCTGATAGGGTCAGTAGAGCCCTTATATGGCATTCCATTACTTCTTAACCCGCCTCTCGGCAGATGCCCAAGCCATTCGATAGCCTCGGGTGGCCCATTGGCCTCTCCTCAATGGAGATTCTATGGGCTTGGCTCAAGGTTAGAATTGAATGAGAAAGGTCGACATGTCCCTGTCTGCTTCTGAGCAGGGTTGGGCAAGGCCGCTAGGGCTCATCTCGATTTTTCTCCCCAGGCTCTGTTTGACATAAGGTGGCCTCAAGCCCTTCGTGGGCTGGCCATCAAACCTCGGTCTGTCACCACTCATATCAAATGAGATGACTACCACTTCATGATGTGACACAAAGTGTTGTGATGCGGTAATCACATGTGCAACACTTAGATGTAGGGATGAATGATAATATAATGAAAAACAAGGCGGGGGTTAGTAATGTTACCTCGGTGGTACGAGTGATGGGTTCTGGGAGCTCTTACCGGATATGTCTTTGTGGGGTTTGGGTCCGACGTTCATGACAGGGCTGGTGTAACCTACATGAGCATCCTAGTTTTCCATTTCTATCTCTCAGTTGTGATCCAAGCTGTTCAATTAGTTTGGGCGACCTGATAGCTTCTTCTTGATGGAAATTCTACAAGTAGGCCCCTCCAAACCCTTCTCGAGAAGGTGGATAATAAATCTTGGAGTGCTAAGACAAAGACTTTGATCATGCTGGTGAACAAAAATGTTGTAGCCGTTGAGGCATAGGGTTCTAGCAGTTCAACCAGTTTTACTCAAAGTTTATGCCCGCACACCATGCCTCCAATTTTTAAACATAAGGAGGGACCGGGCAAAGAGAAATGTCTATCGAGTAGACACTCTTGCTAGCCCTCAAGCGATGTCCGATCCCTTGCTGTTGTTGGGGTCAAAGGCTTGGTAGCGAATTTAATATGTAATAAGTAAGTAAGGGTGCTTATCTCTCGATGGCAGTTTTGAGCTGTTCGATTGACCCGTTTCTCAACAATAGCCAAGCCGTCCGGTTGACCTATGTTTCCTATTGAGATAGGATTTTCTTGCAAAAGTAGAGGATGAGAGTATCCCGCACAAGAATTTAGTTGGGCAGATAAGCCAAGCAACGAATTTGTGCAAAAATGGACAAGTTCTCAAATTTTGTTACAGGAAACATCTTTTTAGCTCTTCTCCCCCTTTTTCTATAGAAGGGTTTAGCATGTTTTGACCCTTTCCGTTGTTAAGGCCATAAAAGATCAGAGTGCAGGTGAGCCAGTTCTGATCATGCTGGTGAGCAAAGGTGCCATAGCCGCTGGGGCATAGGTTTCTCACAGTCCGACCAGTTATACTCAGAGCTTGTTCCTGAAAACCTAGCTCCTAGGCATTAACGTGAGAAAGAGAGGCTGGCACAGAGAATGTTTGCAAGGTAAATACACTCATATCAGCCCCTGGGTGAGACCCGACCTCTCACCATTGCAGGGGTCGGATGTCACATAGGATAGGGGATTTTAATAATGAAATAGATAAGAGAAAGTATGCATTTATTTAGGGGTAAAAGCAATGTAGTTGCTCGATGTTCCAGGCATTGGTGAAGACCTCACCGTCGATGGTTTTTAGTTTGTAGGCACCTGGCCGAAGTACCTCTGTGATGATGTATGGTCCCTCCCACGGCAGGGAGAGCTTGTGGCGGTCCTTGTTGCTCTGTATGAGATAGAGGACTAGGTCCCCGACGTTGAAGGCTCGGCCCCACACCCATCGGCTATGGTACCGTCGCAACGCCTATTGGTACTTGGCCAAACGGAGGAAGGCGACATCGAGCACTTTATCCATCTGGTCCATGGCATCCTCATGGGATGCCTTGGCTCCCTGTTCATCATATGCCCTAATCCTTGGCCCTCCATAGTCAAGGTCAATTGGGAGGACAACCTCAGAACCATAGACCATGAAGAAGGGCGTGTAGCCGTTGGCTCAACTAGGGGTTGTCCTCAGGCTCCATAGTACTGAAGTAAGTTCGTCGACCCAATGCGTGCTGAATTTTTCAATCGGTTGAAGATCCTAGGCTTAAGGCCCTGTAGGACCATGCTGTTTGCATGCTCGACCTGCTCGTTTGTTCAGGGATGCATGACGGCGGACCAATCGACTCGGATGTGGTATTCATCGCAGACTCGAAGGAACTTCTTTCTAATGAATTGCATGCTATTGTCCATGATGGAGTTTGGGACTCCAAAGCGATGGACGATGTCAAGGAAGAATAGTATGGCCTGCTCAGATTTGATCACGGAGATCGACTGAGCTTCTATCCACTTTGTAAACTTGTTTATGGTGACAAGCAAGTGGGGGTAGCCCCCGGGCGCCTTTTTGAGTGGTCCAACTAGATCAAGTCCCTAGACTATGAATGGCTAGGTGATGGGGATCGTCTAGAGTGCTTGGGCTGGTAGGTGAGTCTACCGAGCGTAGTACTGGCACCCTTTGCTGGTGCGTACGATTTGCTCAGCATCGGCTACCATGGTAGGCCAATAGAAGCCCTGTTGGAATGCATTTCTGACCAAGGTTCGGGCGTGGTATGGTGACCACAGACCCCAACGTGGATATCGCTCAGCAAATGCTTCCCCTATTCGAAGGGGATGCAGCGCTGTAGGATCCTGGTGTGGCTTCGCTTGTAGAGTTTGCCCTCCACAAGAACAAAGGACTTGGCGTAATGAGTGAGTAGTCGAGGTAGAGTGTCCTAGAGGAAGTAGTCGAGGTAGAGTGTTCTCTAGTCGACCAGAGGGTCGGGCTCTGTCGCTAGATCTTCTTTGAGTTCAATGACTTCAGAACCAAATGTAGTCGATGGTTGTTCAGCCCTTGGGCCAAGATTGGATGGTCCATCACCGCCCTATTCTGACTCCTCGTAGTGAACCAAGGGCTTATGCTGGTTGCTATCGAAGACTCCCATTGGCACCGGCTCTCCACCGAATGTAGCTTTCACAAGCGCATCAGCTGCCTCATTGAGACACCTTGGGATGTGATTGAGTTCAAGGCCGTCAAACTTGTCCTCCAATCGGCAGACTTCTCAATAGTATGCAGCCATCCTAGCATTATGGCAACTTGACTCCTTCATGACTTGGTCAATGACTAGCTAGGAATCCCCTTGAACATCGAGGCACCGGATGCCCAATTCGACGGCAATGCATAGGCTGTTGATGAGCGCCTCATACTCAGCTATGTTGTTGGAGGGGAAATGGAGATGGACCATGTACCTCATGTGTATCCCGAGGGGCGACACGAATACCAGCCCCACACCGGCACCCTTCTTCATAAGTGATCCATCAAAGTACATTGTCTAGTACTCTTGATCGACGACCGTTGGTGGCATTTGGACCTCGATCCATTTTGCGATGAAGTCAGCCAAAACCTTGGACTTGATGGCTGCCCGGGAAGCATATGCAATGCCCTAACCCATTAGCTCGAGCACCCATTTTGTGGTTCTCCCCATGGCGTCCTGGTTTTGGATGACCTCGCCAAGGGGGAAGGACATCACCACCGTCACTGGATGTGACTCGAAGCAGTGGCATAGCTTCCTCCTAGTGATGAGGACAGCATATAGAAGCTTCTCAATTTGGGGGTAATGGGTCTTCGAGTCAGATAGGACCTCACTGATGAAATATATAGGGCGTTGTACCTTGAGGGTGTGCCCCTCTTCTTCTTGCTCCACTACCAGGGTGGCGCTGACTACTTGTGTGGTGGCCACAATGTAGAGCAGAAGGGGTTCTCCCTCGGTGGGAGGAACCAGGATTGGGGCCTTTGTCAAGAGCTGTTTAACCATGTCAAGTGCTTCCTGGGCCTTGGATGTACATTAGAAGTGATCAGCCTTCTTCAAAAGTCAATAAAGTGGGAGACCTTGTTCACCAAGGCAAGAGATGAAGCGGTTGAGTGCGGCAAGGCACCCTGTAACTTGTTGCACCCCCTTTATATTTTGAATCAGACCAATCCTTGTGATAGCTAAGATCTTCTCTAGGTTGGCCTCGATGCCACACTCAGAGACAATGAAACCAAGCAGCATGCCCCTTAGGAACCTAAAAACACACTTCTCAAGATTGAGTTTGATGCCGTTTGCTTGGAGTTTTGCAAAGGTCTGCTCAAGATTGGCAACGAGATGGTCAGCCCATTTGGACTTGACCACGATGTTGTCAACATGGGCCTCAACGGTATGCCCGATGAGGCCCCTGAAACACTTGAGCATACAACACTGGTATGTAGCCCTCGCCTTCTTCAGACCGAATGGCATTGAGACATAGTAGAATGATCCGAAGGGGGTGATGAAAGATGTCGCGAGCTAGTCGGACTCTTTCATCATGATTTGATGGTACCCAGAGTACGCATCAAGGAAGCAGAGGGTTTCACACCCCAAGGTAGAGTCAACTATTTGGTCTATGCACAGCAAAGGAAATAGATCCTTTGGGCATGCTTTGTTGAGACCCATATAGTCAACACATATCCTCCATTTCCCACTCTTCTTTCATACAAGAATGGGATTAGCTAGCCACTCTGGGTGGTATACTTCCTTGATGAATCTAGCCGCCAAAAGCTTTGCGATCTCCTCACCAATGGTCCTATGTTTCCCCTCGTTGAAGCGATGCAGGCATTGTTTTACCGGCTTGGAGCCTAGGTAGATCTTCAAGGTGTGCTTGGCAACTTCCCTCAGAATGCCAGGCATGTCTGAGGGTTTCCACACAAAGATGTCTCCGTTGGCACGAAGCAAGTTGATGAGCGCGCTTTCCTATTTAGAGGAGAGCATGGTACCAATGCACACCGTTTTCCCTCGGTGCTCCTAGGGTCTATGAGGACTTCCTTAGAGCCTTCCGCTAGCTCAAAGGACCTGGTCGACCTTTTGGGGTCAAGCGCTTCTTCGGTGACCTCTTTTTTTATGTCTACGAGCTCTCTAGAGGCTACGACCGCTATAGTGTGATTGCAGCACTCTATTTCACATTCATAGGCGCGCTGAAAGGATGTGCCAACAGTGATGACCCCGCCTAGGCCTGGCATCTTCAGCTTAAGGTAGGTGTAGTTGGGGACGGACATGAACTTCATGTAGCATGGTCATCCTAGGATGGCGTGGTAAGTTTTGTGGAACCCAACCACTTCAAAAGTGAGGGTCTCCATCCTATAGTTGGACGGGCCCCCGAAGGTGATGGACAGATTTATCTGCCCAAGCGACGTGGCCTGCTTTCTAGGCATAATGCCATGAAAGGGCGCTCTGGTTTGCCAGATGCACGCTCGGCAATGCCCATAGTGTTGAGCGTCTTGGCGTACATGATGTTGAGACCGCTGCCTCCATCCATCAGTACTTTGGTGAGCCGCTTCATGCCGACAATTAGGTCAACCATGAGTAGGTACCTCCCTAGCTATGGGACATTCTCTAGGTGGTTAGTCCGATCAAAGGCTATAGCGGACTCTGACCACTAGAGGAAGGAAGGTGTGGCTGGTTTGGTCGCATAGACCTCGCGACGCGTGATCTTCTAGCGACACTTGGAGTCATAGGCTTTTGATCCTCCGAAGATCATGAGGCAGCCATCTGGTGTTGGAAAGCTGTCATCTTTCTCCTCGACGTCATCTATAGTGGGGTCAGGGTCCTTTTCATGCTCCCCTTTGTTGGAGCCTCTGGACAAGAACTACCTCATCAGGCTATAGTCCTTGTACAGATGCTTGACCAAGAAGGCATGGTTTGGGCATGGCCCCTTGAGTAGTTTTTTGAAATGGTTCAGAGTGCGCTCCGTGGGCTTCTGACCACCCCGGCAGTTAGTGGCGGCCATGAGTGAGCCCTCGCACTATTGCTTTTTGTTGTTCTTTTTGGTGGAACGATTGGATGTGCCTTCACCGATGTCCTCATCTCGCCTCGCCTTGCCAACAAGGCGATCAAAGATTGCTTCGATCGCTTCTTTGCCCGAGGCATGGCTAGTGGCGATGTCAAGGAGTTCCTTGGTGGTTCGCATGCCCTTGCATTCCAGCTTATGAACTAGAGACTCATAGGTGGTCCCAGACAGGAAAGCCCCTATAACATGGACATCAACGATGTTAGGTAGCTCGTTGCACTACTGGGAGAAACGTTAGATGTACCCATGGAGGGTCTCACCGGCTTTCTATCGACAATTTTTGAGGTCCCATGGGTTCCCAGGGTGCTCGTATGTGCTCTAGAAGTTCCCCATGAAGATCTCCTTTAGGTCCGTCCAACTCTAGATCCTATTGCATGGCTGGTGTTCCAACCATGTTCATGCCAAATCGGCTAAGAATAGTGGAAGGTTGCATATAATGAAATCGTCATTATCCGGACCACCGGCTTGGCAGGCAAGCCAATAATCGTCGAGCCATAGTCCGAGGTTTGTCTCCCTAGAGTACTTAGGAATGCTGGATGGTGGTGGATACCTTAACAGGAAGGTAGTGTTGAGGATGTGTTGGCCGAAGGCCTAAGGCCCCGGTAGGCCGGGGCTTGGGCTTCGGTCCTCACCGTTGTTGTAGCGTCTACCATGATGAGGGTGATAGCCACGTCTAGCTCCCTCTCTTGGGTTGTCATAGGCATGTCTATGGGCATCGAGGGTTTTGTGTGCATCACAGTTATGGCCGAGACGCTGACGCACCAAGACCGCGATGTGCTACCTACTTCCTTGTGGTTCCTGGTGGACCGACGTGTCCCTACTAGGACCTTTTGAGAGAGTGCGCTGGCTGGCATCAAGCTCACATCACCGAGACAACAAGCTCTTGGCCTGCTGTGCCGCTGCACGCTAGAGTAGCGTGCGAATCTAGTGGTGGGCCTAATGATCCTTAGGCGTCGCATCCTATGGAAGGCCATGGAGCAAGGCCACGGTGATGGCAATGTTTAGGCTTGCCTGAGTGAAGCGAGGGAGGGCTTCTTCGCAATCGCATATGCTAGCAAAACACTGATAGGACAACTTAACTACGCTACCACCAAAAAAGATCTCTTAGTAGGCATTTTTGCTATCGACATGTTTAGGTCTAACTTAGTGGGTGCAAAAGTTATCATTTATACTGATCATGCTGCACTTAAATATTTACTAACTAAGAAAGACGCTAAACCTAGATTAATAAGATGGGTTCTCTTACTCCAAGAATATGACCTTGAAATAAAAGATAAAAAGGGAGTAGAGAACACTGTCGCCGATCATCTATCGTGTTTGCAAGTCACTAACATGCATGAACTCCTAATAAATGACTTCCTATGCAACGACATGCTACTCAAGGTGATGAACACAAACCCATGGTACGCAAACATCGTGAACTTCATGGTTTCAGATATGTACCACTGGACAAAAACAAAAGGAAGCTACAAGCAGAAAGCATATGTTACCTTTTGGATGACCCATATCTATATAGGGTATGCTTTGATGGCCTATTGAGGAGATGTGTACCAATGGTAGAAGGATTGCAAATCATTGAGAAATGCTATGCAGCACCGTACGGTGGCCATTACAGGGTATTCCGCACACAAGCCAAAATCTGGTAGTGTGGGTTCTTTTGGCCAACAATGTACGAAGACATCAAGGAGTTCATCCAAAGGTGCCAAAAATGCCAGCTGCAAGGTGGCATTACAGCTCATAACGCAATGCCCCTCCACTACAACCTACAAGTAGAAATCTTCAATGTTTGGGGCATTGACTTCATGGGACCATTCCAAAAGTCCCATGATAGCAATTAGATCCTCATAGCCATTGACTATGTGTAAAAATGGGTGGAAGCTCTACCATGCCGAGCAGCTAACGCCAGGCACGCAAGGAAGATGTTTCATGAAGTGATCTTCCCTCGCTTTGGAACACCACGAATGGTGATAAGTGATGGAGGATCCCACTTCATTGACAAAACCTTTAGAGCCTTCCTAAAAGAGCTTGGGGCCAAGCACAACATTGTCACCCTATACCATCCTCAAACAAGTAGTCAGGCAGAAACTTCAAATAAATAGATCAAGAATATCCTGCAGAAAATGGTCAATGCAATGGGAAAAGGATGGAAAGATAAGCTACCTGATGCACTTTGGGCATATAGGACAGCTTATAAAACTCCCATTGGCATCTCGCCATTCCAGCTCATATATGGGAAAAGCTACCATTTACCAGTTGAGCTTGAACACCGAGCTCACTGGGCCACAAAAAGCTAGAACACGGATGTGAAGCTAGCCGGCAGAAATTGTCAAAAACAAATTGCCAAGCTAGAAGAATGGTGAGAGAAGGCATACCACAGTGCCAAGCTCTACAAGAAAAGAACTAAGATGTAGCAAAACTGACCAATTTATAAGAGCACAAGTATAATGGCAGCCCGTAAGCAGTCGCATTGTCATACTTGAGCCCATATAAATGAGGTAGTCCATTGAGTACCATGAAGGGTCTCGATTAACCATCAACATACAACCAAGATCGTACATGATTCAACATACATGTCACATGTTACATAAAGTTCACAAATACAATTCATCCATCAAAGTACGAATTAAGGTTATTACAAACCAAGTTCAAGTAAAATAGTAGCAGAAGCAAATTAAAAGTTTGAAACCAACATCTGCAACATTGTTTAAATATAGCGCCAGCTCACAATCACACTTCCATAAAAGCATAGCGGACGGATTAATAAGACATGCCTGCCCCGGGGCTTACTCCTTGTCCATGGTGGGACAGAAGCAATTCTTGCAATAGCCATGATAAATTGTACCATCTATAACAATGGGAATAAAACCCTAAGTACGAGAAGGTACTCTACTAGACTTACCCGTCATAAACCAAAAATAAAATGACTCCAAGGATTATGCAAGGCTTTATAAGTGGAGCTAGCTTGATAACATTTTGTATAAATAGCTTACCAATTCAAGTATACAGTTATAATTCAGTCATCAAGTTAATTATAGCTATTCATCTCTAGATTAGCAACTAACCTATGCCAAACATGTGGTATATCATTTAGTATCATACAATAGTAACCATAGCCAGTGCAGTAATTCCATGTTCATCATAACCATCATTCCATAATATAGTAACTATGATGTTGGGGCTAGCCAAGTTTCTCATTGTCTAGGAGAGACGGCGATTCGAATCGATTTCAACCAGCTAGGAATTTATTCCTAACACAAACCTAGGTAGACCAGATCAACGGTCACCTTTGGTACAACTCAGGTCCACATTTTGTGGGTTCACCTAGTGCCACACAATCAGGGATGACTAGCTGCTAGGATGTTTAGGCCTGGCCTACCCTTGGGCTCACATCTGGCTCCCAGCACATTCTTACTACCATCTAGAGTGCGCACTTTTATAGAATGTGGCCCGACCTAAGTTGAGCTACTTGGCTTCGCGGTCCGAATGAGTTATTCAGCCAGCTAAGTGAGAAGCATGCGTTCAATCTTGTCAGAAGTGCCAACAAAGGTATGGTCCTTAACCAACATAGATGGAACCACATGAGTCAACCTACACATAGACTCTGACTGGCCTCCATTTATATTACCCCATGGTTCTTTTCCACGATAGCAAATATTGCCAACCGTGCTTCGGTATCCACCTATATCTCGCAGGTGATTGGAAATCACCTGACTTCTACCAGTCTAAGCATGGCTAAGCATATATTCGATCCTAGACCTACACAGGGTTAATGCATATGTATTTGGACAAGGTAGATCTATGCATCAAGTGTTTCCAATCAACTCTTATAACCTAATGCATCAAACATAAAGGACTCAAGTGATATTTTGTAAAACATGGGAGTCTTAAAATGCTACAGGCTTGCCTTTGAGGAAAGAGGTTAGCCTCTGATCCAGGCACTCAGGGAGGTCCTCGAGAGTTTGCTCTTCTTCTTCTGGAGCTATGGCCAGAGGTGTTTCCTACTATTCCTCCTCCTCTTCTTCGTTGAACTCCAAAAGGGTTATCCCTTCAGACAATCCTATATGCATGAGCATGAAATAAGATATCATGAATGCATATATAAAGACATGTATAATATAATATGATGTGATGAATGCATCCTCATCACTGTTCACCTAAACGGCCATTTAGCCCATTTACACACCATGTAAACGCTACACAGTGGTGCACCATTTCCGTTTAATCACCCATTTACCCCGTTTAATTGGCCGTTTAGCCCGTTTAATGGGACGTTTTGCCCGAATAATGGCTAAACGGTAGGTCACCGACTGTTTACCGTTTAGCGTTTAGGAAAACATTGATCCTCATAAGTGTTTTTAGAAGCATTGCATTAAGGTGATAAGAAGTTTCATTTTCTTTTACTGAGTAGGTGCATATCTCTTCTCTAGTAACATAAACAAACACTTATGTAAATCATTTTCTGGACTACAAGACAGCAGCCACTTGTTTTGATAATAACTAGAGCTATACACATCAAAATAATATGGTTGTCGACATTATAGAAATCTTATGAAATTGCCAACAACTTTATTTTAATCATCTCAAAGTGATTCAGCAGTTATCTAGGCCAAACAATTCAATCTTTCAGATCTGTCCAGAGAGCAAGCATTTCTGACAGCAGAATTCTAATAGCTATAATTCTTAAACCGTAAGAGCTATGGCTATGCAAATTTAACACATGGTATATAAGTAAGTTATCTACAACTTTGTTATTAACAAGTTCTACATAAAGTATCATTATCATCATAGAATTGTCACCACAATAGAAACTATACGTGCAGCAATCTAGTTGCATTATAATGCAATAATTAACTAGCTGCCTATAAACACATACTTCTAAGCCTCAAAATAGTATAAACAGATTATATGCATCACACACCACAAAAAACATCATGGTTAATCCTAACTAATTTATTTAAATTAATTTATTAATTTCCTTAGATAATAAGATGATTTAAAGGATAAATACTTACATTGCTTAATAAATTTTGAGAAAATTACAGTATTCTAAAAATGACCCTAATAGTCTACTGTACAAATTTCATGGCATTTAGATAAGTATAGCTACCTCTTCAAAAATCTCAAGTTACATATGCTTATTTTTGTAAAAATAGTTTAGCATAATGAAAAGTGTCAAGCAATAGATTTAAAATTTTTCTTACTTTCCTCCTAGCATGAGAATACTGCATAAAAATTTGTATGATCATATGTTATGTTTTCTTACCCCAATTAATTTCACTAGAAACTAGCAATTAATTAGGATTAAATATGAAGACCATATTTCAATTATGCCTACTATAGGTTTAGTATTTTTCCTAGCTAGAGCATGTCAACATAAGACCAGCAAAACTGAATCACATTTTTATCACCTTCCGAACTCAAGTTATGCAATTCACAAGCTAAACTATTTTTAAAATTACTTATCTTGCTCAATTTAATTTACCTAGAAAAATACCCTAAATAGTACATTTCATATTTTTATCAAATTTCAAACTTCAAAATGAATCCAACAAAATTTGGTTCACCTCATTTGGATACTTCTAGCTCTATATATTAATTTTTGAAGTTTGCAACTAAATCTATGAGAAAATTAATAAAGAAAAATCAAATTTCAAATCGAGCGCTACTGCTAGGTGCACCCGGTGCATATACCCTGCTACGATTGATGACTAGGACCCACAGGTCAATGGGACCCACATGATAGAGACAGAGCAGAGCACCGGCCTGACCAGCGGTGAACTCACCGACAGCAAGGTCTCCATCGGTGCAGTCAGCACTAACATGTTCCCCATCACATTCCACATCCATCTAGCTAGATGGTCGAACCTCTAAGGATGGTTGACTACGGCGGTGGCACTAATGGTGGACGGCGGCGCTGTGCTATGGTGGGCTCATTGTCTCCGGTGATGGCAAGCCAAGGAGAGCACTATTGTGGTATCTACGAACCCTAGCAGAGCTCTACGGTACGGATCAAGCCACGGAGAAGCGGTGGTGAGCTCCAGCCACATGCATGATGGCACAATAGCACACAGAGCACGACGATGGTGTCATCGTTTCGACGAGACGATGGCCGAAGGTAGGTCTCCATCATCAAGGAAGGTGCAACACCTCTAGGCGACATGGTAATGGGTACCAGAGTGGGCTAAGGGTGGCCGGTGAACTTTGTGGCGCTGAGCGTGTGCTTGCAGCCATGGTGGACATGCACGGCGGCATCACATGTTCCTACAAGACGGCGGTGGTAGCGGTTAAATAAACGACGACGTAAGCATCTATGACCTAAGGCGATAATGGAACCAGGGAGAAGGAGGTAGGAGGATTGGTGGATAAGGCTAGCCATGGTGAGCTCGGAGCTCGACGGCGCTCCATGGCCATGGCGCGTAATGCAGCCTTACCCTTGCTCGAATGGTGGTGCTAGCGGGTTGGCAAGGTGGTGGAGGTGGTGGCAGAGCTATGCGCATGAGCTATTGGACAATGGCATGGTGGTGGTAGGGAGCAAGCATGACGGAAGTGTGGCGGCGACGGTGGAGGTGTGGTTCCACTTTGGCGAGCGCGAGAGCGAGAAAAAGAAAGAGAGTGAGGGCGCGAGCGAGGGTAGGGATGCACGGCGGCCACTTCAGCGCGTACCCCACCACAATGCGATCTAGCCCCGGCATGTGTATGCCATGTGGTGGCTAGAGCCTATGCCTAGTTGGCCATGACACCATGCTGCTCCAGCTGGTTTTAGGCTAGCAACCGATGACTGACAGAGCAAGTTCGTGTACATGTAACTCCTAATCCGTGGTGAATTAGTGAAAATGGTATTAGTGAAAGTTGTTGAGCTATGTGAGTACTACAACTTTGCTTTAATGATCATGGTCTAATTTGAACTGGTTTACAAACTACATTGCTCCCAAGTGGGCTACATTGAAACTGAAAACCGATTAAAGAGCAAAATTTCAAGTTTTCAAAACAACATTTTGTTGATACTTGTGAGCTCTATTTGACCATGTTAGACACTAAATTAGCTCATGACCCTTAAATAAAGTTTGTTACCCTTGATAAGAACTAAAATTTTTATTTAGGTCACATAGCCATGCAAACACTCTAAGCTACTGTTCAACTTTAGTCAAACTAGTATCATGAAAATGGCATTTCAAATGAAACCAACATTTAGAAGCAAATTTGGTCTATGTCATTAATAAAAACATTGTTCCATTTATCATTCTAGATGTGTCTAAGGTGTTTTCATGACCTCACAACCATCTCATACTTTGCTCATACATGATTGCAAGCATAAGCATATATATAAAATCAACATTTCATGTGACAATGTATAAGAATGAGATGAAATTTCATATGCTCATGTTTATGAATGCTTGGATGATGCTTGTGCTCATGAAATGCAAGTGCCAAATGCTATGCTTAACACTGGGGTGTTATAGCCCCTCCCCCTTATAGGAATCTCATCTCGAGATTTGAAAGACCTACCATTCCTCATAAAAGGCGGGATAAACCTCACGTAAATAATCCTCCTGTTCACACGTGGCATCTTGTTCAAT